>NW_023998414.1:5351900-5460796 GCF_014805625.2 Glossina fuscipes
AAAAAAAAAAAAAAAAAAAAAAAAAAAAAAAGAAAGAAAAAAAGAATGAAGAGAATGCAATTACTAAAAATACAACAGAATTTTAAAAAACACAAAAAAAAAAAAAAAAAAAAATTGAAAGAAAAAACAACGGAAAAAGAAAAGGAAAAAACCAAGTAATCATCATTATAAACTACATCATACTACAGCACAGAAGGGTGTAAAAAGGTACCTGTGCACACTGCACAGTGTTTACGAGCGTATAAGAAAGTAATAAAAAATAAAAAAAAATTTTTTTGGAGAAATTTATATCTCCTTTACCATTTGCAGGGCAATGTGATCATAAATTTCAAATTTATAGGATATAAAAAAATTCGAAATAAAAATGAAAAAATCGCAATGAATCGGTAAAATACGTAACAAGATCGTAGAAGAAAATTATGGTAGAATATGTTGATTTCATGGGACCGAAATTCGCGATATCCGCCGTGTGACCAATCACCTCGGGGATGCCCGATACTCGTGGGCCACAGCGCTGATGAGAAGTACATGAGAAAAGAGAAAGAATTAGGAAGACGGCGCCTGCAGGCGGTAAGTGTAGTGCTTTTACCGACTGATGATCACTCATTATGATTACGAGTACAAAATAAACTCTACCCCACTTGTGATTTGAACCCACGAACGCTGACTACCTATTCGGTATTCGTAGCTACTCGACTACTCAAACGAAAATCATTGTGTCGCCTAAAACGCATTTAAAAAATCATTAATCGATCAATTTTGATTTATGAACATATCGTGTTTCTTTGCCTGTATTATAACAATGTGATAAGTGATAAAAATTAAAAACAAATTATATTAACAATAATAGCTAATTAAGGAACTTATTAGGCAAGTTTTCCGCGATTCCTACGATGTTGCCTAAGAGTAAAATATGGCTGATCGGTAGCAGGCAAAGGATATAGGTGTACGAAAATATCTCGAAGCTCGTAAGATTTCGTGTGCTAGCGGCTTTTGCAAACTATCCGATAAAAGGCCAAATGTAGTAAGTAGCGATGATGTATATTTCGATTAAGAAACTTTGTAACAAGTATGTGTTTAATTAAGTGTGGATTTTTTTTTTTTTTTTTTTTTTTTTTTTTTTTAAAAAACAAAGAATTCATTTATACACCTAACAGATAATGTGCGTTGGATAGGTATCCTGCGTTCATCTTACAAATATTGTTTTGCTTTCTTCGACGTTGCTTGCAAAGGACTACACTTGTTGTAAGCAAACAAAAAAAATGATGCAATAGCACCGATCCTGGGTTTATTGTCCATTTATTTCTTACCACAAACGAAACGGTCAACACTGTCTTTGTCTTTTCTAATAAACTGCATTTCAGTGTATTTTCAATTAAATTACGGCTTTTGTTTCTTGAGATTGAATATAGTGATTTCTTGCTTGGCTTTAACTGAAATTACTCTCAATTTGAATGCACACTTGGAAAATTTCGATTGAATTCCCATGATAATATTGAATTGATGAAATTAAACTTTCTTCTTGAACCATTTGCATGTGTGTGTGTGTGTGCGTGTATGTGTGTAAAATTCACGCTTGTGTCAAAATATCTCTTAAAAATTTCAATCTGTAGATTGAACACAAGAGAAAAAGACGGAACAGACGGACAGAAACGACGATGTACAATATTTCATCAAAATATCTCAAAATTCGCATTGTGTCGATGGAACATAAAGATCAAGACGGACAGATGGACAGATGAGTTTAAAGCGATTCAGAACGTGATTCTAAATCGTTCGATCAGTATAATAGAAGATAGGTCTATCTCGAGTCCTTCTGGGTGCTGCATACACCCGCACAAACTTGATGTACTTGATGTACTTGCCTCACAAACGGTGTACGGCACAAAAGTATATCTTTCCCTATTCTATTTTACACATTTTCCGAGTACCATGCAATATGGACTCGATTGTAATAAAGAAAACTTGCCATCTTTTCCACGTTCTTTCTATACAAACTTCTGTAATACGTATTGTAATACGTTAGGTGTGCATATATTCTGCATTACAACGCGACTCTAATACGTTTGCAATCATAACCGTCTTGGAATCTTGGATCGTAAAGGAATCGTAAAAATGAAAATTCGATACAAGTATTTACTAAGGGTATGCGCTCAAGAAAAAAAAAAATATTCTTTGTTATTGGCCTCAAATGGTGGGTAACTGCTCAAGTTCATGCTAACATAACTTTGCCAAGAGAGACAGATAAAGAGAGAGAGGGAAAGTGATGTTTACCAAATTATTAAAATATAGGGATGAAGATATGAACGAGACTCTATAAAATATATTTATATAGCTTCTGTAAGGGAATTTCATTTTTTAAGAGTTTTTCTTATATCCGTACGTCACTGTGCTCAACAGAACTTTTTTCTCCCCTATATCTCTTTTTCTTTTGCTCTTTGCTTTTTTCTCGCTTTTACGCACACACTTGCATAGTCAGTTGTTATTAAACTTTAAATTTTTTTCTTTTTTTATTTTCATTCGCTTTTCCCCCTTTTTTGCTCGGTGTGTGTTCTACCTTTTTCCGTTTTCTCGTAATTTAAGCGATTTTTTTCACAAAAAGCATATTTCTACAAAAATCTATATATATATATATGTATGTATGTATATGTATATGTATATAAACTCTTTATATATATATATATATATCTATATATTAAAAACGACGTTTTTATATGTATTTCATACAGTTTTTGTCGAAGAGCTTAAAAAAAACCTTTAGTATTTTATACCAAAATTGTTGTTGTTGTTGTTGATGCCTTTTTTAAAGCCACAAAAAACTATTTTAAAAAACCCTACTTTTTTTTATATGTATGTATGTCATTTGTGTAAATTACAGAATGAAGTAAAAACAAAAACAAAAAAATTAATGTCAACGTAATGAAAATGCAGAGAAGCAAATTGTATCAACAACAACAACAACAACAGCAGCAGCAAAATAAGTAAGCAAACAAACATATATATTTATGTCTATATATGTATTTTCAATAGAAGGAAAAAGTAATGTGTGTGTGTGTGTGTGTATGTGTGCACACACACATACAGCGATACTCTCCTATTTAATTGACAACACAGTAAAAGAAAAAATGGTCTACAAAGTTGCCAATTACAAACACAAAGATACATACGTATACAAACATAAAACATCAACTCACTCATACACCTAAACATACATGTTTCGTATAAACTTTAAACCATTTTTTTCTCCGTTTTTTTTATACGAGTATTAGTTGAGAAGATACTCTTCCTTCTTAACGGGAGCAGATCTAAATCCCTTTAGTGCTCAACTAATATGTATGTATGTACACTATGCATTTATTATGCATTATGGTAGTAAAAGAAAATTAAATAAAATATTTTGAAATATCAAAAAAAAAAAAAAAAAACTATCTATCTAAATATATACATATATATATATACGTATATATATATATTTATATATATATATATATATACATATATTTATGCAATAACCAAACTAAAAGGCCAAAGTAACTTATAGTTGAGACCCATAGCCAGGGAAGAAAATGCGACCACAAGCCCAGGAAGTTAAAGTAAAATTTGTATAAAGAAGGTAAATATGAAATTTTTCTTTTTATTTAATTACCAGCATAAGCAATCAATCCCTTTCTTACAAATATTGCCGGGTTATGATGCTATACCATTTTCTGCTCTGCCTCATGCAACTTCAACATCATTTAAAAACAGCCAAAAAATCAATTAGCTGTGTGTGACGAATATATACGTGATGTGATCCGTCCATCCATCCTTGTCGAATTTTTTCGTAAAATTTCACTATTATGGATGACTATTCACCATAATAATGCATTTTAGAAAATATTTTTGGCATTTTGTTAAGTCATTTCATTACAACTACAAATTCATATGACACACACTATGCTTTTGACGAGTCCTCAAAGAGGTCGATACAATTAACTGCTTCATTAACTTGCAATTCAAACTTTGTCTGACCATTCATCCATCCATCTACGTCTTGTGTAAGACCTTCGAAACTTGACAATTGCTATAAAATATTGTAACTAAATAAATATGTTCTGAGTCTTGGTCAACCCTAATAATCGGAATTAAAACGACTACGAAAATTATATTTGAATGCGACCGAATCTTATTCTATTCTAAAAAGAAAAAAAAAGAAGAAAACTGTATATCTCCATATATTGAGTGGGCGTGTCTTATTTTTTCTATTTCTGTTGAATAGAATTGAAAATTTACGTCGTACGTCTGTTGTTGTTAATGGTTAAAAAATTTAGAGAGATGACATGTTGTGATCATGTCCAATGACCGATTTGGCCCAATTTTAATACCGATCGTCGCACAACAACTTCTACTGCTTTTGTCAAATTTAAAGCCGATAACTTTAGCCTTTCGGACCGTTTACCACATACAGACCGACAAACAAGCATGTCTAAATCGGTTTGAAATTCGATTAGGATCAAGAATGTCTCTAGAGCTTCATTCTGGTTCCTGTAAACGTTTCGACGAAATCAATAACCCCTGCTCCATCGATGATGGGTATAAAAAACTAATACCAAAGAGAATTACATTTTCAAAATAAGGAGATCGATTATCGAACCAGTTACATCTGTCCAATATGTCTTATTAAGCTTTTCTTAAATTTAAAATTTGAAATAGAAATCTAAAATTTAGAAGCGAACGCTCTTCGAATAACTTCTTCTTAGTTCAAATGACGAAATTCAAGAAAAAGAAAATGCACTTTATTCGCCCGCAAAGACATTAACAACAATTTCTGAAGAAAATACAAAGAAAAACATCTGAACGAACTTCACCGAATGTTGTAAATAACATCCACGCTATAGCATACATCGATGTAAATATTGTATGAATACTGTTCAACAACGTAACAACGCTAATGCTAATCGGGAAGCTATCAAGCCCTGAACATGAAACTTTTCGATTTTGACTTGCGATAGTCGATATTAAGAGCTCATCGTTCATCAAACACGGAGTGATTAGTAATAATCAGGAGCGGACATTACGCATCTTACAAAGCTTTTATGACATGTGTTCGTTTTATTATACAACGTTCATGAAAATTGTTGTCATATTGGCTGACGTCACGTTGCCTGATTATTAAATAAAGTTATTTTATATTTAATAAGTAAGTCAATCGCTTTGAGCTATGATTGGCTCATAAATTTGCGTAAATTAAATAATGCGCACAATCCGGATTTATATGACACGGAATCAGGGAATAGCGAATTATAGGGAGGTCTAGTGCAATGTGAAGATTGGAAGAATAAACTGTGCTTAAAGCCAAAACCCTCACTTCCTCGTGGTAACGGCCTTTAAACGGCGCTCAAGAGTTTAAGGCTTGCACTATCTATAACTTGACGACAAGTTTCCTGATAAATAGCTTAGTGATACACTGTGGGAAGCTTGCTAAAAGTACTTCTTTCCACGTATTCTATTGCTAGGCTATTGGAGGCAATACAAACTAGCGGTTGTTGCCTTGTAACTGGGTACAATGTACGGGAAATGTAATGGGAAATGTACGTTGGCCTAGTAATTGTGAACATGGGGGCGGCCATGTCAGATGTAGCATGCGATATAAATATGACTCGAAGAATGGTAGTCCGGTGTTGGCTAGATCGGATTGTAAGGTTGGTCCGACGGCAAGAGTGACTATGCCGTCTAAAGTAAGGCTAAAGGATTTATAAACTAAATTTAAGCTCCATGAAGGTCAGGAGCCTACTTACAAAGTCACGAGTATCTGCGAAAAGAGGTGACAGCATAAGCTGAACTGCAGATAGATCCTTGCCAAGATTCGTCGGGGAGAAGCTTATATATTGACATGTCATATGGGAACCGCGGTGGAAGCTGGTATGTGCAATCACACCTTCAACGTGCGAGTCCTAACTGCTGGGTACGTCCTTTCGGGAAGTATCGTGGTGGCTGTGATTTTCATCATTCCTAAATCGAATAATTAAAGAGGTAATGATAGGCCTCAACACTCTGCACTCTAACTCTCTGGAAGGCGCCGGTTACGCAAAATTACTTCGTGCACCATTGGGCCCAATGAGGTGAAATTTATAACAGGTACTCACGCTACATAAAAGGAACATTTGTAATGTGGATATAAACTATGTTTACTGGATGCGAAGCCATGCCAAAACTCTCACCGCCATGAGTGATCTCCGGGTACCTATAACTTGGGGACCTGGTTTCCATACAGGGATTCACGTTAAATAACAAGACACATCTGCTAGTATCAAGCTATGTCAATCTTTGAACGATCATAGATATGCCGATTCATTCACGTCTCGTACCGCAGAAGTAGTAGGGCCCCTTTCTCGCAAGAGAATTTTTTATAATGTCAAGGTCATGTTAGTTTTACCCAAGAGCACATTGTGACTTAGGGTCTGTCCCAACTATGCAGTCGAAAAATTACCAATTAGTGGTTTATGACGATTAAAAACAAGTTCTGATGGTGATCAAGAAAAGCATTTAGTCATAATCGCTCTAGACTGGATACCACGTCTATGACTGTGTGGCAGTGCGCGAAGATATTCTTCAATTCCAAAATTATAAGACAGTGGCGGTTAGGTGGACAAAAATTGAACGAAAATCTCAATTTCATATTAAGCATAAATCCTAGTAATGGATAATAAAGATTCGCTCTAAGATAAATAAAAAATTTCTTGTTTGTTGTTTTTGCTTTTCTTTTTTCTTTCTAATGAATTTTATAAGACCGAAGAATATCTGAATGTTGAAATGTAAAAATAAATAGTAATAAAATAAAAACCTATAATACATAATATCCTACATATGAACAAACATGTAATCGTACATAATGTTAAACTACATCATCTATGCATTGGTCATTGGCTATGCCATCTATAACCATAGAATAGAAGATTGCTTTGCAGACTGCTGCTGTTTGTAAAACACAACGAGGAAAAAAAAAATAAACTCCCGCCACATTACTAAAACTAACCAACAAGTTATATATGTTGTACATACATACATACATACATACATACTTATATACATCATACATCATATATATACACACATACATACATACATACATTGCCCATTACTAGTAACAACAATTTCCTTTCATTTCCTTGTATCTCGCTATGCTTTTTTTTCCTTTTTGCCATTATTATTTTTAACATTTTTCTGAACAATCTTTTTTTTTTTTTTTTTTTTGCTGTTCAAAAATGGTTAGAATTGTGCTTTTTTCTATTACAGAAAAAATAAAACTAAAAAAAAATAAATAAAAATAGTAATAAATAAATAAATAAATAAAAAAAATAAAAAAAAATAAAAATTTACAAAAACGCATTTGCTCAGGAATAGCAGAAAAAAAGTAGTTTAGCAAGATGCGTTCATTCGTTGCTGTTCATAACGAAGGCGAATGGACTTTGATGGTAAGCAGAACACAGATACAACAACAACAACAACAACAGAAACGGCAACAAGAACAACAACCACAAGAAGAAAACAGAAGAAAACGTACAGAAATCTCTTTAAAGCAAAGCAAAAAAAAAAAAAAAAAAAAAAAATAGAAGAGAAAAGAAAAAACTCGTATTCAAGAATTATGTTGAGATAGGTTCCTGTTGCAGCAGTAACAGCAGCAGCAGCACCAGCAGCAGTAGTTGTTCAAATTATATACACAAACACAACATTAAATTCAACATCACAATATTACAAAAAACATATCATAAAATATATTTTTATATCTATGTATATATATATATATATATATATGTATATGTATGTTTGTATCTATTTAATATATCTGTATGCATGTTTAAACATATATTGAAGAGGATGAGAAAGATTAGCAAGAAGAGAAATATTAATTTTTTTACTATAGAGCAGTGTATATATGTATAGAAGAAGTTGTAAATTTTCTTCTTTCTGGCAACAGAAACTATTGTTGTTCTATTAGCAGACGCATACGCTGAACCTCTTAAGAGAAAGTGATAGTGTGACAAATAATTCTCAAAATATATCTGGTTGATAAAGTCAGTGTAAGGGCAGTAGGTACGGGAGGATAAGCTTACAGTTAAAATATCATCTCTTCAATACTCAAATCGAACAAATTAATCGAGTTACATATTATGTCTAGATCAAGAGATAAAGAACAAACTCTAAACTTATAAAAGATAAAAAGATCCTTACAAAGAACAGGATGGGCGGGAAGAATTTTAAAAATCCTTATAGAAAAAATACGAATGATTTTATGAAAATTCCATTCCTTAATATATATATGTATGTATGTATATATATAAGATTTTTGTAGCAAAAAAAAAGAAAAAAGTAATTGATGGCATGTGTTTTTAATGAATTTTAACGAGAGATTTTACACCGAGTGCTCAACATTCCACAATAAGAGTAAATTAACGAGATACCTACATACTATCATCATATTAAATCGATACGAATGATGTTAGGAAAATTACATCATGCATGGTTTACAAATATTTTCATAAGAAGTTTTAATTAACTTTAACGTTAAGATATTTACACTGATGACGTGACTTTCCACAATTAATTTGACTTAACGCGATCGATATGAAGCAGAAATCTATATAAATGGTGTCAGTTAAATTTCCGCGCCAAGTTTTTTAATGAGTTCGATCTTCGTATCAATCTTTTTCTCTTCTTTTATTATCAATCATTATTCTTTTATTCTATATCATTACTGCATATTAAGCGATCGCATCCGATTTGTGATACTATTGTGTACTAAGTTATATTATTAACTAAAGCCCAAAAATACACTGAGATCCCTTTCTATGCGTCTATGCCTTTCGATACGGCGGATAGAAGTGCATATTTTTCCCCGCATGCCATACTCATTACTCATCCAAAATACGCCATTTTGTCGTCTTCTAATACACGCTCAGAATTTATTTTTCTCAGGACTTGGGCATTGGACATGCGATCGGCCCACGATATTTTTAACACCCTACGATAACATCATATCTCAAACGCTTCCCGATTGTTCTATGCATTGATATTTAATGTTCATGATTTTAGGCCATATAAGAGCACCGATTATACAAAACAAAGGCGAACGGATAAGTGATCTCCCGGCTGTCTAGCATTTTCTGATATTTCGTATACGATGATCTAGCCATTTTCATTCTTCTCTTTAGTTCGACGTTGCTCTTCTAGACTTAGTGTTATTACGTTCCAAGGTATAAAAACTTTGAAACACTTTCTACATTTTGATTATTAATTGACAGAGTGGCATTTGGATAAGTAGTTTTCGATCAGTTTACGATTGTACAACACGCACTTAGAGGCCCATTATTGCAGTTTGTTCCAACTTCATTTTTACGATCATAAGACTTTTTGGCCGCACATAAAGGAACGGACGGACGCATTCAAAATTTTATTTCGGAAAAGCGTTTTGAAAGATATTTTTCGGAAAGTTTTCCAACTTGACGACTTGAAAATGATTCGACTCGGTCCAGTTTTTCAACTACTCATTTTCGAAATCACGCCTTACTTTCAAAAGTTATGATGTCGAAAAAAAATGCAATTTGCAAAATTTTTGAATAAAACTCGCTGAGTAGATTGGCATGAAAAAGTCGGTTCGGCTTGGCCAATTTTTTAACACCCGCCCCATATAGACGTTCCTACGAAAACTGAATCTTTAAATGGTGAAAAGGTCGAATTTTCAATACCTTCAATACTAACAAGTCAGAAGAACGTGGACTTTTTTTGATACCACCGGCACAAAAAGGCCTAATTGTTCACATTTTATGATGCAAATTTGTTCATAATTTAATATACACAATGAGTGAAGATATTTCGAACCACATGGCCTTATTTCTTGAAGGTAACTAGCAGATATTATTATCCGAGCTTGCAGGCAGGCAGCATTTCTTCGTTTTTTTTTGTAATAAAATTGAAAAACATACCAAATTTTTTTTCAAGCATTTCTCCCGGTTTCAGACGAATGTAACGTATGAATGTAATGGAAGAAGTGTGAAATTACTTGCTCTCTGATAAGTGCTGGCCGCAGATATATGACACAAACCAATGTCCTGTGAAAAAAAAATCTCTCAACATTTTTCCCCCTCCTCTGACACATTATTATCTGGATGATTGCTGCAAAGATATATAGACAAGTTTACCCTCTGCCAAAATAAAATATTGAATCTGGGAACAAGAAGAATTAATTCATTCTTTCGATACTATAAATACATTACGAATTATTAGCTTAACCCCAAAAACTTTTCATAATTAATCTTGTTTGATATAAATATAATGTAAATATCATCTTCTTCTTCTTCTTTCTTTTTTTTTTTTTTTTTTTTTTTTTTTTTTGAAAACATGTCAACTCGCAATTAGGTTGTTAAGAATTTTAGGTTATTAAACTTTTAACAATTTCATGAGAGAAATTTTCTATACTCGCTTTTCTTGCCGTCTTTTCGCTGTTATATCTACCATAACATATTGCAAAAAAAGGCAAAAAAACTATAAAAAAAATGTATAAAACAAGTGAGAAAACTGTGTATTCACTTAAGGGCGAATCTGAAATACCCGTTATATAATATTTGAAAAAAAAAACAAGACTTCCAGCTAAGTAAGTTTCAATTATTTTCAAATATACTTTGGCCTGCCGTCTATTCAGCACCAGCTAAGTTCACTTTGTTAACCACTTCGACAAGCCTAAGTAAGGACCATCAAGTCTCCCTTAAGCAAATGATCTTTGTCTAAAACGTTCTAATAGCACAAGCCGACTTAAAATTCTTAAGTCGCCCGGTAGAGCATAGCATATGCCATGTTATAAATATATAAAAGAACAAATTTAATATTACCCCACACTTGTCGAAGCGGAGAGGGAATGGGTATAAAAATGGTAAAACCAAAAACAAGTAACAATTAAAATTTTCAACTTTTCCAGCATTTTGCTTACAGCAAAAAAAAAAAATAAATAAATAAATAAATAAATAAATGTCGAAAGAACGTTAATAAATTGAAAAGCAAAAAAAAAACAAAAAAAAAGAAGAAAGCACAGGAAAATATAAAAGATTACTTATGATTGCAGTTACTGCAGCAAAATGCAGACGTTGGCTTATCAAATTGGAAATGGATGAGTTTTACTTGGCCCATATGAAATCTCCTTACAATCTAATGACCTCCGATTATAAGTTTTACTGATATACAGAAAAAGAAAGTGCGAGAGTGTACGAGAGCGTGCAAGAGAGATATCAATAAAGTAGAAATATGTCGTAAAAATATTGAACCTACACAATAGAGAGCAGATTAACTTGATCGTTTGGCATGCGTGGCTCTACACCTTGTTTTCGAGAGGCGATTATCGAAAGCAGAGATTTTCAAAGTTTTTGCTAAAATAATCTCTTTCTAGTCCCTTTTCAAGGTCTTTTCTCTTTTATTTATATACCCTGCGCGGATGTAGGCAACACCTACACGAACTTCAGCTAGACCCACTTTTTATTATACAGATCGATTCAAAAATTAATTCTAAGCATGTCTGTCCGCCAATCTGTGTGTCTGTCTATCTGACTTATTTCTACCCGTGTACCCTTGTATTCTTCAACTTACAGGTCGCAATTTTTGTGATATTTTCACAATATTTGGCACAACGACCTGCCTCTTGAAACTGACTCGGATGGGACTATTTCCCACCTAGCGTGTTATGTTGCTGAGAAGTCTTTATATCAAAAAAAAAAAAAAAAAAAAAAAAAATTATAATTTATTGCATTTCCCCATTCCGATTTAATGTGAAAAACTTGCGTTCCGATGAGGCAATGTTTTGGACCCTCTCCCATATAATTTTTCCTATGATCACTAAATCTTCATTTGGTGGTGAAACGGTCTAATTTTCAATATTTAATTATGCAAATTCACCCGTAATAGTAATTCGACTTAAACTTTAGTCTTACCGAATCTGGACAATGTAATGCTATTTTTTGGGATCTCATCTCGCAGAAAGGTTGGCATAACCGAATAAGCCGTTACATAGAACAAATTTCTAAATTTTGATATTTTATAATGAAAATTAACTCGCAATAGTACTTCAAGTAGACCTATTTTTTGGATACCATTGCATAAAAGGAAGAATAAAGCCCTATATGCTAAAAATGTGTAATTTTTAATATTTTATGATAAAATATCATATTTACTGGACCAAATTTGTATCACATGGATCTATATTTTGGATCCCATTTCATGCAAGGACCGCCTTAAACCCTTTGACAAATTCATCCAGGTAAGAAATTTGGATCATGCAGAACCATTTTGTTGATTCTAATCATATGTAGGACTCATCATGAAAAGTACACTCTTCTATGATGACGAAGCCTAATTTGTAGTTTTCTTCTTTTCTTTTCTTTTTTTGGATCACGGCAGTTGACATTTTGAGCAGCTACCGATTTGGATCGATTGAATCATGTCTTTACATGGATACAATGTGTGTGTCAAATGCTAATGAATAAGTGTATGAAACAAGGAAATGTAGGGTATTTAATGTTTTTACATACTTTTGTAGTAAAATTGTGACTTGGAGAAAATGCAAGAATTTTCTTTAGATGGCAAAACTCTAACTTGAAATTTGGGCTTCATTAGGCGCCTCCCTCTGGTAGTACCATAGCCTGTATTTTAGTCGTTTTTTCCCTCGCGCATATTCAGCACCAATATATATCATATCTGAGAAACAATTAAAATTTGTATCGAGATCTGAAAAAAAAAATCATCGAGGACTTTACGTTATTTACTCATAGCGGGTGAAACGCTGTGTCCTAGCTGTGGTAGCATTTGTGGGAAGTAGTTTACGTTATTTGATTACAGAAGCTATAGTCTCTAAAATGCTGCCCACTCTGATGCCAGAATGAATAATTAAATCTTTGGAAATTAATTTTTTTTATATTTCGTTTTTAAAAGTGTGCTTAAGTTACACTAAGAACTAATCTGCAAAAGCAATTTTTTAAAGTTTTGTTTATTTAACCAGTCATCCAATGCCTATGAACCCGATATTGAACCCGATATGAAGAGTTATAGGCGTAGGGAAGAGGAAAGCAATGCAGCCAGTAGTTTTTGTGCACGTTCAACGAACATCTGAGACGAGAAAAAGTATCAATGCATGTAAGTTGTTTAAAAGGCGGACAAACGCAATACGATTCTGGGAAAAACGAATCATGGCAGTGAGTTGTGTATATGGTATAAGTGAAAATCCAAGACACGCAGTTGGGAATGATTGTAGTCCTGTTAAAGCCTGACATGATTATTGAAGAAATCTTTTATATCTCCGCAGAAGCCTTCGTTTTAGTTATACATAAGCAAAATATAGATGAAATTTCACATCTGGGCCTTTGATGGTCTCCACGCAAGGTCTTGGAAATTCCCACGCATGCCTATTGCATACTTACCTACAACGGATGCAGACAATCTAAATAGTACCGATATTAGATACGATGAAGAAGTCAACTCTTTGACTGCATCTTCCAACATTTCGAATTCATGTTCTGCCAAAGGTAGGTTTTTTTTTATTGTCATAAAAACCGAGAAAAGCTGCCTGCTTCTGTACATTGGCGCAAACAAGGGCAAAAGGCAGTATCCGTCACTTTTGCTCGGCGATGTGAAACAACACTGCTATGGGCGTTAAAGTCAACCATATTTGCCCGACCGCTATTAAGTGCGTACAACGCGCTGTTGTCTGCAAACGAATAAATAGTGTTCTACCACACATTGGAAAATTACAGTGAACATGAGGAAGAGTGAGAAACGAAGAGAGAGAGAGAGAGAGAGAGAGAGAGAGAGAGAGAGGCCCGGACTTTATGATACTTCTTGACTTGAAGTGAAATATGTTTGACGTTTTTGGAGTGAATATTAAATACCTCAAAAAGTAAATATTGTTCGATCCCGATCGGTTTACTAATATGTTCATTATTGCTTAGGCAATGTTTGCAGCAAATCTCGTTTTTATATCTTCATCTTTTTGCGATTATAACGATTCACACAAAATGCCCATCAAATTGACGGGTTTTCGTACAAATAACAAAATGGGCGTGTGTTCCACATAGACATATAGGTTTAATGCATTAAATTATTAAAAAGCCAATATAAAAAATCTAAAGATATCCACTTCGAAAATCCGTTAGATTGACCGGGAAGGCCGTAAGCCTACATAACCTAGTAATTTTTTTTTTTTTAATATTACTTTTCAGTGATGGCACGTGTGTATGTCGACAGTTACTACTGCTTTTATTCCTTGCTATTGCCGTTAGCGTCTTATTGGTTGTGTATGTCAATTGCAAAAAAAAAAAAAAAAAAAAAAAAAAAAAAAATCGTCTTAAGACGAATTTTTAATACCAATCATCTCAAAATCAAAAAGGAAATTCCGTTCTTTGCGCTATAGTTCAAAATAAAGTGAAGACTATTATCTGCTATGAATTGATTATATACAACATTTCCCTGTCTATTGTGAACGGATTGTGAGACTAATTATTTTTAAACTTGATGTTCAAAAATGAAATTTTTTCATTTTATCGCGTGTCTCAATTCAATATCAAACACACGAACGAAAGGACAACGCTACATCAACTCGGACTCGGACTGCCGTATTGCTCCAGAGGAGGAGCGCTTCTGCTGCATATTTCTAGATTTTATAAACGAACGCTTCAAAGCCGAGTATGAAAAAATCCAAAATCTTTGCTATATGCATGTATGTATATGGAGAAAATCTAGTATGCTGGATCGGAATAGAAGGCAATAGAAAATTGGTATGGGGAAAGAAAAAATAAAAATAAATAAATAAAAACGATTTTCTTTTCGTTAGAAGTAACAGAAGTTAAATAATTTTTCGATTTTTTTTTTGTTTTTTGCAACAAATTTTTCTTAATTACTACTTGAACGCACACATAGAACTGGCTGCCTGGTCAAATGTGTATGTGCGTGCGTGTATGTACAACAATTTCCTACTTGTCATTAGCTTAGCTTTATAACGGAAGAAGAAAAAGAAAAGTAAGAGAAGCAGGGAGTTAAAGAAGTGCGTTAGCCTTTATATACAGCTTCAGGTTCTCACTTATTTTACTAGTTTTGTGTGTTCTGTGTTCTGTGCTGTGTGCTCTGTGCTTTTTATTATTATTTTCCTTTTTTTTTCATTTTTTTTTTTTTTTGTTTTTTTTTTTCTTTTTTTTTTGTGTTTTTTACTGTCGTAATTTTCTATTTTTCTGCCAAGATTCTTGACGTCAAATGCTAACTTTTTCTATATGTTTTCTTTTATTTTCCTCATCTTTATTATTTTTTTTTTTTATTTTTATTTATTTATTTATTTTTTTTTTTGCTTTCATAGCAGCAGCATTTAACAATCTACAATATTTTTACAGAAAAAGCTGTAATCATCGCCGTGAGGCGAATTTTGGATACCCATCGCCTTAAGCGAATAAATAAAAATCGGAATTTTTTACCAACGGAATTGTTTTTTTTTTTATTTTATTTATCGTTTTAAAGCGCTTCAACATGATTCCGGTAAATATTGTAACTAATCTCCTCTTCCTCTTTTTTTTTTAACTATTTATTTAATTGTCGATTGTTTCTGATTTTCGTTCAAGGTAATTTAAAGTGCTACCATATATTATTGTATGAAAAATTAGAGCCGATTTTCGAATTTCATGCTAAGATTAAATTAAGTAAGTTGGAGGTTTTTTCAAGTTTGCTTTCTCCCAACATGAAAAACTCCATCCCATTAACAAACACTCACACTGCTGAAGTACATGAAAGGAGAAAGCCTTAAAAGATCCTTAATACATTTATTTATGTACTATCAACGGAGTGAGAATACATTGACATACTTCCAGTATGGAACAATGATTGAAGAAGCCATCAAAACCCGCTTCTCTTTGTCACACTTATATCGAATATTTATGCGGGATAAGAAATTTTTATAGTAGAAATGGTAATTAACGCTAGATTAGCGTCGCTAGATGCTTCTAAGTTTTGAGCTTAATTTCGGATCGGATCTGTGGAAAATGCAGTATTGAACAATAGGGCAAGCGAATAACGCGTACATTTGACCGCATTCTGATATACGGACGAAACGGACGAAAACATCGTTAAGCTTAAAATGAAATTTGGTTCCCTTTCATAGAAGCAGTGCCTGTATAGAGACGTCATCATTACGTGGATAAATTTCTTTTATTTCTAAATTTGTTCTGAAGACATGATGCGGAAAAGCATGTGCATTTGATAGATGATAGGATAGTGTAAGAATCTATATACAAAATAATAGATTTAATATGAAACGATTGAAACGATTACTGGATATCTATACACTAAGAGTAACAACAATAGAAAATAAATCTTAACTAATAATTCCATTCCGATTCTATTACGATAATTTAGCTATTATTGGCGCATTTAAATTATTTTTTTATCTTGATCCGACAAAGTCTAAAGTCACGCGCATTTATTATTTATATATCTGAGAGATAATATAAAGGAACCTGATAATATCCTAATAGAGAAGGCTGATTACCTCCCAGATTTTTAAAGTATTATATGTAAATGGCTATATACTTAGTATGGCAAAAAACTTGAAAGAATCTTGGATATCTGACATTAAAATTTCTATTCAAAATTGTGCGGAAAATTGTTGTTTGGGACTGTTCGCTGTTCAAAAGACGAGCAAGATATCCAACAAGGCAATACGAAATGAGCAAAAATGCCTTGAAAGCACTCAACTGAGAAATAACAGCACATGCGACAACATTCCCTAAATTTCATTCTCTCCGATTACTACTTATTTGCGTCGAACAATTGAGTTAATCAGTAATCCCAAGCGCTTGCTAACTGACCATCAATACAAAAAGAACGAAAAAGTTGATGAGAACAATGTTGCTGAGGAATTGGACAATTGCTTCTTCAGGTTAGTGTGAGCGCCTGTTCTTGCATCTCCCGATGGCAAGTTCAATTATTATGGAAAATTATTTAACTAAGTTTTTCTTATGATTAGGATAAGGCAATAGTGTTAGCAAGTTATTTAAGGGCTACTTGCATACAAAAATATATTTTCAGAAAAAATAGGAAATAAGAACGATCAATAAATAAATGGGCAAATCTTTATCATAAACAAGTCTTTAAAATTATGAAAAGAAATAAATTTTATTTAACATTCTCTCCTTACAAGCCATACATATACATCGCATATATCGAATATAGAGAGTATATAGGGAATATAGCAAGCAACTGAGTACTCAAGCATGTTAGTTCGCTTTCATTTGTAAGACCATTTTCAATGGTAGGCAGTATGTTTGTAAATTGCTAAGAATTCTGGTGAAATGCTATAATATGAAAATTCTTTATTTATAAAGAACGGCAATCTGCAACGTTTGTCACAAATGCAATAATAAAATGAATACGCTCCGCATTAATCAATGGTGAAAATAAAAATTGAAAAAAATTTCCAACGAAACAACAGGAGAAAAAGTTACGGCCGCTGCTGTGTGTTAAAAAACGTACAAATATATATATTTACATTTATATATATATATATATATATATATATGTTCCCTACACCATGCTCTCCTTATCTCTACGTTGTTGTAATATTTTATTTCAGTTTTTTTTTTTCTTCAATTTTTTCTCACCTTTTTTTCTACATTTTCAAAAGCAAGTTTTTCTTTCTTTTTTTTTAAAGGTTTTTGTATTTCATGTTATTTTCTAGACGAGAGTTGGATTTTTATTTTCAGTTTTTTTTTTTTTTTTTTTTTTTTTTTTGTTTCCTCTATTTTTGCTTTTGTTTTATTTCTCTAGCTCTGTTTGTTTACTTCTCTAAAGCTTTATAGGTTTTTTTTTTTTTCTTAATATAACGAACATGTTTTTTTTTTCTTCTAAATAGAAGAAAAAAGTTGAAAATGAAATAAAAAAAATTATAAAAAAAAACAAAAATGAAAATAAAAAAAATAAAAATAAAATAAAGCTGGTAAACACAGCCGCGGCAATAACCAAGCCAGCAACGTCGACGTCAACCAGCCTTTCCTTGGTTTGTATTTTTCAGTGTTTTTTTTCGTCTTTTTTCTCTCTTAGTTTACAACTGCAATTTATTTATGTATGTATGTATAATTTTTTTTTTTTTTTGCAAGAATTAGTTTTTTACTTAAACAAAAATAACACAAAAAAAAAAAAAAAAAGGTATAAAAAGAAACCAATTTAGTTATTTTTCATACCACAAGCAACATGCAGACATATATAGTAATGTAGAGGCATATATACATATGTCTATAACAGACCAAAGAAATCTGTTAGTAAAATGTTAAAAATTCTTTAAGAAAAGAAAACATCAGTTGAACACAGCCTTGAAAAGCTTAAAAAAAATGGAGAAGCCGCAAAAGACTTCAGACAGCGGAATCTAGAATCTCTATTAACTAATGGAGTGTTTTGCTAAATCCTGGATTATTTTGCGCTTTCAAAAAACATTACTTACTAACTAGATACGTATTTGCACAAAACCGCAAATCTCTCATTAGTTTAGCTTTCTCTTACGACAAGTTACGGCCGTGGACAGATGAATATCACATTCCAACTATTCGTGGGAACGCTTTATAGCTATCATTTGGCAGTAAACTCGATCCTAATTTAATTTACTTGATAGCAATTTTCCAATCAAACGATTTCTCATTCGATAGGCAAGAGAAGTGCATACCTTCGTAACAGCTGTAAACTCACTACTCGGTATAGCGAGTCGATAATTGACAACAAATCAGGTTTACCCGATATAAAATATATGTACCCAAGCCGTTGGGGACTTTTTTGTGTTTGCAAAATTCCAGTGAACAGACCCATGGAGCGGTAGATTAATGCTTTCAATAATTCTAATTCGAATTTTAAGGTTAGGTGGCTTCTAAATCTTATCCTTACATGCATTATAAGCTTTCCGATACGTATTTGCTGTTTATCTTTTTTTTTGTCTATTGCAAACGATATAAGTAACCCTTCGAACATCGACTTCGACCTACAATAGGTTCATACTTATATCTGAAAAAAATATATATATATATATGTACATATAAAAACCTACAATGTAAGAAGAATTTAATGAAAGAATTTTTCAAAATATCTGAAATTAACTAAAATTACTTAATTAATTAGTCAAGAGTTTTTAATTAATCAACTTTTTTCAAGTGTATGCAAACATTCAATGTTGGCCTTTCTTAAGTTCATTCACGACAATATTTTCAACC
The DNA here is from genome assembly GCF_014805625.2 of Glossina fuscipes. Classification (NCBI taxonomy): domain Eukaryota; kingdom Metazoa; phylum Arthropoda; class Insecta; order Diptera; family Glossinidae; genus Glossina; species Glossina fuscipes. The sequence goes on from NW_023998414.1 coordinate 5,371,148, forward strand.
TTCGTTTATTATTATTTTTTTTTTTTTGCTTTTTGCTTTTTTTTTTCAATATCTTAAACAAAACAAAACAAATGAAAAATGTTAATAGAATTTTATTTAAACACCGCTTGAAAGCTAAAAATTCATATTAAGAAAAGAACTTTAGACTGTAGTATGTAGGAAATTAAAAGAGACCAGATCGAATATATTCCTTAAAATATCTGGGAAGGACTTGATCTTATTTTTTCCTATTTTTCTTTTTTTCTTTCAAGTACTTTTAGGTAAGAGTAAGTAATATTTTTAGTCAAAACCCTTCTGGAGATAGACAGACGATCGAAACTTTCTTTCATTCGATTAATGATAGCATTCAAAAACATATATGACACATAATATGAAATACACATCAAAAGTTTTTTTTTTTTTTTTTTCAATTTATATAAAAAATTCTTCTGTACTAGACTTTTTTCCACGAAAAATTACTCTTATTTATAACACGATAAACGCGAGTAGTCTTAGTGAGCAAGGTCATTGAGTGTTCGCGGTTGCTCTAAAATAGCCGCAATTATCCAGCATAGCCTCAAAGTAAAAAGTCTAATAGAGTTATGGCGAACGCATGATTTTTGTCCCAAGCTCGCGAAGGCATTTTTCGTCACTACACGAGTGTTTAACTTGTCTCTCAATAAATTGATTTACAACATTTTGTTGAGTCCACAAAACGCATTCAATTTTTGCCATAAAAAATCAGTTTTCATATTTCTGTAGCGTTCCGCTTTGTGGTTAACTAATTCCAAGCTCATTTTAATATTTGAGAATGATCATTTCCGCCCACAAATCACACCCAAAAGTTATATTTGTGTACATGTAAGAATCCTTTAGGAACTTCAAAGATGTTTTCGTTACAGTAGAAGGGCAATAATGCTTATGTAACGGCTTGATACAAGCTTCATCACACTTGCACGAAACGTAACTGTTGTTCTCGTAAGAAGCTTTAACATTTCCTACTACGCTATACAACTATACACATATTCTATTCCACAATGCAATGCAATGCAATGCAATGCAAGGTCAAAGGATGAGCCTCTATTTAAGAAGCGTAAAACTGGAAATTAAAAAATTTCTCCGCACACGATTGTCGCTTTTTATGCAAAGACGCCGTCCCAGCATTAATTATTAAGCATACAACAAATAAATTCTAACCTTATTTAAAATGTAATTTCTATAAAGCTTAATAATCGAAATATTGCCTTAGTCCATATCCACTCAACTGCCTAAAAAAAAAAAAAAAAAAAACAAAAAAAAAATCGCAATAAGCATTATCATTATCTATAATCTTTTGCCATCTATCTGATAACATATACGTCTCCTTGCCGGTTTGGCAACCAAGTAATCATCGGCCCATTTTCGGGCATATTCAACTTTTTTGAACCGCTGACCTGTTCAATATGACTGCATCCACCTGCATAAATGGCCATCGAAAGTGGACATGGCGGAAGAATATAGCGCGGGTGCGGTCAAACTTTCCAGCCTAAACTGAAAATTTTTTTTTTTTCTTGTTTTTCCGTAAGATGGACAGACAATTACAACGATTTTCTTGACTACAACTGTTTGCCCAAAATCTCGCAAACCGCTTTGTAACTGTTTTATGACTTATTGCACAGCGTCAGCTGCATTTTTTTCCAGATTAATCCAATTGTAAGCACAGAAAAACGTAGTACGGTAAATAGCGTCCATCTCTTCAAACTCTGATATTTAGGGAACGATAACTTGCAAATAACTCAAACTTACATCGTTCAAATATCGATATCTGAGTTATCTATAGCCAAAATTTCGGGTAAATGGATAGCGACCGGTGTGTTTTATGAAGCAACCAACTTCAGCGGTAGGAATTTATTTATAACCCTAATATATTCATAGTTTGAAAGTAAATATAACGATGACATGACGCTAAGTCTGTAATCCCTGTCGTTGTTGATATTCACAGAATTGAAAGAAAGGCTTAGAAAAGTAACTTGGACTCTATAGTATATATTGTCCCAAATATGTTATGTGTAGCAGCATAAATTAATCGTGACTGCCTGATTATAATAACCCGCATCTAACGAGGAGCATGAAGTCTAGTATAGGTATCCAAGACGCTCGCACGCCAATAGCTTAACGAGACATCAATTTTGAAAGTGTTTTGTAGGTCATCTTGTTTTTAAAGGGTTGAATCTCTCGAAGGATTATCTTACATAAGCCACCTGGTTTGTTTTTTTTGTTTTTTTTTTTATATAACAAGGTAATTAAGAGATGCTCGTTTACTCACAGACAAGAATATAATTCTATTCAATATAGAAATAAATCCTTTGCACTCTTTTGATAAAACGCAAGACGTAGTATTAATAAAGTAATCAATATCAATGCAGCGAACTTATTTGTACGCTTAACAGAATTAAAATTTCCGCTAATGAATACGAGAGCCTATTCATAATTCTATTAAGGCATGTCGTCCAATTAAAAATTATAATCGTTTGTAAAGAATTCATTTTCTATAGTCGATCGCCTATAGGTTCAACTTTTTATGTTCGCTATCTCTCTCTCTCTCTCTCTCTCTCTCTCTCTCTCTCTCTCTCTCTCTCTCTCTCTCTCTCTCTCTCTCTCTGTCTCTCTCTCTCTCTCTCTCTGTCTCCCTTTCTCACACGCAGCCTGTCTGCATTTCAAGTTTGACAATCGAAAACAAAGAACTTTAGAATCAATCAATCTAATTAAGATTTTGTGTTATGGGATCTATATGGAAATTAAAAATCAATAAATTTAAAACGATTGAAACGAAAAAAAAAAAAAATTTCATTTACCTTAATTTTGTACTCCCTGAAATCTATACTGACACTGTTAATTATTGAGTAGTTTGCTTAATTATTAACACAGTACTAAGGTCAAGTGAAAAACTATTCTAGTTTATTTTTATTTATATATTCATATATATATGTTTATAAATATATAAATGTATATGTTTATATATAACAAATTCAAAATTAATTAAATTATTATCGAAACAGGTAAAGTCGTCACAATAGTAGCACGCTAACTCAACCGTTGTGTACACTACGCCAAAGAGATAAGTAATATGAAGCTAAACTATCAATGAATGGAAATAAAAATGCGAACTTAACTGTTACGAATAAGGAAATGCGATGCATCATAAATACTTTTTACTTCCAATAGATTTTTTGGCGGCCATCGAAAGTAGGACCCAGTGTAATCTGCAAAACATCTCTGTCCATATCTCCGTTATGCACCGGTACAATAGAAAAGTCACTTGCTATAAACACTTTCAAGTGGTTCAAGGCGACAAATCAAGTTTGAAAATGATCATAATAAGCCGTTTTGACTCGATTGATTCGATTGATTGAATACAAACTTTTACGGGAACCTTGCAAAATTTTAATACACTCAAAAAAGTATTGAGCTCAAAACCTATAAAATATATCAACGTAAAATGATAAAAAAAAATAATTTATATCTAGGTTAAGAAGGTAAGTAATAGGTTGGGGTAAAAATTTTCGCAAGCAATTAAATGTCATGGGGACAATTACGAAAATACTCGCAGTACTAATGCATTAGTTTTTAAGGATGGCCGGACATCCCAACTTTACTTAAAAGCAAATATGAAGAATAATTTCCTGACATCAAGAGTATCAATAGTGATAGTCGTATAATCCTATATCTATCATTTTGCATGTTTTCGAGGCGAGTTCAACGAAAATTCAAGAGAAATATCGGGTCAATAACTCTTACTAGTCGTAATTTATTCGGTTTCGGATATTTTCGAGTTTCTTTCGCTTTTCCTTTTTTCTTGTTACAGCTATGGTCCTGGGTTTGAGTGAATTATGCTTATTTTCAAATTCCTCGTGTTTTCTATCTCTTACTTCTTATACATGTATATTAAGCCTTGGGAAAAATCCATCTTTTATAATACGAAACGATTCACGATCACTTTATGAATCGATTTAGGCTTATCTGTCCGTCTGCATGTCGGGTTTCCTACTGTTCAACCCACAAACCGTCATTTTTTTGGAATATTTGATGAAACTCGGCGTACCGATATTTTTAGGCCGAGGACGAACGCTATTGAAAATGGTTTGGATCGGACTGCTTTTTGATTACTTCCCATATAATGGCTACTTTGAAAAGCCGTTACATGACTACGTGTAGAATGGTATAGGGTATTTTTTGGGGGGTGGTTGACTTGTTAATTTCATGATATATACCGTTTCATTTCATCTTTAAAATCTCTAGAATTTCGATAAGAAGAGAAGAACAAACTTCGGACGCTCTCGTAACACTTTTTGGGGGCAGCGTTGCATTTATTTATTAATTTCCTTCTTTGTTGGCATTACGCGTTACAAACGGATGGCGAAGCTAATATGCCTAAGATTCCCGAGTTATGTTTATTCTATAATTGTGAATGCCTTTTTTTCCTTTTTTTTTTTTTTTTATTGCTTCATAAATATTGCAAAATAAATACAGAAAACGACTCTATTTGCTTTAGAAGGGACCTTGAGTATTCATCAGCAGGTAAATGTATGGGGATAAGGACATTATTTATAAGAATTTAAAAATGGAAAATTTCAATTCGAATGCAATTAACGTAGGGTAAGGTGGAATAACTTTTCAATTAATTCAAGACTTTCTTTTCTTTGTTTTTCTCATTTTTCCTCTTAGAGAAAGGATAAGAATGTATTTCGCATCGAATTTCGTTGTAGCGATTATTCTCAATCGAAATAGAAAACTGAAAATTGGATCGAGCAAACCTAGCTTCCAAAACTAAAACGAACCTTGAAATTATAGGTTACGCCACTTGTGATACGAGAGCAAGTTAACTTTGTACGGATGTATACAATACCCAGAAGGACTTTTTATTACACAGATTTAAATTTGTCCGTCCGTCCGTCTGTCCGTTTTGTTTTCTTTTTAAAAATAAGTCGGAATTTTTGAGATATTTCAATGAAATATGGCGCACTCGAGTGTTTTGACCAAAGGACGAACGCTAGAGAAAATGGTTCGAATCGGGTTACTGTTTCGACCACGCTTAATATAACTTCTTATTTCGAAAAATCGCCATTTGAATAACTAGACTGTATTAAGCAAAGTGATTTAGGGTAATTAATGGTGAGCCGTGTCTCCCTACAGCGTTTTCACTTGTTTTTGTATTGTGAACAAACCATATTTTATATTAAAGTTAGAAGATTACAAGCAAAAAAAGAGCGAGGGCGACGGCGAGGGAGAGGAAAGTAGGAAGACACCATGTTAATGATATCGTACTTTAAGACAGTAAGAATTTCCGATACCTAAGATTCTTGATATTTTAAAAGCTACAACAGCAAATTTAATGTCTAGTTAGACCTTACCGTTGTGTGAACACAAAGATTGTAAAAAACAAGTGTAAACAACTCACAAAATAAAATACATTTTAAGACGAATCTTAGATACCCGCGTGTCCTCAACAATAATTTATTATTAACCGTAGGTTAGTCGATGAACTAATCATATTTCATTTTCACTTAAGGCTGCGCTATTTGCAAGCATTCAAAATAAAATTTTTTATTCATACCGTTACACATTAAGTTTTAGGTTATTGCTACTAATATCTTGACCTTTCTCGAAATTGCTTTCAACATTTCACCAACGCAGGCATAGGTATGTTTGTCGGCATAGTGTTGCATTTGCAAACGTTGCTTATGGACCATGAGGGAAATATAATTATAGTTTTTTGTCTTACAAGAATGCAGAATGTTAATCTAATCAGAACAAGCGAAAAACTATAGTCTGGCACCGTGCGCAATAGATTTTCTCGCGGCCACGGTACGTTTTGCCCACATAACTAACGACTTTTCAAAATATGGTCTTGTATGAGAAAAGTGGTCGGTTCCGAATCATTTCCAATAACGTTTGTCCTTGGTGCAAAACATGTCGACGTAAATTGCCACCCATGGCTTGAACGCAAAAAAAAACAAAACAGACAGGCGCGCGAACAAGCTTAGACCAATTCAGGAAGTGGGTCAGAGTCGATCGGTATAATACCAGACGGATGCACACATTCGCACTAATTTAATATATCCTTGCACTACAAATGCTGTAAGGTACAATAAAAACAATTATACTTCACCATACTCGTTATGTAAATTTCTAGATGTCGTCAACGAAATAATAACCCCAACCGCACCACTCCCCTTCACCCCAGTTACTATCCGAGATACTAAAAAATACTAAAGAGAAAACAAAAAAAAAACCCTCAAATAATCAGAGAGAACTGTATAGGCTTGGGTGAGGTAATGAATCATATTTATGAATATTTTTTATTATTTATTACTTTGAGGAAAAAAAATAAAAAAAAAAACGAGCGATAATAACAAAAAAATTAACTGAAATTAAAAAATAAGCAAAAAAAAAGGAAAAAAAAAAACATTATCTGATGATTTTTTGTTTTAAAATTAACTTGTGAAACCGCAAGGTAAGAAATCAAAAAGAATAATAATACAATAATAATAATAAAAAAAGATAAATTTATATAAACACAAAAGTGAAAAAGGAATTCCTTACCTTCTGTTAAATGAATGAATGGAATGAATGAATTTACCTACATATTTAATCCAATGTTGTTGCCTTTATTGTTACTGCTACTGATCAATATTGTAGACAGTTTGTATGCACTTATGAATGTGTGTGCGGCGAGCAAGCAAGCAAACAAGCAAGCAAGTAAGTCTCGCGCCACCGAGCAACGTATTGAATTATGAAAAGCATACGCTTAACGATAGCAGCTGTGAAATGTTTTTTTTTTTTTTTTTTCTTTTCTTTCATCCATCATCTCTATCCACTATTAAAAGGCGAAAGTCTACTAACCTTATTATACCGTTTACGTAACGACGACGACAAATAACGCATCGACGATTCTATAAAGTAAAATTTTCAATTCGCTCAAATTAAAATTTTTCAAATGTGATCTTAATTCACTGATCGAATTCGGTTTTCTCACGTCCTTCACCTACATATGAAAATTTGACAAAAAATTCAACTAACTTGGAAACGTACCAGATGTATGATGATATAAAAAGAAAAAAAAAAAAAAAAAAAATTGATAAAGTATTCATTTTAAACTGGTGACAAAAGCATAAACTGAGCTAATCGTTCGCAATTAATCAAATGCTTTACACGTCTCGTATAGCTTTGTCCATTTTTTCGTTTCCAAAAATAAACGAAAATAAAATACGTTTGCGATTGAGATTTAGATCAAATTTGTTTTTTCCAATATATTGTTTAGATCTTGGCATGATCATTCAGAATAATCCAAAATTAGATCTAAGAAGAATGTAAATGTCTTACTTACTCTCTCTTCGTCTCTCTCTCTCTCTCTCTCTCTCTCTCTCTCTCTTCCTATCACCAACAGATAGAAATTTTTAACATAATTTGTAACATTGAAAACTGCACATATACATGTATATTAATAAAAGATTTTTGTCGTATACCTATATCTCGATAGGCCATAAAATTTATGTCTATCTGTCCGCTTGTCCATTTTTTATTTGACCTATTCGCGATGGCAATGACTTGAAACTTTTTCCAACTTTGTTCTAAATTGATCTAATTATTAATCACAATTAACAAAAGAAAGGACTGTAGTTAGCCGCGGTCCAGCATTTAATACCCTACACCAACCTACAGTTATTAATAAAAAGCTTTATGTGACAAGTCGTTGAGAAAACAGGCCGATCCGAACCATTTGTATGAGATTTCATTAAAATATCTCAAAAATTGCAACCCGTACAGGTTGAGCAGAAGAACACAATGTAGACAGACGGACAGACAGACAAGCGAGGGAAAAAAATGCCACAAATTTAGTGCAAAAATTCTCATAAAAAAATTATAGAAATGATTTTATGCGAAAATTATTCAAATTAGTTCAATTCAATTTGCCACGCCCACAATTACAAAACAAACATTTTGTAAGCGTTTACTTACCGCCAAACTCAACACGTGTAAGAGACATGTGATTAGACTGTATGACTAGTAGTTTTCGGATAAAGCATCCGTAGTAGTAGATAAATTTATAATCATTGAAAAGGGTAACTCTTCACATCACCGCGTCCCCTTAGGAGATATATGAAAAACTTTTGAAACGCTATGAAAAGCGTTTATCAAAAATTGTCATAAAATTTAATTAATGTCATATTATTTTTTTCATTCTTTTTTGCAAAATAATTTTGAAATGTATTTATTTGTTTTTTTTTTTTTTCTTTTTGTTTTTTCTTTTATGTTTTACTTAAGCTATAATTCGTAGTAATAATTAAAAATCTATAAAAAAAAATATAAAAATAAAAAAAAATAAAAAGAAAAAAAACTCTCAATTAAAGTGTTGTTGTTATTCAATTCAAACTACTAAATGCTTGTTTGCTAGCCAAGCAATGACAGTTGGTCGGCCGTCGACAGTGTTGTTAGGGGTGCGAAGTATTAAAATAATTGTTTTATTTATTAGTGTTTTTTTTTTTCTTTTTTGCTTCTATTATTAATTCAAAAGAAAAAAGTTAAATAGTATTTCTATGACACACTCAAGGGGTTTTACTTTTTTCCATATAATCTTTTTTTTTTTTTCCTCTTTTAATTTATTCCGTACTTTGCCTTTTATTACAAACAAAAAAAAAAAGCCAAGAAAACAATATTTATCTGTAATAGTATAGAATATTTTGATAAAGCATTGTAAATGGAAGGTAGGGTTTGAAGCGCGATATTTAAATATATATATATATATAAATCTTCTTATTCTCACTAATGGAAGAAAGTTCATGGCACTTAGAAATACGCATCAAACTCTTCGCCTTGCTTGCCTAGCACAAGGAAAAGTAAAGCTAAATGAACCTAGCGAGCCAAAGGTCCATATTCTCATGCCTGGTATGGTAAGAGAGATAAGAAAATTTTTACGTAAAACATTTGATTTCGCTGTTAGCGAGACCTACAGCTAAAAAATGCTTTACTTGATTTATCTTTGAAAGCTTCACACTGTATAAAGGCATTGCTTACAATCAGAGAGTGATATTCGACACAAAGTAATAATAATAACTGCACTCTAGGTATTCGCATTAAATAATGCTCAAATATGTCCATGAAATTTTCTATAAAATTAAATCCGATATGATCGTCGCTCGGAGAAGTGTAATCGCAATTTAAGAGCTTGCCTTGGCAAATGCCCACATCCCAATGCGCTTGAAAAATGAATAAAGCTAAAGTTCATTGGTATGACCACAATTAGGAGATTAGTGGAAAAGTTATAAAACACTGTCTGAAAGAATTGATAGAGCATTTCATACCGCATCAATAAAAGGCAAGAAGGTTCGTACGACGAACGTTTGCGAAAAACAATCGAAGCGAAAGGAAACTCGTGTCAAGATTGCGACAAAGATAGCTAAGCGGTCTCATCGAATTAGTTCGCTTCCCATGGAAACTTTTTTTTTTTTTTAATTTTTTCTTATTATTATTGTGTTGACTTCAAAGCCCTAGATAGGCTACAAGAAATGTAATGATCAAATACAAGAGAGGTTAGAACATAAGTACACGGGTTGAAGGGCGAGAAAAGCCAAGCTCCTTTGCTGAACGAATCTCTCTTACGCTGCAGCAGGCTTTGCATTTAACTTAAAGAAAGCAATGTATTTAAGCGGAATCGGCGTCAGACTAATCGCACACATCTCTAACGGCTGCGTCGGAAGTTAATTGATAGAAATCGCAAAATGACAGCGTCTTGGAGATGATCAGTAAAAGCCACATGTACGATAGTTATCTTGATACGATCTGTAGATAATAGGCAATGCCGCATATCAAGTTCCGAAGGTTCAATGTAACAAGTTCTAGCTCAATAGCTCAATATTATTTATACGTGATAAATGAATGCGATAGCCATGTAGGTTGGCCGCCCACCGTTGACGTTTACAATCGTAAACTCGAAACTTTTTCTAAACCTTCAAATTTCATTTCATGTTTTTTTTTTTTTCTGGTTTACAAGTTCAAGATTGATTAAAGCAATCTGTAGAATCGTTGTTTTTTTTTTTTTATTGTTATTATTATTATTATTATTATTTTATATATATATATATGATTTATATATTCACTTCTCTTTAGTAATCACGTATAGAATATTCCTGTATTAAATCAATTTTTCATTTCGAATATTTAGGCTCTTCGAACACTAACTAGTCCCATTGTTATATTTATCAAGATGTCGGGAATGTATTCCTATGAATTGATTTTTAAATGAATTCTTTTAAGATTCAAGCTAAGAATTTTAGAAAGAAGTCTTCAGTCATGGTATGACGAATGCAATTTTCTTTAATTATGGCATGTGAATATTTTCTATGCATGGAACACCGAGACACACATCGTTATCGATTGACTACAATCGATGCAGATAAAATCAAATCGTCGGTGCATTAAATCAATTACAGTTTTTGACTTGTTTTCATCAATTTTTGAAAAATCCAGCACTTGGAATCATGGACATTCGATTACTCTGCAAATTGCCGAAGCATGAGAAAATTTTATATATTATCCGAATCAATCTAAGTTTGTCCGTCCGTCTTGTTTTCTTTTCTTTAATCAATAATAAGAAAAAATAAAAATTTGGCCCAAAGACAAACGCTATTGAAAATGCTTCAAATCGAGCGAGACTTTCTCGATCACTGGCCCATAAAAATCTTATTTTAAACCGTCCTTATATGAATAATTGTTTTAGCGATTTTCAAATCTGCGAATACTATAGATCTCCCTCTCACGTCTTCCAAGAACACTTGCACACCAACGCAGTTCAAAAGGACTATTTTGACTGACGTGAAATTTGTTTAAGAAAATTCTAGCGAATTTAATCTTACGCATTGCTCAACAAGTTCATAGGGTGACTTTTAGATAATATCTACCTTCAAATGACTTTTCTTTCGAAATTTCTCGCATTAGTTTACAAATTACAGTTATTTTAGTTACGCTACTTTTCAAACTACTTTTGAAACTTTGGAAAAATCTTAATATTTCATTTTGACAAAAGCTTGCTTTGCTTTTTAATGGGAAAAAATATCGATCGCTTAAGCAACAAGATACGCCTTGACAAGTGTTATTCGGCCTCTATTGCATCGAGAGAAATTCTAAAGAAGTGATTTGCTGATTTTAAACGCATCCGTGCAAATACCGTTCGTTTTGAAAGATCAAAAAATAAAATTTCATGATACAGATGACACGCTATAGATGTGAAAACGAAGAGCACTCTGTTCGAAGTAGATACGACAAAGTTTGCTCGAGTTTGCGGCGAAATCTATCCAAAATCGAAGACAAAAAAATGCCAAAAATCAGCTGAAAAGGTTATGGTATCCGAATTTTGGGATGCGCATGTTATAATATTCATTCACCAACTATCTTAAAAAGGAACATAAGATTAGCAACAGTGAATATTACATAGCACTGAAAGAAATTGCAAAAAAAAAAAATTATCCCAACCCTACGAACTTATTGAATAGTATATTGGTACGTTATAATAAATTACATTAAAATGGATTGAAATCACTACTTAAATGATGGATATGCAAGATTGAATTTTTATTATAGCCACCATGAAAAGAAGTTTCAACTTCCGTTCCAAAAATAAACAAATTTCGGAAGTTTGCACATTCGCATAGGCGACTCTCTCTCTCTCTCTCTCTCTCTCTCTCTCACTCTCTCTCTCTCTGTGCATATCCCGCTCTTTCTGGACATGGTTCCTTGTTGGTTTATTAATAGCGTATATGAAAATGATGTGACATGTCAAAACTGATATATAATGACATGAAAGATATTGGAAATTGTGTATGTGTGTATGTGTGTTTGTGTTTGTGTGTGTGTGTGTGTGTATATATGAAAAAATAGTTGTCAATTTACGCAAATTTTTCTTCAAATCAGATCACCAGGTGACCCTTTGTCACTATAGTTAGTTTACATATATACGTTTATTTCGCCCTATAAGATATGCTATAAAACAAAACTTGTTGCAAAGCTTCTTTTTTCCAATTAGAAATGACTGAGTGAAATTCAGTTGAAAATTTTTTATCAAGATCATGCAGATGACTTGTTTATGTTCTTCTATTCACCATTCTATATGTATCTATATCTAGCTTTTGTAACATATTTTTTCTAAACATAGAAATACACAACAACAACTTTTTAAAGGATATTAAAATGAAAACTAAAGTTCAAGAATATCTTAATATGGTAATGTAAGAAAAAAATAAATGAAAAATATTTTTTCATTTTTTTTCTATTGATTTTTATTTAATTGTAGGGGAACTTATGAGTCGATTTTGTCGACTTTTTAAAGAAAAAATAAAAAAAACTCCATATTCGTATTGCCATATTTCTATGGGGAGGAACTTATGGGTCGATTTTGTGAATTTTTTTAAAGCGAACCAAGAAAAAAAAGAAAAAAATCTCTATATTCGTGTTGCCAAGACGCCGATATGTTGATATAACTATATCTATCCACGATATGTTTTTTATGCCTTGCAAAACAAACATTTACAAGAATACGAACTGTACCTACTTTACACTAGATGCAAGGAACAATCGGTGATGGGTGAGAAACGATTCGGTCTAAGGCGAGATAAGTTTTTTTTTTCTTGTCGTTTATATTTCCTTTTTTTTTTATTATCTTTTTTTTTAATATTTTTCTATAAAATTGAGGTGATTTCTCTTATTCGTTGTTATTGTGCATTTTTTAATTAAAAACAAAAAAAAAGTAGAAAAAAAAACCTTTGCAATTTCTGTAGAGATGTGATAAAACTTTATATTCATTATTATTACCTTTTTTTTTACACTCTTGTTATTGTTATTGTTTTTGTTGCCTATGATTGCAGCGTTATTTTCAAGGAAAATTTGTATTATTTTTTTTTTTGTTTTTGTTATAGCTGTTGCTGTCGACTTCAAATGTACTTTTTTTGTTTGTTTTGCATTTCAGTTGAAATAAAATATTTCCTGCCTTTAATGTAATTATAATTTATAATTTTATTTAATTGAAACGATTTAATTTTTTTTTCTCCTTTTTCTTTTTTTTTTTCTTTTTTTTTTTTTCTAGATCAAAAATTATTTTTCGAAGAACAGACGTTTTGGTAAGACCTTCAAACTACAATCGCGTTTCCCGGGGTGGCGTGAGAAAATATCGAATTACAGTTTAAATACAAAAATGCCAACGCAGATTACGCAGATTTATTAGGGATATATACTACTACAATTTGGAGAGAATGAAAAAGGCATTGTTGACTTTGTAAAGATGATTTTTAGGTGAAACGTCTTTCGATACGATTATCGAATAATGCCTGATACTTACAATTACAACAAATAAACTGTTAGCGAATTATCCGTTCGTTTGTGAAAAAAAAGAGAACCACATTTGACTTTTGGGTGACAAGTAACCACACGATATGTAAATAAATAATATGTTTACAGTACCCAATGTTACGTTCACGCGTTACTCAGCGAAATTCGTTCTTTAACTCTGTTTGCAAATCGAAGCAATTTTTTTTTGTTTTTCTTTCTATTTTTTTGTCTTTTTCTTTTTTTTTTTGTTTTTTTTTTTTTTTTTTTGGTGTTTTAAACACATTTCCAATTAATCCGTAATTGACTTTTTTATTTATTTATGAGCAAAGAAAAAATAAAAAACATATAGATATAAATAAATAATACAATGTATATATGAAATATTAAATTTAAAAACTACAGTTGTAGATGACAGTTCCTGGCACAAAGTAGATAGAGTAGAGAGGGCAGAAGAGAGACTTTTTGTTTCGAGGAAAAGTCTTATTTGGCAGTAATATCAAGCAATTATTTTTCTCTCATTTTTTACGGTTCAGTTGTTGAATCAATAGATTTTTTTTTTTTTTTTTCTCTTTTTTTAAATATATCGCTTTATACGTCGCAAAATTTTAGTAAGTGTTGTAAGTGAACGCAGAAAAATCTATTCACACTTTTAACGACCAGAACCAATGTCTATTCTTGAGGATAGTACATATTGTATTTTCGAGAAACACGGAGGAATTTAAACTATGCCTAAATCAAAATTAATCAGTATTGTTATAGGTGGGAGAGTGTGATTACGCTTCAGAAAAGTTAAAAAAGTAAATCGCTATGTCATTTCTTCTTCTTTATTTTTACCTACACACTTGAGTAAGATTAAGATTTTGGACAAAAAAGAAAAGAAAAAATAAATAAATTGTAACCGAAAAGCCTGCAGAACCATATGCAAGTAAAAGTTGGCCTAAACGGCATTACAGATTGCAGATATCGATTAAATCTTACTATACAGAAATTTTACTGCGAAAAAAAAGCCATCCAGATTGGCCAAATGACACAACCACATAGTTAACAAACTAAATGAAAAATTCTTTTAACTACATTTTAGGGTTTCGGCGGCTCGAGGTGAGAACAACTCGTGTTTTCGGAAATATTATAAAACGTTTTCATCGATTATGGGAACTATACGAAACTATTAAAGGCCTAACTATTGGTATGGTATTTACAGTACCTAAACTTTTCCTATCGTACAGACTTAGCAATGACTTATTGAATAAAAAAAAAAAAAACAAAAGAAAGTATGGATTCCATAAAATTTTCCTCCTTTTACATGAGCAACTGTACAGGGCGGAGAAAATCCTAAAATTATCTGTATTTTTCATCTTATTTTTTGTTTAAATCGTCACTCTCTATACATCTAACCGGAAAGGTTTGACATGCCAACGACAAATTTCTTATCTTTTTTCGATCATTAACTGCATTTTTACGATACGATAGCTCAAACGAAATATAGCGTTAGTATAGGTGAAAAAACAAAAACAGGAATTTTTGATCACCTTAGCTAAAAGTGTAGTAGGAAAACTTTTAAACATTTTGATAAAAGTTCAGAAGGTGAACGAAAAGAGAGCAACATTTGTTATTCAAATTTATTATGTTCGGCCGTGCGTTTCAAAGACCAACTTCTAGATGCAACGAAACTTCCATGTTTTCCACGCACGTAACGCCTTAATCGTAATCAACCGGAATAAGAACATGATGATCGGCCAAGGCCGACTATAAAATGTAATGCTTGCCGTCCTCTAAGACAATTCTTATGCATTTTCGCATCGGGGCCCCTCTCAGAGCTATAATCCAAATTTAGTACAAATAATTTTTATTAATTAATTTGCTATTATGGGACAACATTCATTGTGAACTATTAAGATCGAAACTTGTTGGCCATCTTAAGGCTTACTTTTCGTACTCACGTCCGTTTCGAATGTTTCACATCAATTTACTTTGCCAAAATGGTGTTGAGCACCTTTTCACGTAACGGTTCTCTAGAGTTACGATCTTATTTGGGTGAAAATTTCGCCATCTAATCAACAATAGCAAAGTGTACATCGACAGGCACTTAGACAGAAAAGTTTAAGTTGACTACAAATATGGATTTAAATCGGTCAGCGTCATAAAAAATGCTTCCCAACCAAAATTTCTATTTATCTTACGGATATATATACAATTGTCTAATGATAAGAAGATGGATGACTCGTTTTAAAAAAGAAACTAAACGCTTAAATTTAACAATTCTGGCAGTAGCTGATGAACTCTCACTAACGGCATACCTCTTCGTCCCTCACCTCATTACGCCAATAGGGGGCATTCCCTGGATGATTGATTGGTCAGAAAAAAAGCTATAAGATAAATAAATAAATCAGAATTACATATTGCATCAACACTATGAATCGATTAAATCATATCTTTTTGCCCACCTATCTGCATATTGTTAGATAGTTTACAAAGATGGGACAAGTAAAAATTTGAAACAAAATTAGTTCTGATCGACCAAATCAGCAGAAACGTAACTGATATGGGCGCAAGTTATGCAATCCGGCATCACATACAATTTTCATATCTCTTCTCGACGAAAAGTGAATTCTCGTTTTTTTTTGTTTTTTTCTTCTAGAAGTAATGATACACAATTATTAAGTTGCAAATGACGAAGCGGCAAATGTAGCTGTTTAAGCTGTAAGGGGGACAATACTGTTAACGTTTAAGCCGTTGATTTGCTTTATTTTATTTATTACTTTACCTTTTGAAAAATGTAATACCATTGTGTTCTTTTTTCTCCTGATTATAGACCATTCTTCTTCACTTTCTTTAGTTCATATAAAAAAAGTAGAACATCCCGAAAAAGGAATTCAAAAAATGCAGGTCTTAAACAGAAGCACGTTTGATTATCTTTGCTTAACCTCTTCATGGCAAGCAAAAATTTGCCGTTTTTGTTCGATTTAATCATTTTATGTTAAAGTGAATTTAAAAAGCAAAAGAAAAAAAAATAAGGAAAACAATAAATATTCACAAAAAATCTTAACGTCCGCTTTTATGGCCACTGAGCGTTTGTCGTAAGCTATAAGTGAAATGGTTTTTTCTATATTCCGGAAGCTTTAGAAGAAAGATTTTAATTTAGAAAATCAAAATAGAAAAGCAATTCTATGAAAAAATTTTCAACCTTTTTCGATAGACTGAGGCCATGATACGATCGCTCATATCTACACCCACATTTCTCTTCACCCTATCGCAGCACTGCATCAGCATCATATGCTAACAATTGAAGATTTTTGACACATCTCTCATATATGAAAACATATCAATTTTGGAAAGAGTTAGTCAGCGAGGCATTTGTATAGGTTTCGGATAGCATATCCTGACTGAATGAAACATTGTATCGAACGATAGAAGTAAACATATATCTACGTTTTTAGATTGCTTATAAAATGAAAATTAATTGCAATTCTTTCTTTAAAATTTCTACAATTAATAATAATTAAATATGTTATTATAATATTTAAAAAATGTATTTTTATCTCAAATATTAACAACAATATGGATTGCCAAGAATTTACTGCACTTTATATATCAGAAATACCGTTATTCGTGCACACAAACCACAAAAAAATTTTTAAATCTCTTGTTGAAAGATATGTAGTAATAAATAAGTTAATGTCAAATTCTTCTTCTTTTTATATTATTGAGAGTAATTATTTATAATTATAAAAAAGGAAAGGTGTGAAGAGATTAAAGATATTTATTTATACATATATATATATATATATATAACGTCGATACTTTGCATCATCTCCACAGAATCAGCTTAACAATCGTTCAGTTATAAAACGATAAAACTAAACTTTTTTTCTTGCGTAGTTTGAACAGTAACGATCGTTTAATATTTTTCTCATTTCTCATTTCTCGGAAATAACTTTCCTTAACATTAATACAAATTGTAATCGAAATTTATCAGACTATTAACCATTGATTGACACGGTCACTTATGAATAAAATAGACATAAATAAATTGCAATAGATGCACGGATGCACGCTTAGGGCAGTAGGAATTCGTAAGTTTTTCTTATTAGATATAACTTACTCTTCTTCTTCTTTTTTCATTTCTCTTTTAAGCTTGCATTAGTTTTCCGAAAAAATCTTAAGCATATAAGGTATAGTACAATCGGTTCGGTATTATGTTTATACAAACTTTTTATTCATTTTTCTTTTGAATGTTACACATCTGAATAATGTAGAATATGATTATATAACTTAAACTCTCATTTTACAAAAAAAAAAAAAAATTATTATTGAATTTATTGAAATTTAACTAATTTACGAACATAACGGAAAACTTCACATGAAATGTAATTAATGCATATGAACACAGCAACCTTTTTTTTTTTTTTCAAATTTAAAATAATAAACTAACGGTAAATATATATTAATGCATAAAATCATACAATACAGAATAGAACATACCTGCGCATGCATGTGCATGTGCAAGCGCGTTCATATATAATAGGAATCATAGAAATGTATAGAATTAGCGCAAATACAACTGAGCAAAAAGGTTACTGTTAGAAAAACAAGAGAGACGAAGAGAGGAAGAGAGAAAGTGAGAATAGCACATGTACGTTTATGAAACGAAGTGAGGGAACCCACCGAAGAGTAATAGCACACTTAAATCGACACAAACACTTGTTGTACTCATTTGTATTTTCGGAAGTCAGGAGATATATATATATATATATATATGATGGAGAGATATTTGCTTTCTGCTATTGCTGTTGTTGTTTTTATTGTTGTGTTAGGCTTATATAGTGGAAGTGGTTGATTAGATTGCGGCGTGAGGGTGTTTTGTTTATGCTTTTATTGTTTTTTTCCCTTTTTTTGGACAATGAACTTGACACTTTTTTTTGTTATTATTGTTACAGATTTAACAGCAACACATATATATATATACGTATATACATATCTATATACGGTTGTGTGCGCACAAACAAACATAGAAATACACATGCTATATTTATTTGCAGGTAAACATTTTATATGTACATATGGTTATATTTATATATATATATATATATATATATATATATATATATGCATCTATGCTTGTAATAATGTATCTATAAGAATTGAATGAATTAGTCGGCGTTTGAAAGGTATGCATGTGTGTGCGCATGGCGCTAATCATATGCGTAGCGTAGCGTAATCAAGTTTTATTCAAGCATGAGTATTCATACGTATTCGACGGGTGGGCCAACAAAAATTGTTTCTCCAGCTTAAAGTGTGTGCATCAGTAAAAAAAGAAATAAGTGTTTATTTACTTAAGGAGCATTTCTCAGCAGTTTTGTAATTCTATTGTTTCAAGGAAATCGATTATTTATAGTCGTTTCAATAAATGTTAATGAAGCAAACTTACGACGCTTTTACAAAAACTTGTAATTATTGGTTGCATAACTATTACAAACGGCGACCAAGATATCGATTATCAAATGCTCGATATTATATTATTAGTATTTCCATCTTGGATGAGTCTTCAATATCAACAGTCTACAAATTGTTACATAAAAAAATTGTAAACTCTTAATCTGTTCTTAATTGATCAATTAACCTAACGCACCTATGCGTCATTGATGACCATTTTAAAAAACAACTCTTATATGCATCAAGTGTTAAATCAATATCTTCTATCTATAGTGAGTTAGAGTTAATAAGAAGTCTACACACACACACACACACACACACACACACACACACACGCACACGCACGCACGCACATACACAAAGAGCGATAAGGTGAGCATAATTAAAATTAAATCAAACAAATACTCAAATCTTATAATCATTTTGTCACACCCTTTATATGCATATACATACATAGGTGTATGAAGCACTATACACTATTTAGCCGCATTTTTATTTAACCGGCAAAAATGTAGTGAAATATGTGGTATAACAACGGGCAATAACAACAACATCCAAAACGAATCAAGCTATAAAAACAAACATCTCAAGAAAAATGCAAACAAAAACAAAACCAACAATTATTAAGTGTGCGATAGTGAATGGGGCATGCATTTGTTATATCTACATACATATAATGTTATTGACGGTGCGAATGATTAGTGTTTATATATTTATTGAATGTAACGGTTTTTCATTTATTAATTAAATTTAATAAAAATTTTTCATTTCAAAAATAAATAATTCCTAACAAGAAACGGTATTTAAAAAAAAAAAATTAATAAATAATTCCTATAAATACATAAAGAGAAAACAGTAAAATAATTGAAAAAAAAATGTTAAAAGAAAAAACTAAATTAATAACAAGGAAGTTATTTGCATGAAATTTATATATTTCACAATTTTTCTTGTTTGTAATATTATTTTATAAACTTTTTTCTTGTCATTTTTTTTTTACTTTAGTTTACATATTTTATTACTCACCTGCCTTGAGTGGTTTAATAATAATTTGTTTTTAATTTGTATACGCGTTTTACGCTGATATTTTTAAATGACTTATTTATAAATAAATAAAGAAAAAAATCTAAGAGCGGTTGCAGACGTGTTTTTTTTTTTTCTAATTAAAACCGAAATCGAAATTTACGTCAACATCTCAGCACTTACGCCTTTTCAAGTTCTTTTTGTTATTTATAACGAAATGATTTTATTTAAGCTTTCTTTATAATAAATGCAAATTTGATATAATTTTAAATTTATTTCATTGTTGTGGTTGTTGCTGCCAAAAAGCGAAAAACAATAAAAAAAAATTGAAGCGTACCTTTACAAAAACAAAAATCGCCAGAGTCATTAAACCCGGAAGTGGGGGTTTTGCGCACTTTTTGCTTTATTTAAATTTGCTTTTCTTTTAACCGTCATAACCGACATAAAGACGATAAATACGATTCTTTTTAAATTTTAACAATTTTTTTTTAAATTTTTTTTCTAAAAATAGCTTTTTGATGGAAATATTTTTTAAATAATTTTAATATTTTTTTTTTAATTTTTTCTTTTTTTTTAAACCTTAGTACCTCTCCATTTAACTCATATATGTTTTCAGTTTACATTGTGTATGCTTGTGCGTATGTTTGTATAACCGATAAATGGCAAAAACAAAAAAATGTTTTGTCACTTACAAAAAGTATAATTTCCGTTTTACGTAAAAAAAAAACAAATTATATAGAAAAAGTACCCGCACTCATACACATTCAAAATGATTTTTTTCTCATTTCTTATAACGAACAAGTGTTTTTGTTTACAATAGTGTTAATAGTAAGTCAAACATCCGCATAATTCTATATCTTCATCGTTCAGAGAAGAAAAACCACGCTCCGCTTATGCCGAATTACCGATTTCAATTCAAGACAACAACTGAACTAAACTGAACTGTTTTATAAAATGCATACTTATACAATAACGTTAACGCCGTCTGTTGTTCACAATAATTTTTTCCGTTCATTTCTTTTTATTTAATATAAAAACACATAAAACACAGAGATGGTAACAAATTTTCGGTATTTGATTTATTGAATAGCACAAGAAGAAGAAGATATAAAACACATCTGTAATTGTAGAACTGAAACACCTGATTCTTAAACATATGTTTCATTCTTTCTTTTATTATATTTCAACGAACGTGATTTTCAATAAGTGAATTTTAATTTTTCGAAGTGAAAAATAACTTTTATTATTTATCGTAGAGAAAAGTGAAATATAAAACCTTTCCTTTTTTTCGTTTTAGAAACTTTTATAATTGTTTTGTGTTATATCTTTATTAACATTTTTATTATTTTTATATTTTTAGTATTCTAGCCACAAATTTATTGGCTTAATTCATCTCCACTCAACAAATCAAAAAAAAAAAAAACATTTTTAATATTATATTTATAATGGTGCATGCAAATATATATTTTTTTTTTTTTTTGATATGTTGAACAGAGATGGACTAAGCCAATAGATTTGTGGCTTATATGTCCTGCAAATATAATAGAAGTAAATCTGTTGAGAAAAGAACTGTGTTTAAAATTCCTGAAAATAAATTGCAAAATTAGCTAACCGTATTAAATGTTTCAAATGATAAAAAAAAAAACGTATTATATTATAAGAGAATGTGAAATTCAATTTCTGGGTGTAAAATTTACTTGGATGTACATATCTTATGCATGGCTTTAAGAAATGCTGAGAGTATAAACATCCAGAAAATGTTTACATTTATATTCATATAAGTAAATTGTTAAAAATTGATTCTCTTTTTCAGAGTAAAGAAAATTACAATAACAATGCCCAACAATCCCCTAATACTGCCAAGAGTCACAGAAATCTCTCAGAATATTGTAAACATATACTTACTAAACGTATTCGAAGCGAAGCCGCATTTTAAAGAGAAAATAGAAAGAGAGTGATTCTAACTTTTTTATTAACTTTTTTAGTAACAATAGCAACTTGTGTTTACAATTTAATTGTTAGACTTATTCGAATTGTGGTGAAACATCCCGCTATAACGGGTTAAATTTATTTGAAGCAATAAGAGGGTATCTCATGACCTTTCATTAATGTGGAAATATATTTTTAGCTCGTTAGCCCACGTTATTACTACAAGATACTCTAGCCTAAAAAAGGCCTTATTTTGAATTGCCCCATTCAAACAAATCTTCGTAATCATTTAAAGCTATAACAGGATCAAAAAACAAATCAATTTAAAAAGTCCTTCTCTATATGTTACAGTCGAATTATAACGACTGCCGCCAGTTTAACCGTGTGAATCTCAACCATGAGTGCAGGCTTTTTCTAATTTACAGCGTACGATATTATTCGCATTCCAAATTTACGATTTCATCATTTGGGGCGCTTGAGCGAAACACATCCTTTTACGAATACCATTTGAGTTATTGGTTATCGCGAAAAATGTACCATTACTAGTAATTATTATCGAATGAGGCGTTCCTGCTAACATGCACCATCATGTCGCTGTCTGTTTTGCATTCAAGTCATGACATTCTTGTGGTCCTGAGGTCGGATGCAATCTTTGACTGAAAAGTTAATTGAGAGGTACTTTCAAGGCGGTGACTTCATCTAAGTCTGTTTCTCTTGGCACTTATCTAGACGATGAGAGACGAATAATATAGATCGCGTTCAAGACGAATATAGTCACTTCACATGTTTAAAATTGTGCAATTTTTACCGTATAATATTAAACATTTCTATTTATTTGAACAACTTGCTTCAATAACATCTTTATGCTCTAATGAATATTATAATCTACCTACCTACCTACCTAACATACAACGTAAAGCCAACTTTACTTAGATTGCTTTTTACTTATCTTCCATTCCAGCACGCTGGTAGTATTCACTTTAAGATACTCTATGAGCTGAAAATCGTAGAAATCGGTAGAATTAAAAAGAAAATTAAACAATGATTTCCTTGTTTTGAAAATGAGGACCTACCGTCATCCGTAAATCATAATGATTATCTCCTTGACTGACCCTGATGCTTAACTGACAGCTCAAACGTTCCAAATAATGTTTTAATTTATCTAAGTCCCGTTTGGTATACGAGAAATAATTGCGATAACCTGCTTTTTTGAAACTCTCATTATCACCAAACACGATAGTGTTAATCAGGAATCCAATACATTGTATTAAAATATAAACAATGCGTAGGTTATCCTCCATTTGCAGCATTGACTCGTCAATCTCATTGAGCATTTTAACAAGATCATGAAATTCGTGAAAACAATACATTTCAATAGTATTTTCGGTAACCTCGCACAAAATGGTCTAGATCAAACAAATAGCTATAGCCCGATCGGTTTCGCTAGCAATGGAAATCCGATGACTTGAAGAGAGTAAATTAAAAACAAACTCGATTCCATCTGTTTTTAAAGCCTCCCATAACCGTTTAGATGCTACTTGTAGCTAATAAACAAATATATTCTAATTGGTCTATATTTTTTTAATTAACATCATTATACTAACGTGCAGAGGACTCAATGTATCCACATATTGAAAAGCTTTTTGAAGAAACTGAGAACGCCAATCAATATTCTCTGTCGTTGTTTGAATGTAATAACACATACAAGCAGCCAC
Organism: Glossina fuscipes; assembly: GCF_014805625.2. Lineage (NCBI taxonomy): Eukaryota > Metazoa > Arthropoda > Insecta > Diptera > Glossinidae > Glossina > Glossina fuscipes. The sequence continues at coordinate 5,394,580 of NW_023998414.1, forward strand.
AAATATATTGGTAATTTCATCCAAATTTAATTCTTCTTCTTTTAATAAATTTAAAAATCTTCGACATATCTAAAATAATAAAGAAATATTTTTAATTTATTTGCAATAGTTATGAGGCGTATTATTTATATACTTCGTCAATCTTATCACAGTCTTCTAAAAATTTACACTTTTCCGCCAAACATGATTGCTGTATATGCTGCTTCAGCGTGGACAATTGATAAGTTGATTCGACTATTAAATGCATGCCATCACTTTGATTCTTCAAATTAGTGTCGCTTTTATTAGCAGTTTCAAACTGGTCACTCATGTTTTCTTACAGGCTCAGTTCTTGATCAAATTCTATTTTCTTTTTTTTTTTTTTGGTATGTTGAACAGAGATGGACCAAGCCAATAGATTTGTGGCTTATATGTTCAAATAATAAACTCTTGTAATTTTTAGTCACGATTATGTATAAAACGTAACAAAAAAAAGAGAGCGGCCGTAATAACTGGAGTGAGCATGTTAAATGTAATTGTGTGTGTGTGTGTAAGTGTGCTTGTTGAGTTCTTGAAAGTCATACAGTGTTGCAAACTTTGGCTGAAAACGAAAAGGAATGTTATGGTAATTGAAAATGATTAAACGCAAAAAAAAAAAAAGTTCTATTTTTTTATTAAAAAATAAATCCATTAAGACGTAGCGACCAACAAAAAAAAGCATCGACACAGTTGTTTATCTTGCAAATACAAGTACGAAACATAAAATTTACTCTTCTTAGGAGCCAAATAATTATGCGTTATTCCTATTTATGGATTAAAAAGCCCCAAGTAATAGATACAATTGGAAGCCGCGTTATCGTACTATTTTATAAGCAAAGAGAAACAGAAACCTAATTTTAGAATCAAATATAAAGAAACTAATATAATAGGTAACAACAAATGTATGAAAGACAACGATACAACAAGTTGAAGTAAATACAAATTGAATTTTTGATTGAATATTAAAGTTAAAAATGATGAAAGGAAATTGAAAAGAAGGAGCACAGAGATGGACTTCATTGTTATAGTTAAATAACAAAAAAAAAAAAAAACTGCTTAAATGCTTTGATTTCAACACCCTATTCTTAAATTGAAAATAAATTGCACTTGTTACTTGTTTTTCACAGGCCAAATTCCTCCTAGATAAAGCGGATTGGATCAATTACTCCAAACAGGTGGAGTCATTTTTGAATTCAAAGCCATTTAACGGAAACTGCAACCATGATGCTGCTATTATGTCTAAAGCGATTCGCACAGCTGCTCATCTTTCTATTCCTTAATCCAACACCTCTTTTAAACGAGCTAGGGTTCCTTGGTGGAACAACACGCTTTCGTTTTTGAGGAAAAATAAAATGGATTTATGTCACCGCTTTAAGAGATGTCCTGATCAGAATCACTTGTTATTATATAAAAAGGCCAATGCTCTATTCAGGAAGGAATTACGGAAATCAAAGGCACTTAGTTTCGAACATTTCTCGAGACGAATTCACAGAAATACATCAATGAAAGTTGTATGGAACAAAATCAACAGACTTAATGGGACTTCAAACCTGAACGAAATTTCTGCCATCTGCACTCCCAATGGAACTTTAACTGACGCAGACGAGATTTCTAATTACTTTGGAAAAGTGTGGTGCGAATACTCCTCTGACAGCAACTTCTCCAGTGCTTTCATTGAAAATAAAAGGACTCCAATATCTCCTCCAAATAATATCGATAGATGTGCCATGTTCCTGGAAAATTGCATATCTACCTCAGAACTTGGAAGTTGTCTCTCCAATTTGAAGGGGAAGACACCTGGTCTAGACCGCATCTCATACCAAATGATCAGTGCTATGTCTAAGTCTAGTAAAAAGAAATTACTGGACCTATATAATACGGTATTTATGACTGGCCATATACCCTACATGTAGAAACTGGCAACAGTTGTTCCAATTCCAAAGTCAAAAAATGTCTCCATCGCATCAGATTATCGCCCAATTTCTCTTTTACCTTGCCTCTCTAAGGTATTAGAGAAGATTATGGCATCTAGATTATCTTGGTTTCTTGAGTCCAAAAACCTGATAACAAAGCAACAAGTTGGTTTCAAGCGGGGTAGAGGGTGCATCGACGCTCTGTTACATATTGATTATTTCACAAGCAAAGCGATTTCCGAACGAATTCACGTAACAATTCTCTCAATTGATTTCGAAAAAGCATTTGACAGAGTTGGTCTTCATGTTATCTTAAGACTCTTGAAATCATGGAATGTTGGACCCAAATTCTTCAACTACATCAAATCATTCATGTCGCATCGGCGGTTCAAAGTTAGAATCAACAATCATCTTTCTGATTCCTTTCCGCTAATGAATGGCATTCCGCAAGGATCTCCTCTCTCTGTCACGCTTTTCCAGATCGCTTTCAACGAAATTAGCAAAATTCTTTGCCGTGTACCAAGAGTGGAACATTGTCTCTACGCGGACGATGTATACATTTTTACAAAATAAAAAGACAACACGAAAGCAATCAACATCCTCGAATCTATTGCATGTGAGATCTCCACGTGGGCAAACTCGTCAGGAGCTAAAATTTCTATACAAAAATCAAATAAAATGCACATATGTCGAAAACAAATGTGCGATGCAGGAAACCTACTGATGCATATTAACGACCTACCAGTACTAAATGTGCAGACGCTCCATGTTCTCGGGCTCACGTTTTCCAACAATTATCGTTGGAAAGCACACTGTCTTCAGTTAAAAAACTCTCTTTTAACAAGGGTAAATTTCATACAGTACGTTGCTTGGAGAAGCCATGCGCATATTAACACTATTGCTTATCTTACGAAAATTCTTGTGTTAAACAAGATTGACTATGCTTTGATAATTTATGGCAATAGCTGCAAATATAATATCAACATCCTTAAACCGGTCTATCACCAAGCCGTCAGAGCAAGTTGTTATGCTTTTCGGACGACGCCCATAAATAATATTATAATTGAAACTGGTCTCCCAACTTTAGAAAATAGACTGTATGAGTTAAAAGCTAAAATAGTCCCTTAGCTTCTTAATTCAAACAAATCCATTCTCGGTGATGACGTAAGAAAGATTATTATTGCGAAGAAAATTCCAAAGTCACCATCTGCAATTGACCATTGTTTGTGCATCGCAAAGGAATTGAACATTCCCTTAAAAATTTCCCGCTCTTTTGGTGTTAAACCTCCCTGGATTTTGAAAGACTGCTCTTTTGACATCTCACTGTCTATGCACAAGAAAGAAGATACTCCAAATTACGTCTTCAGGAATCTAATAGCTGAAAAAACCCAAGTATTGGACAGTAGTGGCTGGAATCTTTTGTACACAGACGGCTCAAAATCTCCTGGTTTTCCTCCTGCTTGTGCGGTGGTAGATGCTACAGGACGGGTTCTTCTCAACCACATATTTCACGAAAGTACTTTAACTTTCACGACGGAAGCCAGAGCTATCCTTCACGCTGCCAACCTTGTCCATAAAAACAAACTCAAAACCGTTATTGTTACCGACAGTTCGTCTGCATTACAAGCTGTTCGGAATCCTTCGACTTCGAGATGGAGCACCATCAACAAATTTAGGAATATAATTACTACACCCGACGGAAAAATTAAAATGTTATGGGTACCAAGTCACATCGGTTTACTGAGAAATGAGCAGGCGGATTTAGCGGCAAAGTATGCTACTTCTGCTCCTCTATTTATGGATGATGTCATGGAAAAGTTGGATCTTCAAAGATACATTGGAAGAAAAGTTAAAGAGAAAATTACAGAAGGAAATTTACAACACCATCATCAACACTACTCTTTTATTGACCCTCAATTAACTCCACCTTTATATCCAACAAACGTTGAGAAAACCAAGATCCAAACATTCTCGAGAATTCGCCTTGGTCATACAACTGCAACTCACCAATGGATCCTGAAGAAGTCTTCTTCCCCAATCTGCTGTTGTGGACAAACTCTTACTATAAAGCACATTCTCTGCGATTGCCTCAACTTTTCCTCGGCTAGAAGTATTGCATTTGGAACGATTAACCCTTTGAACATTCTACAATCAGCTTCAGAACAGAATATCAATTCAATATATTACTTTTTTAATACCACTAAGTTCACTATCTAATATCCATTTATTTAAATTAGAGCCGATAGCCTGTGTTGCTACTGCTCAATGTCTTTTTTTTAGTCTAAGAATTCATTTCATTAGTCTAAAATTAAAATAATAATAATAATAATAAATACTTGTTTTTCATGCCTTATAAAATAATAGTGGGTATAAATCAAAATTTGAAATCGAAAAAGATAAAGAAAACTAAAATTAGTACAAAATAAATACAAATTAGATAAATAACTTTTAAATTGGAGAGAAATAGTGTTTATTTTTCCTATTATGTTATTCCGTTTATGTGTCATTTTTTTGTAGACATAAAAAATCAAAAGCCCAAATTCCCACAACATCCTCAGAAAGCTCTCAAAGCTCAAATCATATGCCGAAAATAGAAATAACACATCATTGTATCAGCCCGCTGACTCTTAGATATTATTCATAAAACCCGTGCAAATTTATAAAATCATGTAAGAAAATATGAAGGTATCCTTAAATAATAGAATTTCTTTTAAATGACACTTTTTATCTCCAACAAGTAATGAAAATAAATACAAATTGCTACTTTTCGCTATGCATGTAAATGCAAAACAGTTGAATAATTGACGTGCTTAATATTTATGCAAGCTATATCATGGCAACTCTATGAGGTAAATCTAAATTTGACACATTTAGTCAATCTTGAAATGTATACAGCTGACCAAATTAATCACATATGCGTAACAATCGATTTTAGTTAGAAATTGGATTAATGTGACATCCTATCTTCGAAAAAAATTACTATATACGTATAGGATTAAGATAAATTTTTGAATCTACTTCAAGATATTTTTCAAAAATTACCGAAATTAGTGGTAGGCTTTCTTCTTCGGTAGGAAAACATATCCTTTTCCATTATAGATACTTTCATGTTGCAAGTAATCTAAGAGAGAATAATATCACGTGTTACACTTAAGATATGGGTATGCATCGAACTTCAATAGCGGCACCTCACAGAAGACATTCAATACTTAATAGAAGCATCGATTAATATTGTGTTTTTTTCATCTTAGTCAGTAAAAATGTGAATATGAAAATAGTTTAAAACACTATAAGGGGCGACAAAGTATACATTTACATACGGTTTTGAATTGGAAACTACGATCATAGGAATATAGGTTTACAGGATTACTCAAACATAGCTAGTTTAATGTCAAAAGATTATCATAAAAAAAAAAAACAAATAAATGATCACCAGCAAATAAAATCTCATGATTTCGTTATCAGAGCGATTTGCTCACATAGTCACACATCAAATAATGATCATAATGATAAAATAAAAACAGATTATCAATAATTTCATTTCAGAATTTCTTTGTGCGCGGCATGTTGTCGTGAGTTGAATGAGATATTTGTCATATTTATTCAAATTTCAAACGTATCAGTTAAAGTACGCTACTAACCAAAGCGGTCGTCGCTACAGTTAATAAAATGCAACAAACACCTCAACGTTTAACTTATGTTGTAATGGCTGGAAGGGGTAAATTGACAGCGTTCACTCTACGCCCCTCTCGTTTTATTAACAGTGCTGTTAATGTTAATAACGTAAATAACAGATTCAGCAAAATTGAAGATAAAGAAGTAAGACATATAGCTGTCAAAAAAAATTCACTTGCTGCGTGGTCTAAGTCTGGTAGTAGTTGGCGATCGTTTACGCATAAAGTATTATTTAAAACAACCGGTATTATAAACGAACTGGCAACGAAGCGTTTAATAACAACTAAAGCTAGAGAAGTAACTTATCATAGTTTAGCAGTAAGTATTTTTGATTTACTAAATTAAAACGCGACTATAATAATGGTTTGCTTCACATTAATTGCGTTTAGTGAACATAGTTGAAGATATGTTATACGCATACACATATACATATAAATTGTAGTGTCAGTATGAAATTTTGTATATTTCTTAAGAAATGTTACCCACATGTTTGGAAATTTAATCATGGATGGAGTTGTTTAGTAGCTTCATTTTCCATTATTTACCAGAAAATTGAACTATGGATTTCACATTATGGATATTCCATAAATTCCATGAATTATCCCTTACGTAATTTCAATTATAAATTTGAATATATGATGATCTTACGATCTGGTTACAGTTCAATACGCACTTGAAAGGAAATACGGTACATTAGTGAGTTCTTTGGGAAAGCTTGGAATATTATGATGCATTTTTACTCTTGGTTTTCTTCACGGAAGGATATATGAATCAGCTTTAATGCGTCAGTCAAAAATTCACACATTGTTATAATATTTAGCATTTTTCGTTGGGAATGGATTTAGCTTCGCCGTATGTTCTTCTATTCGGTTTCTCAAAGTGGTCGATGAACTTCTTAGCAAACATACTTAGACTTTTTTAAAAACTGCGTGTTTTTACCGCAATGAAAGACAGAATGTGGCTTTAATCATAAATTTTGGTGGCTTGTTGGATAGTTTATGCCCTTATTGATTTGCTTGTTTTTCCATGCGGCCGTAGTCGAAAGAACACCACCATCTCGCCATTACGGCTAAATGTCCTTGGAATTAAATTTTTGGATATCAGTTTTGCTAAGACGTGTCCTTGATAATTTGTATTTCAATTTTTTTATTTGTATTGTGAATGTGTTTTCGCGTGAAAGTAACCTATTTTATGGCCGTCAAGAGAGTATTGGAATATCGTAAGTTTGTCGTTCCGTTTGGAATGAGTATATATATTGTTGATCAGTGTAAGATGCGGAACTGATTTATCTACGTACATTCATCTTTTCTATCATTTACTCTTAAAAGCCTTCAAAAAGTTAAAAATTAAACATTTGGGACCAAGATGATAATTGGCATATGCATGTTTGTAACTGATGACCACAGATCAAGTTTGAGAAATAACATATTATGTTTTCAAGTGGCGGGAGACTTTGCCTTACATTCATTACCCGCTTCTAAAGGTAGCCATAACTGTTTTGCGAAGGCCTTTTAAATCTACAATAAGAGAATGAATTTGTGATCGGCTAATAAGCACAAAGTTGAACATAGAATAATGCCCCTGCCAGTTCACTTTGAGAGGTTATGAGTCATGAACTTTCATTTAATGTGTTATGTAACGCTTTGAGATGATGGGTATCAAAAATTCGCATCTAGTTCTTAAGGTGTGCTGATGGAAACCAACATAACCTAATGTGTGAGTTTTGATTGCTGAATGAATAAGGCTCGCTTGCCTATTTCTGCACGCTACAAACGAAATCGCAATGTCATAAAGCCGCCACACTATACTCCAATCTCAATGAATTTTTTTTTTTGTCAAAATTTGCACAAATACAATCTATATGTATATGTATATATATATATATATATGCACTTGGTTACGTATTTGAATAAGACTAATAAATAAAAGGGAGAAAACTTATCAGTTAAAAGATTTGAACTTCATGATCTTGAAATGATAATTAACTGGTTATTTTTCGATTTTATTAGAAACGAATTAAAAAATTATTTTCATCATTCTAAATATGCGAAGCACATTGCTAAAGTGATAGTCAGCGTGTACAGATCTTTAATTTTGGGATAGAAAATTTTTTCAAAAACAACAACATGGCTTCAAAAGTACATTTAAATACAGTGTGAAATAAATAACCGATGATGAACTTTTCAAAAATTATTTTTATTTATTTACTTTTTTTCCCGATATTTTGCAGAAAATGTCCGGCAATTCTAAACTACTTAATTCGTCTTTGAAAGACATCGATACGGAGCTACTAGATTTGATCAAATGTGAGAAAAAACGTCAACTTAGAGGCTTAGAAATGATAGCCAGTGAGAATTTCACTTCACTAGCTGTATTAGAATGTTTAAGCTCGTGTTTACATAATAAATATTCCGAAGGTTTACCTGGAAAGCGGTTAGCATTTACATTAAAAAAAAAGAAGCGTTGTTATGTAATGATTTTTATCAACTTTTTTTTTTTTTTTTTATTAGCTATTACGGTGGCAACGAGTTCATTGATAAAGTGGAAATTTTGGCTCAGAAACGTGCTTTGGAAGCTTTTAATCTAAATCCCGAGGAATGGGGCGTTAACGTGCAACCTTATTCAGGATCACCTGCAAATTTTGCAGTGTACACGGGCTTATTGCAACCTCACGATCGTATAATGGGTTTAGATTTGCCCGATGGTGGCCATTTGACTCATGGTTTTATGACACCCACTAAACGTATCTCAGCCACGTCCATCTTTTTTGAGAGTATGCCTTACAAAGTCAATCCAAAAACTGGTCTTATTGACTACGACGCTTTGGAGGCTAGTGCTAAACTATTTAAACCGAAAGTTATAATTGCTGGTGTTTCTTGTTACTCGCGTTGCTTAGATTATGCCCGTTTCCGGAAAGTTTGCAATGAAAATGACTCTTTTTTGTTTGCTGATATGGCTCATGTCGCTGGTCTCGTGGCCGCTGGTCTTATACCTTCACCTTTTCAATATGCTGATGTAGTCAGTACAACAACACATAAAACACTGCGTGGTCCTCGTGCTGGTGTGATCTTTTTCCGTAAAGGCGTACGAAAAGTGAAACCTAACGGTGATAAAGTGATGTACGACTTGGAGGAACGCATTAACGGCGCCGTATTTCCTGGTCTACAAGGTAAGATTTTAGCTTCCCTGGTATTTTTTTACATTCTGTCAAAAAAGTACACAAATCATTCATATAATAATCTCGATTAGTTTTTATAAACTAAAGTAATCCGCTTCGAATGTTCTTGCTTTGAATATTCCTATAGATAAAACCATCGAAGAGAGAAATCTCAGAAGTTTAGGGTTCTCAAAAGAATTGTATGTTGAAAATTTTTAAAATGATTTAAAATAATGAAATTCTATGAAAAGCATGAACAAATGATGAAATTATGTTTTAAACAACAATTGTGATCCATTATCAAACTCGAGATGCGTTCGCCTTCAGTACTTTATTATATGTCTTGGACATAAAAGGCGATGCAACTTGTCATATTATAAAAAAAAAAAAAAAAAGAAAATCAATTTGGTATACAATAGTTTCTAGGCCAAGAATAACTCAACCATTAAATGAATGGGTCTGAGGGAAATTCAGACAATCCGAAAAGTGATAAGTGACAAAAAATCCGGCAAATAGATTAATAATATCCACGGAGTTTTTGATTCAGATATAGTTTTTTTTTGAAAATCTAGATTAATTAAAAGAATGCTAAGCATATATTTTCCTGGTACTTTTTTAATACAATGTATTTCTATTTCATATGATAAAAACTGTGCAAACATATTAATATTTTGGGTTACAGGTGGTCCTCATAACAATACCATCGCTGGCATTGCAACTGCTTTCAGACAGGCTAAAACGACCGAATTTGTTCAATATCAAACTCAAGTGATAGCAAATTCACGACGTCTATGTGAAGGTTTAATGAATCTTGGTTATGATATCGCTACCGGTGGCACTGATGTGCATTTGGTTTTGGTCGATTTACGGAACAAAGGTTTAACGGGATCTCGCGCCGAATACGTTCTGGAAGAAGTTAGTATTGCTTGCAATAAAAATACTGTACCTGGTGATAAATCTGCCATGAACCCCTCTGGCATACGTTTGGGTACACCAGCCTTAACTACGCGGGGCTTAATAGAAACTGATATTGATAGGGTCGTAGAATATATTGATGCCGCCCTAAAAATATGTGCCGAAGCTGTTAAGGTGTCAGGTCCGAAATTAGCAGATTTTCAGCAAACTATTCACCAAAACCAAGACATTTCAAGGAAAGTCCAAGCTTTACGTAAGGATGTGGAAAAATTCAGTGAAAAATTTCCTCTACCCGGTTTTGAGGAAATATAAAAACCACATGTACATAAGGTGCCCGGTGGTTTTCATACCAAATTTTTAATTTTTGGTGAATTAAAATTTTATTGTTTTTTTGTTTTTTTTTTTCTTTTTAATAGAAAATAAACACTTTTTTGTACAAAATAAAATGAAAAGAGAAACAAGCAACGAAAAAATAATATTAACAATATGCTTACACGATTTTTAAATGATACGCGCATGTCCATCAATCTAATTGTGTATCCAAGAATCCATTTTAATGCACTCTTTTAGAGGACGCATATCACGATGAAAACGTGAATTGTGTGTGGACAGAGACCATTTAGTTTTAAAGCTTTTATTGCATAAAGCACAAGTGAATTCTTTGCTTGAGATTTTAGTATGCTTGGACGCAACGTGGCGACGTAATGCATTCATGCAGTTCAGTTTACGTTTACATATTTTACAGGTTAGAAATTTGGCTGAAATCAAAGAAAGTAAACAGAAATATAAATAAAAAAACACTTTCTTTTTTCTTTTTTTTTTTTTTAGAAATATTAAAGTTTAAGGAATTTGTTTATTAAAAATTACAAATGTTTATTTATCATCTTTTTCTATGCACACACATACACGCTTCTCTAGTAACATTTATTTATATTTTATTAATTTATGGAGTTTTATTTCCGTCTATTTATACACTAAAGCTCGAAAAATGACTTTGCATTTGAATATTTATTATTCATATTTATTTTTATAAATGATTTCTGTTTACTATGAATGCTTAATAGATGAGATGTGTTTCTTTTCTTTTTTTTCTTTTTAATATATATTATGATTTATTTGTACAATTCTTGGGGAGACAGAAACGGAAGGAAAGGAAATAAAACAAAAAATATATTCGCTTCCGAGCAAAACTTTTACACCGAAGGTCTTAATCACATATATAAGAAAACTTTGGAGCTTTCTTTTTATAAAAATAAATTATTATTTTTGATAGCACTGCCGATAGATTATATATCGATCTTAGCTATTATGATTGTAAGTTACTGGTAGTTTAGGGAATTTTTTTTCTTTGCTAAGTAATGAACAAGGCGTATATGGCCATTTTCAACAATGATCTACAGACACCGGGTAAATTTTAAATTATTTCCTTTATTTTAACGACTAAGAAAACTGTAGCAATGAGAAATTGGAAACGGATAGAGGTAAAATGCAGCAAAACCTTATGCTAATCAAGTATACGTCTTCAATATTAAGTCGGTGACATGTATATTTTTAGTATTACAAGAACAATAACAGAACAAGTTTACTTTCCTCTTTCGCTGATATAAGTATAAAATTTTTTTTTTTTAAATAAATTTATTCATTTTTCTTTTATTTTATTACTCTAAATGTGTGCACTTATTTTACGTATGTATATGTGGTTTTCTTTTTTTTAGTTTACATTTATGAAAATTATTATTTGGTGAATAATATTTAATACATATATTTCCTTTTTATTTATATGATGAATTTATATCAGAGACTAATGCATGATTGATATTTATCCCATGAGATATTAAATATGCCAGCAAGAGCATTAAAACAAATTTTTAACTGGTTGATTTTCAATATTACACACACACACACACACACACAAACAAACATACGAACGAACGTACATACACACACGTATATAAACACTGGATTTATCTTGTGCAGCATGTGAGATAATAAAACAAGTGCTAAAGAGAAGTTAAAGCCATATTTATTAAACTGCATTTACTTCGTTGTAAGAAATAAACAGAATATCTCATCGCAATAACATGTCTACGCCGGTTATTAACAAACGGCTTTGTTTATTTTTTTTCTTCTTCTTCTTGCTGTAGTAAAATAAACGTAACTGTTTCTCTTCTGACAACATCATTCTTTATAAGGATAACCAAAAAATAATATAAAAAAAAAGAAAATAATAATAATAATAATAAAACATTCTTAAAAATACTTATATATGATTTGTACAAAATGGCAATAACATTACAAAAAATTATTTCTAAATAAAGCAAAAAGAAAAAGAATTCTAAATGAATTTGATTTCGAATTTCGAATCGACTAAAGGTGTATTCAACGTGTATAATTTTAAAAATAAAAAAGCTAAATTCATATATAATAACAGTACATCGATAATTGGAGCTTTTTTTTTTTTTTTTTTTTTTGAAATATTTACAAGATTTTTTTTCTTCTTTATTCTAGTATCTAAATAATACGTAATTTTTCTTCTTCTTTTTTTTTTCATTCATCATCACCTATCATTATCTATCGATTTTTAATATTATTTGGACATTATTTGATTACATGTTTAGTATGGCTTCATTACCACACGACTAGCTGCTCACTATACGATATACGGTCAATCAGTTTTCCGTTTTAACGGCGACCTTTTGTTCATGCGAAATGCGTATATGTTCACGCAGACTGTATTTGTTTTTAAAATTCTTATTACATAATTCACATTTACGCGGCGGTTGTGGTGTATGCTGCGTACGAATATGTCTCCAAAGATTAACCGTAGTTATAACCATTTTGCAAAATTGACATTCTGTCCATTTATTATTGGGTAAATCTAAAAATATACAAAAAATGCAATATAAACGACAGATTCTAAGATTTTTTGTAGCTTAAACCCATCACCCTCACCTACGTTTACAATTATATTCGTTACTTTCTGTAAATTTTTAGAAATGCGATTAAGAGGTGCTATAAATTAAATTAGTTATGCTCACACAATGTTAGATTCTGCATTGATTAATGCAAATCTGTCTTATTGTTGCTAAACGTAAAGTCATCAATATTGAAAAAAGAAAGCCGGAAAATCGCAGGGACACTATTCCGTCAATTATACGGATCAAATTACAAGTTCGACCAGATGACAACTGTGGTAGACTAAGAAAAAGTTTCGGAACGCATTCTCACTTGTCATTAATTAACTATAACAAAATATCTATCAATCAATCAATCTTCTGTATGATGCAACTATGAATTTGGTGAAATATGTAATGTGTATATTGGAATTATATTCGAAATGGATTTCAATAGCATCGATCGACACCAATCGACTTTTATGATGGCGTCAGTTTTGTTTTAAGGAAACCACCGCATAAACTAATACACATACAGTGGTTCATACGTGAATTTTTTTTTTTTTTTTTTTAAGGAAGACACTGTCAGTGTTTTTTATGGCCCACAGCATCTACTAAAAAGTAACGACTGGATTTATCCAGAATGTTACCACCCTGAATTATATATTCACACTTGCTTTCAGTTTGTTAATGATTGGCCAGATCATTTGTAGCCCTGACAATTAACACTATATATAGCACCTACTTAAAAATTAATTACTTAATAAAATTTAGATAAATATATCTTCTACGATATTATTCCAATTCATCCACTAAATGACATGTGATTTATTAACAAAAAAATTATATATTTAAGGTGATGGGTATTTAAAAAAAATTCGCCGCGAGACGAATATTATTTAGTTTTTAAATTTGAAATATTAAGAAAGTTAAAAGAAAAAGAAAAGAGAGAAATGAAATATTCTAGTTATAGCATTGCTAGGAAATGAAAATGAAAATTTTAACTAATAATAGATGAATAAAACTATTGTAGTTATAATTACACTTATTAAAGACTTTATAGTCATTAAACTCTCTCTCTCAAAAAAAAAAATTTTATGCACTCGCTCTTTTTTTCTTTATTCAATATTAACAATTTGTAATTCATGGCTAGAAATCATGTAGTGTTTGTTATAGAGTATTTTCATTAAGGCAAATAAATTGCCTTTCCCTTCCTTTTTTTTAAGTTACGTCATAAAATTTGGTTTTATTTTTTTTCGATATACCATTGTAAGGATCTAATTGTACTTTGGAAATTATCATGACAAAAAAAAAAAAGAAAAATGGTAATCGACATTTATGATATTCTTAAAGCGTAAAAAAAAAAATAAAATAAAATACTAAATACATAGACACAGAGATTTGGCAAATGATTCAAGGTCATCGATTATATTATTCTTCCATTATGTTGAAATCTCGCCATTAGAGTTTATTATTACCTGAACTTCATTTAGAACAACTTGAAACTGTATGCTTACAACGTCGCCATGGATTTATAATTGAGGACTGGTAACTTCCATAGCCAAACCATTGCTCTCTTTAACTAAATTAATCCTTAATAGCTTCGCTTGAAATGAAATTTTAAGTAAATATACTGAGTTGTTTCGGCAGTAGTTGATGGCAGCGTCTTTTTCAATACTTTAAAGATAATTAAAGGCCTCCTCTTTTACGCCTTCATTCTTTATAAATCAATAGCATTCGATGTCTCTGACACGCACTTTTTTTCGCTATCCGACGAAAGAAGCGAGTTATTCAATTTGAACTATGGGTAAGAATAAAAATGATGCAAAACTCTGTAGGGAGCTCATATAAAGTAATGTTAAACAAAACTATTTTTTCCATGTGCCAGAATGAAACTTATTTATACAATAGGAAAATTGATTGACTAAGCATATCGAGGGCTTCACGGTAGACGACAATCTTTAATTAAATATGAAATGTTGGGAAACACTTAATGTTAATACATTTCTCAATAAATACTTTTGACACAAGTGCTAATATTAAAAAACATTATATTTCTTTGAACATTCTTTAACGTAGTAAAGTGTGTGTGATGCATGAAACTATATGTTTAGATATGGTTTAGAGTTTCATTAAAAGAAATTTAAATTTAAAAACATAGTAAATAATAAATGAGAAGTTGAAACCTTGGAGACATATTCGTTGCTAAATGTAAGAAATAAAATTACAAGAACAAAAAAAAAAAAAAAAAAAACTTCGCAACTAAGAAAACGTAGAATAAAATAAAAATTTTTTTACCGTTCTAAAATGTTTTCAATATTTTTTGAAAACAGAAAATAGATGTTTTTTTATTACTTACCTGTGGTGGAACTGCCTTTATTATCAGTTTTAATGGTTGTCACTACGTTTCCCGTGTTTGTTGCGGTATCGTCTAAAGCATTTTGAGTCGCTGCTGTAGTGGTGGCCGTGGTACTTAACAATCGTCCTGAAATTCACCGTAAAAACGTAAGGTTTTAAAGTTTTTTATATATAACATTTTCATATATTTTGCTTTTATACCCATTTCTATAGTTATTTCCGCGTTATCAGCTTCAGCTTGATGAAATTTTTCCTCTATTTCGGATTCTGTTAAAATTTCATATTCAGATGTGTATTGTGTAACATTTTGACCACTGTTCGATGTGTCTTGATTAGCATTCTGAGTACCGCCGCCATCCGATAAGCCACCACCGTCCGATAAACGATCGCTGACTATATACTCAGGGATATCCATTTTAATGGTGCCACGCAATAAAGTGACATCAGCGGCTGAATAAATAAAAATGTTTCGTAGGATTATTGTGTATTAATGAAGTACATTTTTAAGCTAGCAAAAGACAACAAGTAAAAAGATTAAAGTGGAAGACGACCTACCATTAAATACCCTACACCACCAATTCCATTATTATAATTATTCCTATAACGACTTTTTAAGGTAGGGTTCTTTATGGGAAGTGACCGAAAAAACGTTCTGATCCATACCACTTTCGATGGCGTTCGTTCTTGGTCCCACATGTGTGTGTACCAAATTTCATCAAATTATCTCTAAAATTGTGGCCTAGAGGATGAAGAGTAGAGAATACAAGACGGACAGACATGCCTAGAATCGCTATCTGAATCGATTGAGATAATAAAAATCGGGCCTATCTTAAATAATTCTGAGTGTTGAATACATCCGCAGAAACTTAATACACCCTTCCACCACAAGCGATGTAAGGTATAATTATAAACTCTAACAAGTACAATCGCCTTCATTCGCCTCTAATTAATAATTGATGCCTTTTTGTAGAAATGTTTATACGAATTGACAAATGTAACATGATTAGTAACGGAGTTCGCTTACTTTTTACAATTGTTTGTTCATCCTTAACACCATAATCCACCGTCTCGGCTGTATATATATTATCATCATCATCCGAAAAGGTGATTTTACGTTTCTTGAGGGTATTTTGATGAGTAGCGGGGAGCGTTACAATACCCGCAGTACTTAATTGAGGTTGAGTATTGACTTGCACTTGTTGCGTAGGTTGCTGGGTGGAATGATGAGTAACTTGCTGTAATTGCAGAGTCTGATGTTGTCCCTGTTGCACTGTGGTTACTTGATGATGAACCTGTTGGCCGGTTGTGGGATTATGTTGCGGTTGCTGATGCTGCTGTTGAACTTGTATATGTTGTATTTGTGTTTGTACATGATGTTGATGTTGGGATTGGGATTGAGATTGCGGCTGTTGCTGATGTTGATGGAGTTGCTGGGAGACTTGTAATTGTTGAGCGGTAGCTTGCAGTAAATTGGCTGTTGGTATTTCAAGAGTAGTTTGTGTGGCTGCCTGTGTAGCTGTTGCATTATCATTTACAGCTCGAATAGTGCTCGGTATGGTTTTTATTAATTTATTATCTTCAATAATGGGTGCCGGTGGTTTAGGTTTTTCTTTTTCCTCAGACGTCAAACCTTGAACTGCCAGCAGTTCAGCTGTTTGTAAGAAAGACTGCAAAGCTTCCTGCTGAACATTAACTTCGCCCTTAAAAAATTTTAAACAGTTTAACCTAAATACGAGTCAAAATCAGAGATTTTTTTTCCATTCTTCTACCTGATACATAAATTCTATGATTGAATTGAGATCCTCAAATTTAATAAATTTAAATATTATCACCGGATGCGGGTGTGGATTTTCTGTAAATATCTCCTTAAAATATGAACTGCACGCCGATAACACCACCTTGTGTGCCTTAATCTTACGCCCATCACACAACAAACTCACATCGACAAAATCATCATTGTTCCGATGATTGTCTAAAGCATAAGTCAGATGCCGAAAATAGTTGTTCCAACGCAATGAATACTGCTGTGGTGCTGCCATTATTAGGTGTTCCTAATGCTATTTACAAAATAACAATAGAAAACTATGATGAAAGCAATTTAGCAAACAATTGCAATTTGCAATTTGTTTCTTAATCCAATTTAATGCATTTGCTTTCCTTTCCCTTTTTTTCTTGTTTTTCTAATGCTAATTTTCGAACGCTTTTGAGTCTGTTAGACAATTTACACATTTACATAAATTATAATCATTTGTTTCTCTTTTATTTTAATTTAAATTCTTCTTTAATTAAGCATTTTCAATTTGGCAATTTTGCACCGTTAACGTTTAATTTGTTTTAACTTTGAGCTTGAAGAAAAGAATTTTCTGCATGAAAATTTTTTATGTACGCTTTGCTTTAGTGTTGCCAGGCTTTATTTATTGATTATTTAATGCAACGTTCGATTACAAACTTTGTTATCGATAAAAAGTGATTGCCATTCTTTAGGTTTTTTCATTTATCTTCTTACTTTATAAATTAGGTTGCATTTTCTTTCCACTCAGTCCATTTAAGAACGTTTAATTAACGTTTTTAAAAGTCAATATAATTTCACGAAAATTTTACATTATTTATTCAAATGAGGTTTGATTTTTTTAGCTGATCAAAAGCAACTGTTCACTCGTTATACATGCAATAAACATAAAAGTTTGAATCCTATGTCTTTATATGTACCAACATATTTGCTTGTTGAGCAGCGCCGGGCAAACGTTGCGATTCCTCATAGCTTTCTTGGGCTGTAGCAGCTATGTTCAAAAATTGCAGTTAGATTTTCAAAGTACTAAATACTATATTAACGCTAGGAAGCATCCCGCAAAGCCTTTCCGGCTCATTTGGCCGGCAAATTTACTAACATGGTCAGATTGGCTTGGCGATGATCACCTGCTTATATGATTACGCTCCTGTAAACTCGCTTCTCGACACACTGATTCCACATTCAATATCGACAGTCATAGACCCGAACGTAAAAACGTCTAAGTACTTTATATTCGCCCAAGGCGGAGTATTCGATACCCGACATTATTTCTCCTTGTACTGTTATTCTCGCGTTTTGGTGTTAATATCTCAAAAATTGATAATTATTTTCCGTAAAAGTCCGTATATTGTCTAAACATCAAATGACGTGGTCCAAATTTATCAAACTTAATTCACTAAAAATGTTATTGATTTTTAGTTTTCGTCATGTAAAACTACAAGCTAGACTTTCTCGCCACGTAAAGGATATGAAAAAATATTAAAAATTGAAGCTTTTTCTAAAGCGCTTACTCTTCATAAGAAATCTGACATGGAATGGGGTCAAAAAAGTTAATCCATCTGATTCAAATCTGATCTTAATTTAATTTTTATGCCAAATTACTATTGTGAACAAATTTTCATCATAAAACAGTAACAACCAGGTATTTTTGGTATACTAGAGTTAAATTTCAAGAGAATCTTTATATGCGATATTATCCACGCGGTCCAAATTCGATACGTTTGATTTTTTTGTTAATTTACTTTTATGAACGAATTTTCACCACAAAATAATGAAAATTGGACTTTTCTACCATATAAAAATTCAGTTTTTATAAGAACTTTTACATGAGAGGGAGTTCAAGTTTCCTGAGTCGATCCAAATTTTTTTGTTTTTTTTTACACAGCGATTTTTATCGAAAAATCTTGAAAATTGCAAATATTTCGATAGAAAGGCGTTTCGAAATAAGGCGTTCTATGTGGAGTAATTGAAAAAGTGGATCGATCCAAACGATTTTCAGCAACTTTCGTCATTGGGTCAAAGCACGTCAGTAAACCAAGTTCCATTAAAATCTATTAAAAATTGCGACTTATAGATTGAACACAATAATACATGGACAGACGGGCAAGCAAGCTTAAAGTATAATAAAAATTGGGTCCATGTTAAGCCCTTTTCTTATATACATCCGCAGCAATTGAATGTACCTTTGTACTATAGGTTAGGTGTCAACGGGGTATATTTAGCGTCGAGTTAATTCAATGTCGACAGCGATGATGATTATTCCTGCAATGATGATTATTTATGGAAAGGTTTATTTTTTCTCTAAAAATATTATTATATCGCTTATATATTTGATAATTTCGTATTAGAATAAATTGATGAAAGACTTTTTGCAAAAATTTTGCCTTTGAAGTTAGAGTTTATTTATTTATGTATTATATAATAAAATAACAAGAAAACCGAGAAATTAGTTTTAAAAAAGTATTAAAGATTATTTAGTATTTATGCATATCAGTATATAGTTTTTAATATGATCTTTAAACAATATTCAGATATAGATGCATATATAATGATAGATATAATAACAAATATTTCAAACTCCTACGCTCACAATATGTTAAATTAGAAAGAGTAAAAACGTAAAAAAAGAAAAGAAAGGAGATAAATCAATTATTTTAAACAAAACGCATTTTGTAGTTAGTAATAGCAGTATGTATGTATGTATGTATGTATGTATCTTTGTTATGCATATGTATATTAGGCACAAAAAAGGGGAAAATTATTTATTCTAAAATATGTTGTAAGTGATTTACACCGACTCGGCGACACTGTTCACCATTGCTGTCAACTCGTAGTTGATGGATATCTTTGTTGGATGTTTTTCTTTCCCGTTCTTTTGTTTCTTTTTTTTTCTTGCAGTTTGAAGTTTATTTTCTTTTTTTTTTTCGAATTATTTCTATTGACAATTACGAAAACGACGATAAACGCTTTGCACGTAAACAAAGACACATTTCCAATCGGGACGTTTCATTGCAACCATATCTTCTACATCCAGTAGTGGTGCAATGCCGGCCTTCTCGCTACAATATAAAAATAAATAGAAAAATTGAATAAATAAAAAAATTAGAAAAAGAAATGCGTATGACAAGTAAAGGAAGTGATCAAACGCAAACTTGATCACTTCCTTTGTCTTAAGGCAATGACATGGCTTTCATTGGCATTTTAAATTAAGAATATATTGCTCTTTAAGAAGCATGAACCGTAACAATAGAGTGCAACATGCTACACAGTGGTACAATTATTTGATTTTTTTCCTTTTTAAAATTAACTTCAGAAGGAACTACACTGTGTTTTCTGTGTTGTTGTTCTTGTTCTCATTCTGTTCGACTTGGATATTTTGGTGAAGTTTGATCTAAGCGTAGTAAACTTAATTTGCCGGTGAAAGATTTTATTATTTTTTTAGTGCGCTTCAAATTGGGCCCTGTCGTCATGAAAGTTTTGCTTTCATGAAAGCCCCCTATAAAGCGGATGTATGCAATATCCGGAGCGACTTGAGACAGACCCATCTTTTATTACACTAATCAATTCAGAACTACTTTCTGTCCGTCTGTCAATTTTGTTTTCTTATGATCCAACCTATGGCTCATAATTTTTGAGATAGTTTGATGAAATTTTGCATATCGTCATGTCTGTCCGTCTGTGTTGTTCTTGTTTTTTTTTCAAAGTAAGACCTGGATATTTTGGTGAAGTTCGATAGGCTAAGGACAAATGGGTTTGGAAATGGTTTAGATCGAATCACTGTTTCGACGATTTTCGTCTTATTTTGAAAAATCGTTACATCAATGATCGTATTACGCGAACTGGTGTAGGATACTTAACGAGGGGCCGTATTCTACTATAACTTTTTTTTACTTTCGTTTAATAAGTTTCGTTTGTTTACTGCATCAATCATAGACTTTTGATGAAATTCCCGAGATTGCTGTTAGAGAAACTTTCAGTGTGTTATAGTTAAACAATAGATTACGGCAAACTAATTCACCCAACAAAACTCGAATGAACATTAGAAAAACATGGAAAAACCAAGAAGAGGAAGAAGTCCTTACGAAATGTCGAACATATGTATTTTTTTTAATAAAATAATTTAAATGTCAATTCATTTTGCAAAATCTTTTATATATATGTATATATACTTACTCGGCAACGGTGAAAGCTAGTTCGAAATTCTTTCTCCTATTTTGTGGTGTTAGTTGGTTATAGTCAAAGGCGCCTGGCAGAAAATGATGTATAAGGGCACAAAATGCTAAACCGTCGGACCAGCTCGTACTAAAGTTAGTTATTTGAACGTTCTGAAAACATTACATATAGAAAAAATAACATCAATTATGAATTTCATTATATTCATGTGAATCGATAGAATAAAATTTCCTACATACATAATCTATTTATTATATCATGCAATAAAAATAAAGTATTTATAAGCATTTAAGTAGAGATTGAAGTGAGTTTTTTTACTTTTTTTTTTTTTTTTTTAAATAGGTATAATCTCAACTCCGATCGTCAAGTATATTAAAAAAAAAAAAAAAAATTAATTATTAAAAATAAACACCGAACGAAGCTTAAGCTTTTTAAATTAAATACAACAACAATATGTACAGCAGATAATAAAATATGTAAACATTAGAAAATATTGGTAAAAAAAAAAAAAACAAAAAAAACAAAATAAATAAATAAAAAAGCCTTTAGCCATTATTTACGATTATTTATAGATAAAGTAAAATTGTTTGGTATTTTAGTATAAATGCATTAAATAAATAAATAGTTTTTAGTAATTTGATATTTTATTATATTCATTAAATTAAATTTATTTATTTATTTATTTATACTGTTTTTTTTTTTTTTTTTTTTTTTGAAACAATAACAACAAATCGTTTTTATCATATTATCATCATCATTATCATAATGTTTATAAGAATAGCAAACAGCATGATTTTGTTTGATTTTTCATTACTTTTTATTTTAGGATACCTCATATTCCATTGTTTTTGACTGACACCACTGCAAAAGTTGCTCCTTAACCGTAGCAGCCCTTGCATTTAGAGCTGGATCAGTAAATTGAAATATCGGTGCATTATTACCAACCGTTGTTGTAGGCGAGACTGTACTTTCACCCCGTTGTTGTTGTTGCTGTTTGTTGTTTTTGTTGTTTATTGTTGAATATCTGAACAACACAAACGTTCATTGACAATTTTGAACACTCTTTCAAACGTTATCATCATCACTTAGTTAAAGATTTTGTGGTTAAGTCTCTACTACGAGTTTTTTGTTAAACATTTATTTAATATTTTGTATATATATATATATATATATATGTATATATATATATATATATGTATATGTACAATATATTTAACTACACTTTGTTTGGAAAAATCACTAACATATATATGTATATATTAAGGAAAATCAGTATTTAAGAGAGATTGTAACGACAATAAATCATGACTTTCATGTTGTACTTCGCGCGTCATAACAATACATTTGCAATTCTTCACTTTTATCGTTCTACTTATTTGAATAGTCTTAAAAAAGCTGTTCTGTTTAAAGTTGGTATATAGATTTGTGAGAGATGTTGTGATTTCTGAAATGAAAACGCCATGGCCATATATACCGGGAATGGATAAAATAATATGAACATACTACGTGTACGCAATATTTATTCATTTGTTAATATAAGATATCCGGCCAGCATTTGTCAGTAGAGCAGATGCAATTGTTCACCTAATTGATTCGTAGAGTGATGAGTAAGTTTCAAACAAATGTTATCGTACGTGAGGGAAATTTGCTTCTAAAACCCCCTCTCCTCTAAAACTCTGCAGAATGGTGTAATTATGTAAAAGTCCGGCGATTGTACTGGCCAGGGAATATATTTGATAAAATTCCGATAACTTCTCCAATCAGATATAAATCGTGTTGGTTTCGTGTTGGTATATATATATGGGCGCACTATTATCTTCGAACTTGGCAATGTTTACCAGCAATATCCTAATTACAATAAGATTTTTATCATTGCGAATGTCGACATATGCATTGGTCCACTTTCGAAATCTGAAAGCTTAGACATTTCGATTTCGATCGCTTGTTTTAATCGTTACAACCGTGGCCGAATACAGAGTGCATTATAACACTGGAGCTAAGTAACTTACAAGACTGGACATATAAATTGCATAAAACATACGCTTCGCGTCATTTATCTAGGAAGCAGTGCTGCCAACAGGCAAAAACAGCGAATGCTATATTGCCGAGCGTTCATATTACTTTGTGCGTATGGCCTCCTTCTGGGCGTTGCAAGCGTTTTCACAAAATGAATACACTCCTCATCCGTCGGTGATGGGTATAGTAAATAGTAAAATGCCCATAACACGAATCCTTTTAAATTATGAGCGTTTCTATGAAAAGCCGCTTAATGCGCTTCGCAACGGGTCATTCGTTTTTAATTAAGTGCATCTAGAAGATGCAATTGCTGGCTATGAGATTGACATAAACATGCTGCTCACATTTTCCTATAGTAACACTACAGTAATAGAAGTTGTTGAATTTAAAAAGTAAAAAGCCTAGGTTTGGGAGCATGGCGCCATGCTTTTCGTTATACCGGAAGGTATCCTTTCTTTTATGATTGGGAATCGTAGTGCAGCGTTTGTAATAGATGTGTCCTGTTATTAAGGCATTAAAGTGGCAACGGGTTTTCTATTGAAATGATATGATAAAAGCACAACTACAATCGATGTGAAAGTACACAAACAACTCTTACCTATATTTAAAAAGGAATTATTTAAAAACGAAAAAGAAATTTTTGTCGTCTATGTCAAACAAAAATGTAATTGTTATGCTGTACGAGTACTACAATATTTCAAGTATATTAAATATTGCACATTAGAAAGCGTTTATCATCACTTACAAAAGGCACCTAACCCTAAAAAGTGTAGTTTGAAATTTAATTTAATATATTTACTCTTTAAATCTCAGTTATCTTAACATCATTGCAAATTAGTTGTAGTTATAATAAAATACATTATATAATAAAAGTTAAAAAAAAAAAAACAAGAAGAACAAGAAAAAACCAACACCAACCATCTCCTTATCTACAATCGTTTATCTTAAGCGTTTTTTGTTCCTGGTGCAAAATGTGTTGTGAAAAATTATATTCTTTTTCAAATATTCAATGTATTTTATATACCATTAGCGCTACCAAGTGTATGGTTCTTCTTTTACACCACATATATATAGAATATAAAATATACAATATATACAATAATTTCACATATTATATATATATGTACACATGAATAAATGAATTAAAAATATTCTTACTTTACAGTTTGCTGCTGTGAGTTTTGTGTATCGAGTTGTTTGAATTTAGCAAATGGTGACAAAGGCTTAACCGCGGTCCCGGCAACAGTACGTGTTGTAACTAAAAATTATATAAAATTTCACTATTATAATACAAAGTTAACTTTTAATTAAACACCCTACATAAATTCCTCCCGTCATAAAAGCTTATATCCCAACTTATTCCCCCGTCTGGGCTGGAGGGGAACAAAAAACAAAATAAGAAAGAAAAAAAATGTGAACGTGAACGTGAACGTGCCATGATCCAAATACAAATTCTGCTGAAATTAAATTTCTTTCGCGAAATAGTGAATCCGACAACTATTTTAGGAGAAGAGGTCCGAGAAATCAACTCGTGTGTTCCCCATCGAGCAAGATAAATTTATGAGACATGTCACTATTTTGTAACAATTTTCATCATAAAATATTAGTAATTAGACTTTGTTGCCATCCGAAGGGCTATTACATCCTACAGCACTTGTGGTACATGAGTATATTAAGTTTGCGTGGATGAAGGACTTGAGATAGACTCACTCACTTTTTATTATATCGATCGGATTCAAGATCACTTTTTGAATTAATTCAAACTTTTCTGTCCGTCTTGTATGCTTATGTTCAACCTAAGAGCCACAATTTTTTGTAAATATTTAGAGGAAAGTTAGTATATCGTCATGGCCGTCCGTTTTTTGCCTTATGTTCAACCTATTGAACCTATAGATCGTAATATATTGAGATATCTTGATGAAATTCGGTAGATCGTTATCTTTGTCCATCTGTCCGTCTCGTTTTCTTAGGCTCGGCCTGCAGGTCGCAACTTTTGAGATATTTCGATGAAATTTGTTAGACCGCCCTGCCTGTCCCACTTGTTTTCTTACGTTCAACTCACACGCCACAATATAAATGATTGCACATTTTACTCCACGCAATTGGGCGCATTGTATTTGATCTATTCGTAAAAATGATTCAATTCAATCCAGTCTCCATAGAATACGTTTGTGGACGAAAGTTCACTTCATATGTTACGTCAATGTATCGCGAAAAATGATGAACTATAACTAAACTATATAACACAGGGATATATGCAAAAAATAAAATCAGCCGGTCAAAAGGTCTGACAGGCCTAACTCGATTCCATAAACTTGTTGTGAGCAGTACAATCTTAAAGGTAACCGCACATAATAAGTCTTTTCGCGTTTTACATGCGTATGCACAAATTCGCGAATACACGATTATTTCTAACGGTATATAGGGAATAAACAAAAACATCTCTTAATAACTGATGAGTGTAAATGGTTCTGTTTTTTTTTTTTTTTTAATTTACTTACCTTTTGTTGTACTTGTTACAACCGTACCATCATCTGTTGTGCCTGTTATTGTCTCAGCAGTTGTAGATGTAGTTGCCTGTTGTTGTTGTTGTTGCTGATGTTTTTCTTCTATATATAGTAAATAGAATAAATGTGTTTTAATTCTGTCTGTCTGATCTTTTTAAATAATATTATAAATGAAGGAAGCAGACAATACGGAAGGAAACATACGGGTCATGCATAAATTTTATGAAAATAATATGTATTTACAGGAAATTAAAAATAATTATTCTCTTACTGGGTTTTACGTTCTTCAAATCGTTTCATTATATATGCGCATAATACAATAATAAAAGAAATGAACAAAGACTACAAATATATTTACAAAAATATTTTATTCTTAGAACAAAACGCTACCATTGCATCGATTTTAATATTGAATTTATTTAAAATATGAACGCACAAACACACGCATATGTATATGTGGATGCACGAACGCACACACACACACACACGCACAGATAACATATTAATGATATATACAAGGGCAGGATGAGAAAAGTTCAAACGGTATTGCAAAAGTTATTGAATTATTGTCACTGATATCTCGTTTCTATCTAATTACGCTACACTAAAGCAGACTACATGTCAAACTTATTTGGTTCATTAATAAGATGACTCTTGTTTTATGCAAATTTTCTTCTTTTTTTTTTTTGGTTCTCAAAGAAACCAAACTATCGTCTCTCGGAGAAATTTTTCCAAAATTGACGAATGACTTTTTGTCACTTTACCCGCGAAGATCATCGATCGATCGAATGAATAGACGCTAGCAAATTGCCACCGTAGAAAAAAGTAGCGAAAAAATTCTCAAAACCATATTCAATTCAATATGGCTTCGAAGCGTGTCCTCATCATTCACATTTAACCTTAGAAAAAGTATGCATTTGTTGAAGGCGGTGAGTAAAAGAAAAAAAAAAAAAAAAAAAAGGAAAAATAATAATAATAATAGTGAACAAAGGCATAATGGGATTTTTCGAAAAAGTACCGTTAAGTGCGTGCGCCGATGAAACGACGATAGAAGCGAAGCGGCAGCCAGTCAACACAACTTACTTCTGATGTCACACGAAAGCACGAAAGACTTTCAATAAAAATCTTATTTGAAATCATATTTAAAAAGAACAAAGAGAAGAATAACGAACGATGTTACTTCTTATATCCCCAAATAAATTTATGGGCAGATATGCAGACCAAAGTACGTCATAGGCGTCAAAAACAATTCATCCTACACCACAGATAATATAACCAACCATCTAGTCACTGAAAAAAAAAAAAAAAACATTGAATAAAAAGATCGTGTCTTTGTTGCTGGCCATCATAACAAAAAACATTCTGCACCTCCTCCTCCTCCTCCTCCTCCCAGCACTTGACTGAGGACGCATTTTGTATGAATTTGCAAACTTAAACCGAATACCAATTGCATTGTATTGCATATGTGAATTGATTTTGAATTCTCTTCAAGGAAAAAACAAAAAGATGCTTCGCAATTGCTCTGTAGGCAGGCAGGCAGCACAGCACGTAAGCGCGTTCTGCTTATGCGAAAACAAAATTAAATTTTATAGAATATTTTCGATTTTTTGCATATCAGAAGACGTCATAATTTTGTTTGACTTGCGATAATCGTACAATGTGCTTATGTGTGTTTAATGGAATATGCTATATCGGCGTGTATCATATTTTTGTCCGCTCAACAATAAAGTCTGCTTTTCTGGCATAGATATATATATATATATATATATATATATATATACATTTTATTTATGAATTTTACGCTACACCACTTTTTGTACAAGGGTATATTAAGTTTCTGCAGGTGTATGCAACGCTCAAGAAGGGCTTGAAATAGACCGATCTCTTTTTTGTTATGCCGATCATTCTGAATTCACTTTCTAAACTAGTTTGAATTTGTCTGTCCGTCTGTCCTTCTTGTGTTCTTGTGCTCAATCTACGCAACTTCTGCGATAGTTTGACGAAATTTGTTACAGCACCATGTCTGTCTCTCCGTCCATCCTGTTTTCTTGTGTTCAATTTGCAGCAATTTGGTATAACGACATGCTTTGACCCAAGAAGGAAAATTATTGGATCGGATTGGATTACTTTTTTGACCATTTCTCTTTATAAAACCCCTTGTTTTGAAAAGTCATTATGTGCATTATGTGTATTAAGCGAAGTGGTGTAGGATACTTAATGGTGGGCTGTAGCCCACTATAGCGTTTTTTAGTTATATATTTAAAAAATCTTCTATTAAGGAGAGAACTATTTAGATAAAAATTGTAATTTTCTTAATAATTAAGTTAAGTATGAAACGTTTGATTCGTATATATTCATGCAAATGGTTGTATATATACATATCTGTATGCATAAATATAAAAATAAAATTTTATTTAAAATAAATGAAATTGAATATTTAAAAAGTCACACCAAATTCATATATAACGTGATTATGGTTTTGTTTCACATGCCAGGAAGAATAAGTGTAGACTTGTGTCCCATTACATAATTTAATTGGAAAAACGAAACAGAACGTTATTCTGTCATATTATGAATATTTGCATAGTTAACTGCTTAAACTAAATGCTTATACGGGACTTAGTTAATTAAAAATTTCTCAATATTGGCCTGCGCAAGTCAAAATAATCGATGCACTTTATGCATTTCATTAAGTGATTAGAGCGCATTGTAAATTTTGAAAAATAAAAAAAAAGTATTTTTTTCCCTTTTACTTAGTAAATACTTTGAAATGTTCATTAAAAATTTTTATACCCTACACCGCTTGCGGTACAGGATCTGGCGAACGTATATAACACGCAGAAGGGCTTAAGATAAATCCAACTTTTATTATACCGAGAATGATTCTGAATCGATCTAAGCCTGTCTGTTCACCTGTCTGTCCGTCCGTGCGATGACTGTCCATGTAAACTTGTGGTCAAGCTAGAGGTCGCAAATGTTAGGGAGTTTTTTAAATGAAATTTGTTAGGCTGAAGTGTTTTGCCTCAAGGGCAGACGCTATCGGAAATACTTTGGATCGATCCACTTTCTCAATCACCCTATTTTGATAAGTCATTATATCGGATTATTTGCAATTTTAAGTAATAGTATTTCGGCATTCTAAATTGGGTGTGAAAACTTTGGATCGGTTTGGCAATTTTCTCAACCACCACTTATATAACCGTTCCGACTAAAACTGAATCTTTATATAGGCAAAAGGTATAATTTTCAACACTTCGTTGTGAAAATTAGTTCATAATAGTAAATTGGCATAGAAACCGCGCTTACCGAATTTGGATCATGTAGATCTATTTTCTAGATACTAACACAATTTAATGATTCCTCCAATATTACGGCTTTCATGAAAACTATGTCTTCGTATGAAAATGGTGGGTGTCGTGTCTATGGTAAATATACCTCAGTCCGCAAACATGAAGATATTGCCAACAAATTTGCGAAAGAATTTGAAAATGATCCGAATCGGTCATAGGATATGCCTACAACGTCGATACGTCTATACAAAAAAAAAAACTGTATCATATAAATTTTCACTTTTATTCTGAAAATACAAAAGAAAATCAACCACGCCCATTTAATATTATAGAATAATTAAGTTAAGTTGCGTTAGTTTTCTTTATTCAGTGATACGCATAAAAGATTGGTTCAACCCATCCGTGGTTCCTATGTCTATCTATCTATCCACATCATTTTCAATTAATGTGTTCATGAAATTTGGTACTTTGCCACGTTTCGCTCAAGGATAAACGCCATCAAAAATGAATTTGATCGCACGCAACTTTGCATAGAATGCCCGATTCCGTTCCGGAAATTTCTATGCCAAGGATGCACCTCGCAATCCCTGAAATGCACTAAACATCAATCACATGACATTTTGGAATCACTTGAAAATTGTAGTCTACAAAAAGGATCCCGAAACCACGGGAAAAGGCGAGAAGACTTTTCAATAAGGCCCACTATATAAATTCTAGATTGATGTAAAAGCTCCATCATAGTTGACTAATTGCAAGCAACTTTGCTTGTCAAACTAAGGCATGGAGTTGAAATGCGCCATAGCTGTAAGAGGACCCTTTTCCATCACACTCCATCAGTTAGCTGCGCGAAGTGTAGAACAACTAAAGTCCATTTAAGACATTGCATGTGGTCGGAGCGGCACAAAGGAAAATTCAAGCATCCGGTACTTGCAAGAAGTTATCTGACAGGTCAGGAAGTGAATTTGTGAAATGTTCTGACCTGCTAAAGCTGATTTATCAGAGATTTTAGACTCAATGGGTTGGTGACTAAAGGGAACTCGGCCCGTTCCTCTATTTAGTTGCTGGAAAACATGTCAAACATGTTCAAACTGAAATGTTTTGTTTACCTATATGTCCGTTGTAAGTCCTTTCTTGCATAATATAAGGGCAACTACGTTATTTCCGGAGAATAAACAAACGAGGAAACTGCTTTTTTTCTTCTTTTGCGGGCGAAGAGCGCCCTTTGTATCGAATTGAAACGATATTAGGTCTTATAGCTTCAATTTTTTAATAATTATTGTTATCAGATCAATAGTGCATCAATCAATCAATAAAATATGTCCAATTCATACTTCATCGTCTTTTTTGTCTTGTCTTTTTGTTTTTCTTTTCAAAATTTGATTTTGTAAAACATCGAAGAATGTAAGAATGACATATGAAGAAGAATGAAATTTAAGAATTCGAATGTGACCGAGAAACAGGTAGAACGAGATTAATGGACATTCAATTCTCTTCTCATTAAATGCAGATTTTAAACATGGCACAGACATTGACTTTATTCCAATGTACGACTTGGATCCCTGCAACTGTTTCCTGGAATGACTCATGAAAGGATAGAATTTCGCCACGATTAGGGAGATAAAGGCCGCATCGCTGGAAGGGCTCAAATCAGAATACGCTGGAAAAACGCATATCAAAAGTGGTTTGAGCAATGAAAAAAGCTCTAGCACAAGTGAACAAAATAAATATTTTTCGAGAAAAAAAAATTCATTTTTTTTTTTGTTTTTTTGAACAAATCTCTCTATAAGTGTAAAATTTGTTACATAATAATACTCAGATGTTCAAATACTGCTCGCCTCCTTGTAAATTTATCGATTGCGTATGTCTGTCTTTTTTTGATCTTAAATTCACTTTCAATAGATTTAGAAGACGATCTTACAACATTACAACACTGGGACGAAATAACATTAATGAGGAAGTGAAAGAAAGGCATGTGCAATATGTGTCAGTTTAACGCCAGGCAATTTAAAATTCGGTAAATGCTTTATATTAATGCATATCAAATAAAAAAAACAAAAAAAAAAAAAATGAGTATTGGTTATAGTCTTTTGGACACAGGGGCTAAGGATATTGAATTTCATTCAATTTGAAAGCACAAGAACGCACTGAGAAGCATGAATGAATGATCAAAATGTAAAATCAAATTTGTTTTTTTTTTTTTTATTTTTTTTTTTATTTTTTCATCAACTCACGATATATGCATGTACGTATGTATATTAAAAACGTTGTTGTTTTTTCATAGAATTTTTGTTCATTTTTTAAATCCAAAATCGAGCGTTGAAAGTGCCAGCGACAATAAAATTGTAATATATTTATGATCGTAATTGTTGAACTTTTATGCTCTGTTAAGTGAACAGTCATTCACTCTGCATGGCTAGTTATCTGCTTTAAAAATTGTCTGATGTCCGAGGGGCAATTGTATGAATTAAACAAAAATGTGCTAAATGTTTATGTAAATGTGTGCGTATAATAAATTTTTTTCCCTTCTAACGTTCTATTGTTTGGTTGGAATGTCCAGACATTATTACATTATTATTATTATTAATGAGTTCTGAAATTGAACGGCTTTTCATGAGCCCATAATCAGCTGCTCAAAGGCATCCTCTACATTACTTTCATCTAGCAAATTAAGATTTGCGATATGCGGCATTGTAGCGCTACGGGATAATGCACCGCCACCACTACATCCAATAGGAAAAGCGGTTGATGAGCTTGCTACATATGACTTCCGATTGGCAGTTAATTTTTCATTCGCCTTATTTCGATTTACAGATGACTTTCGCATTTGCACTGCCTGCGTCTCTTGGTTAGCATGGTTGGTCACTTGATAGGTGGGAGATTTTTGACCTGAAAAATAGGCCGCAACTGTTTTCTGTTTCTCCCTAATTTCAGCCTTATTAATACCGGCTTCGAACATTTTCGGCGCCGCTAAATTGTGTCCCGACTTGCTACGTTTCAATTCATTCGATTCGATTGTCGAGATGCTTTTAAATGTGGCCGACGTCTCGTTGCAATGAGCATTTGATAATTCCGGTATCTGATTCCATGAATCGCACTTCCTTAACTTAATTGATCTCAAATGATTGTTCGGTATAATGTTGTCGTTATCTTGCCGTTTTGACATTAAAGTAAAGTTGTAAACATTATTGTAAACTATATTACGCGGTATAAAATCTTCTGGCATAGTTTCTGAACAGTTCTGATTTTGTTCAATTTTGTTATGTGGCTCTTGTGACTTTTTATAAATGTACTTACTCGTTGACGTATTAGTGGCTGTGCTCGGGGATTTGATACTATTATTGTACGGATTTTGATATGCGTTAGGCATATAGTGGTGTCTTTGTGGAGGACCGAATTTCTTGAGGATTACTTGACTATCATCTTTTGGCAGTGATGATTTCACGATATCAGGGGTATCGGGAGCCGTTGCGGAAATGTATACCGATCTCTGATCTGATTGAGGCTCGGTGTGCGTCATAATTATGCGATCATTATATATATTTGAGCTTTTATGTTCCTGCCCTTTTTGCAGTTCAGCAGGTATATTGGACTTAGTGAAGTGAGATAAGTGATTGGCGAGAACTGGTTGGACCGATTGATAAGGGATTTTTGATTGATTGACCGTTGATGTGGCCGTATAATGTGGTGTTGCCCTCTTCAATTGAGATTGCGATGTATTCAAAGAATTTTCATAATTAATGATTTGCTGTTTGTCGCTCTGTTTCACATTCTTGAGCATATCACCGTTATCTCTAAACGTTTTATTCTCATCGATAATGGACGATTTCGAAACCCAACTAGTATTTGGTGCAGAAACATTATTGTATACTACGTAGGACGTGTCGCAATTCACATCAGATGTTAAAGAAGATTTATCCGTTTGATTCCCTTGTTCATACCGATAAGAAATGCTTGGCCCCGTCCGACTAACCATGCTCTGCGGTTCGAACGAATCCATGGTCTGCCCAGACGTAGATGTTAACTTTGATATATGTTGATCGTGATGAAGCGAAGAATTCCTGTTATCCTCGGAATTAACACCGTTCGCCTCCGAGTAAGCGGAATCATCGTCCTGATGAATTTCCACTTTTGGTGAAAATACAATACCTTTAAATTGCTTTGACTCGCCGTTACTTTTGGCGATGTTTTTCATAGTAGTTAGGAGATTTTTAGCAGAATCAGAATTCTTATTAAACATCTCTTCATCGTTCCTATAAGCGGTTCGTTTCCCGATCGTGACAGCTGTCTGACATTGCGGTTTCCCCATCACTTTAGATATAGCATGATATTCGGTCAAATGAGTACTTGTCCTTGGGTTATCTGACGTTTGAACGTTATGCGTCAATTCGTTGTTTTGCAAGGATTTACTCGCACGACTATTCACGTTTAAGTCTGCGGCAGTCATATCCGGGCAATATAAAGGATTGTCAAGGGTTAAAATCAATGGAATAGCTTTCGGATTAGTAAGGGAGTCTTCACGAAATCGATTCAAAGTGTCACTCATATCGTTTTCTACAGCAGCCGATAAACATGGTTGACTAGCATAAGTGTTCGTTGAAAGACTGCCATAAGGAAGAGAAATATTTTTTGTAGCTGGCATACTAGAAAAATTGGATACATTTTGCTGTATATTTTGTAACGATGGTATATGTTGACCGGCAAATGGGTCGCCAGTATTAGGCAAAGATGGTCGTTTCTTCTTTTCGTCAAGTTGCAATTTATTCAAATTCGATGAACGCAAAGAATTGTGCCTTTGTATTTGGGAAACGCCATCGTTTATTGATCGTTCCTCTAACATGTTTCGCTTCGCATAAAAATCTGGATTCGAGTAGACAATTTTAGGGGCGTTAAATTCTAATGATAGCGGAGGCGAAAACGTACTATAATTCTCTGATCGCGGTGGTGGAGATTTCCATGTATTCACATTACCATTGGTAGTCAACTGCGGGTCAGGGTTGTAAGTTGATGTCTTTTTGAACTCTGTGCTGTCCACATGCTTAAATCCAGAGTTCGGTGCATGTTTAAATTGATTAATCATTGCAATCGGTTTGAGAACGGGATGCATAGCATCCCTTTCTCGGCTCTGCATATCCAATCGTTTTTGATCGAGTCTTCTTCTAGTTTCTGCGAAAATTGGTTGTGTTTGGTTAATCTCATGATTACTCGTATATTTATTCCAATGATTTTTATTAGACACATGTCCAGGGGCTTGCGGGGGTTTATTGGCCGTGGCAGTAGCGGTTGCACCTACTTCAAAAGTGTGTTTTAATGAACCAAATTTATTGCTCCAATTGGACACCGGACGGGAACTATTCCAACTCAAGCTTGGCCGATCGCTGTGTTTATTAATAAATGATAGAAATTTGCGATCATTTTCAGTTTTTGGCTCAAAAGGTGGTACGACATTGCCTACAGGTTTCTTAATATCCACCTGTATAGTACGCTTAAGGCCAATAAATCTACTTTTGTCATCGTCCTCGGAGTCATAGTATTCCCCGTTTGAATGTTTTTTCACCTTTGGTATGTCGATTGTATTTGCACGTTTCATTAAATATTTTTTGTTTGAAAAGCGCACAGATTTCACAGGTGAATTTTCATAAGAGTTCATCTCTTGACTATCCTCCGGAGGCCAAGATGTCTGTTTAACAACTCTTTCCGAACGATTTTTATTTATATTAAGTAAATAATTGCCCGAAATCGGTTGCGACGTCTCAGATGTATTCGCTGCTGGATAAGTATACAATTTATTATGATTTATCCAATTTGGTTTGGGAGCATTCTCAACGTTGTTCGTTTTGCATTGAGATAAAATTGAATAATTCGTTGCGTTTTGCTCATTCATTGCACCATCGTAAGATAGTTTTCTAGGAGCCGAGAAGCACTGATATTGTGCGTCAGTACTAACGTCGATACCAGGTGAGAAACTTTCCATTGTTTCCATATCGAGCATATAACGTCTAGCATCGGCCAATTCTTCGCGTGTTACACCAATTGTATGACGATTAGCACGGCCACGACGTTTACCTAGCCGATGCTTGTTGTTTGATCGATGACTGTCAGCCTCTGGTGAAGATGTCTCGCCGTACACGATTTTGTTAGCATCGTCTATTTCTGACATTGCGGCTGCGATTTCAGCTAACTTCTCGGGCGATTTAAGCGCCGCCTGTAGACGCGAGACTAAAGCCAATAATACTCTACGCTTTTCTGAGTCGACTGCTGTTATATCGCTACCGTCATTAAGGTAACGCTCAAGGCGCTTCAAAGCCGATGTGACATCGTCAATGATATTGGAATTATTTGTAATTTGCAAGTGATTGCATAATAAACGTAAATCCTCGCCACTTTCAGTTCCCGAATCTTCTTTTTGCGGTACACCTAATGTATGCAAAAGTACTGTATCGTCGCATTTTTGCGTGTCCTTACCTAAAAATGGCTTACTAAAAGCTGCGTTACAGTTAGTCGCTGCAAAAAATTTATTTTTTGCGTAACTCATACTGGAAGAAGATGCACAGTCCACACTATTGATATCTACTGTATTTTGTATTGGTTCTTTAATTCCCGCTTTTATCTCTACTTCCTTAACAGTATCAATTATTTTTGGATCATCATTATTATCATTAAATAATTTAACTAAATTAATTCTATCGTGTATTTGTTCAGAACGTTGCTCACTTTTCAAGTCTATTGTCGAAGTTTCCTTTTTTTTATTATCAGCCGAGCTTTCTTCAATCACTTTCGCCGATTCGCTGGCACTCGTTTCGTCTTCTTCCTCTTCTTCTTCTTCTTCTTGAACGACGACTTTTTTTTCAACTTCACTTTCAGACAATTTGTCTGATTGAGAATTTTTTTCTATATACCAAAAACAAAAACAAAAACCAATTAGAAGAAAGATGAAAAATAGTATGGGTTAGTATGTATGTGAAATAAAAAATTCAATATGAACATTTTAACAAATAACACCAACACAATGACGATTACTTGAATTTTTATTTTCACAGAATAACAAGTCCCGTTACGGGCATCTTGAGCTTAATCGTTCGAGCGAACAAAAAACAGACCGACAATTGACGTCGAATTAAATGAAACGAAAGGGTAAATGAAAATATATGAGTTTAAAAAAAAGTTATAGTAAAAAAAAAAAAAAAAAAAAAAAAAAAAAAAAAAATATGAAAGAACAGAAATAAAAGATATGAAGAAAGATCACAGAAACTCACAGAATTGCTTTAAACGACACAGACATTTATAATATATATATATATATGTCAACATCTAATCGTTTAAATACCTATTTATTTGTTCGCGTACAATTGATACATTTACAAAATATAATGACTTAACCTCACATCTCTCTCAAGGTCAAGTTACTTGATGCAACTCTAACTTGAATCTACAATAAAAATATAAAAATACAAAAATAACAAACAAAACAAAAAAAAAAAAAAAAAATATTTAAAGAAGAAATCATTAAATATTTCGAAGCAAAAATTGTTCTATAAATTATTGGAATACTTTCGTGATTTTTCAAATTTCGCATTGTGCATGACGGATAGCCTTGATATTATATAATAATATATATATTACATATATTTAAATATATATATATATATATATATATATATATACAATACATATGACTCCCTTACCTCTTAAAGGGTAAAGTTTGCATTCATTATATATTAGGTTGTACGGAAATTTTTTCTGCTTTTTCCAGATTAAAATAACCCGTTTCAGGTAGCTAGACAGATAATTAGCATTAAAGCTATATATATATGTATATTGTTATGTAGAGCAGACTTATGTTTAGTTCGTAAGCAACCTTTCAAAATGTGAGACATGTAAGTAAGACGGGAATGATCAAAGTGAGTATTTAAGGTAAAAAGGCTGCGAAGGTACATAGAGAAATACGTGAGGGGTGTGGAAATAATGCTGCGACAGAATGCGTCTATCAAAATTGGTTTGAGAAATTTCTAAAATGAAAGCTTTATCACGTTCTTGTAGGCCAAATATCATTGAAATTTACGATTGAACCTGATCGACACATCACAATTCGCAAGATCGTCGAAAAATTTCATTCCATTCATCCAAAGCAATATGTTTTATTTTTTATACGTATAAGAAAAAAGATTTTATTTCATAGTGGGAAATCGCAAGAAATTTCCGGACTACCTAATATATATGTATATATATACATGGCTTTTTATCTGAAAAAATTGCTTTTCAAAATTAAATACATATAACATTACCTTCACGTTCAGCCATAAGTTCTCTTAGACGTGCACGTATTTTGCGACGTTCCTCATAGGT
Source organism: Glossina fuscipes (assembly GCF_014805625.2). Classification (NCBI taxonomy): domain Eukaryota; kingdom Metazoa; phylum Arthropoda; class Insecta; order Diptera; family Glossinidae; genus Glossina; species Glossina fuscipes. The sequence goes on from NW_023998414.1 coordinate 5,431,628, forward strand.
TTTCGCTTGATCCAACTGGAAATTTGAAAAAAATATATTAAAAATATACAAACAAACAAAATATCCATAAACTTACCAATTCTTTTAATATGTATTCGTCCCAAATCTCCTCTAAATCACAAGTTGTACGAGAAACTGATGACGAAGAGTTTCCAGTTTTAGTTTTCGTTTTGCGTATTATCTTAACCTAGAAAGAAAGAAAATGCCCAACAAAAACAAAAAAAAAAAATAAGTAAATAAATAAATAAATAATTAGTAATAACAATAGTCATAATAAAAACATAAAAGAATTGAGTCTTGTTCGCCTATAATAAATCGTTTCGCTCAATTTCATGCGTAGCAAATCAAGCTGAAAATATTTTTATATCCTACACCTACAGTTGTGGTTTGTGCGGATGTATGCTGCACTCGGATGGACTTGGAGATAGACTCATCTTGTATTATATCGATCGATTCAGAATCAAGATTTGCATCGATCTAAGCTTGTCTGCCCGTACGTCTATCCGTCCGTCTGTCCGTCTTTTTTGCTCATGTTGATGTCGCAACCGATAAAAAATATATTGTAATGAAATTTGGTATATCGACGTGTTTAGACCCAATTGAAAATTTTTCGAATTGAATCATCTTTTCGATTATTTCCCGGCATTAGATCTTATTTTGAAAAGTCGTTACATGACCAATCGTATTAAGCGCAGTAGTGGCGTAAGGTATTTAATGGCGGACCGCATACCACTGCAGTGTTTCCACTTGTTTAAAATAAACTATTTAAGATTTTTAAAATTTTTTACCTATAGCTTTATTTTTTTGTTCTTTGTTTTTTTTATTCAAAATTCTCTTTCTATATATTTACGCTTTGGCGTTCTTTTAAGGTTTTAAAGAGAGTACCATAAAAAAAAAAAAAAAAAAAAAAAAAAAACAGAACATACAAGCGGATAAACAAATAATGTACGCAGTGATTACATCTGTCCCATGGCGGTCGATGTTGATAAATCTCTCACTATTAATAATAATAATAATAATAATAATAATAATTTTGTTAATAATTCTCGTATAATCTTAAATCATCTATCAGCTCACATGTATATATATATATATATATATACCTATATATTTATAGAACTTTCAATAAATTAATTTTCTTTTTCCATTTTTGGTAATATCTAGCGTGGAAAAATAAATTTATTCTTTAGACGTATAGGATACATACTAAACAAACTAAACACGTGTCTATTTTTGGTTACACATTCTATATGAACATTGGCCGAGATGATCTCAAAGCACAACTACATATATGCATATATTATACGAAAACAGTGATGCAAAAAAAAAACTTCTCATTTATATATATACCTATATTTCTATATATATAATATTATTCATAAAAATTGACATTTTTTTTTTTTTTTTTGAAAAAAGTTATTATTGAAATTTCTTTTAAACTTCATCCCAAGTTAAATGTTCGCAAATTTGAAGGGAAGTTCATCTCCTATCATCGATAGCTGAAGGGTATATTGATGTTGTCAAGATGTTTACAACACTTAGAAGGAAACTCGAGAGATACCGTAAAGTGGTTTTATTTTTAATTAGAATGAAATTCTAAAACGATATAAGCATGTCCGTCTCTCCATCTCTTTATACAATGTCTGTGGTAAACATTCTCCTGATCGCAAAAATGAAGCTCAATCAACCTCAACTTTATCGAAGATATTACTTAAAGCACCCGGCTTCCGCAAATCCTAAGCTGGATATATATATGTTGCTCCAAACAAAAACTTATGGGTTTTTGTTTATCGCTCATAAATTATAATTTATAAGATTGATTGAAAGCTGAAATTTTCTTTATTTATTTTATAGAGGATCCTATTAATTATGCAAAAAAGAAAGAAAACGGAAGAAATCGTCCATGCCGATAAGTGATCATTCACTTTTTTTTCATTCTCCGTTTACTACTCATAAGGTAAACAAGAGCTATCAAGGAGAAGTTATTTGTCTGAAAATTTGTCGATTATTGGATTGATTGATTACTTCCATTTTTCTTTTCTTTTCTTTTTTTTTTTACTAATAGTTTTCATAGTCCTTGTACACATTTATGCTGGCTGCTGTGATTGATTACACGGTATTATCCGCTTGATGGTCGGGAGGCAATGCCTACCATTTTTAAATATAATGTGTAGCTGTCAATAAAAAGGTTACATATCAAGCTTCAGATTTTACAACGCAGTGCTTCAGTAATAAAGAACGGATAACAAGGCGTATGAGCATACGGATAAGATTAGGACTTGTATCGACGTATGGAAGAGTAAAAGAAAGAGAGACTAAATTTTCTTTTTCATTATTTTTATTGTTTTTCTAGAAAACCCTAATAAGCCTAATCTCAATTTTTCTAGTAATTACGGCCAACTTTTTAAGCCATTTAGTTAATCAATGTTTTCGCATCTGCTCTTTTCCGATATCGATTAGATATATATTAATTTTTATAAGCTATGACAAGTATTTCTGGACGCTTTAGAAATCTCAAATACAAAAAAATATTCATATATATTCATTTGTCAATTATGAATTTTTTATTATTATAAATTTTAACTGAGATAAGTCATACAAGTGTTTACTAGTATGACTTGCAATAATTCGTATAAACTTTTTCCCTACATTAAAATTCACTTATAAGCAAGTGAATTCTACTTTAAAGGGGAAAACTGAAAAACTATTGACCCTTGGTACAAAAGGAGAAAGGATTTCTGGTCAAAAATGCATAATACATACGAATTTCATATTATTCGTGAATTGTTGTATAAATCATATTTAATTGTAACATAATAGGAGCAGCAACTAATATACGATACGATATATTATATATGCAAGAATATGTTATCGAAATAAAATTTTTGTAAAATTAAAGAAAAACGGTGAAAAGAAAAGCAAGAAAACTTTCGATCTTTGAAAGATTCCACGATGGAAAACGTTAAACAGAACACAATTGTTTCGCTTAGGGCAGACAGTAAGTGCAAAGGTGCGTTTAATTGAAACAGTTGCCCTATATGAGAATTTCTTTTGCTATGTTAAGTTTGGAAATTCCAAGCTAACGATAACCATAATGCAGATGTTTTCCAATTTGTTTAATTAAAACAAATCTAGCATATAGTGATATCAAATTTGTCTCTGTTCATGCATTGGATTAGCTGTTTGTTCCCTATTGCTGAAATGCTCAGCATTGTAAAAAGACCGCGTTGAGAAAAATCAAGTTTGACATCTACTCCTTTGTATTGTTAGCTACAAACTAGATTTAAAAATGTAGGCATTAACCGCCGACAGTCACGCCGACCATTGGGCAAAATCCAGAGATTCATTATTCGTATCAGGCTGTGATGCAAAAGCCAATGTAAACGTTTACCGGGATCATCAGATTTACAATCTATAAGAAAAATTCGCTACCACTATTTCGTATAGTCAGCTACATGTGGTCTCGATCGACCCACTGACACACAACTATGCAGTTTTAGAAAAGATATTCCAGTTTCGATATACTGGTCCGACGAAGGTAGGTAGGAAGGACTCTTATTTTTATACCATACACCACAACTTGTAGTACATTAAGGGTAAACTAAGTTTTTGCGGACGTGCGTAACAACTAGAAGGGCTTGAGTCACTTCTCTTTTATTATACCGACCGCTTTAGAAAATGATTCTAAGCTTGTCTATGGGCAATTTTTTAAATATATTGATGAAATTTCGTACACTGAGATAGGCTGGCCCGCGTTATAATCGGTATATGATATATATAATATATCGCCTACAAATGTAAAAAGGAATTTGAAAATAATCCAAATCGGTCATGGAACACGCCTACAATGCCCACACGCCTATAATAAAAAAGTTGTGAACACTTTTGTTTTCCGAGTTTTTCGCTTCTTAACGATATAATACAACAAATACATCAACTAAACTTTTATTCTGAAAGTCCATTCAATCCAATAGAGAGTATGTATGAAAGAGAGACTAGTGACGGGTTTTAACTTTAGAGGCTTCGTGATTACAAAAGATTTTTTTCATTTTGATACAACAATTGTATAAAGATTTTCGTTGCTTCAAAGACGATTAGGAAATTCTCTAGATTTCAAATCTACTGGATCAGGTACATATAACATAAAAAGGTGCAAAGGAGAAAATGTTTTTTTTTTTTTCTACAATCTTTCTTGAAGTTTTCCTTGAAAGAATCATAAAGAAGATTCAAAAAAATATCGCTTATCCCGAATATGCTGCAAAATCGAGATAAAAGTTAGAAAAATGTGTTTTTCTCTTTTTTTGGCGCGGAAGAGGGGAGGGTTTGGTTGGTTTTCCTTGAGTAGACTTTTTCCCGCACTACTGTGCATATATAAATAAATTACATTTGTTAATTATTCATTTAGTCATACCAGAAATGGTGGGTAAACACTACAGCACTTACACATTTACACATATAGCTCTATATTGTGAATCTGTGAGTGACAACAATTGATTACAGATTGAATTAAAGGTAAAAATTGTTTTGTCTTTTCTTTCGAAGATGACGTAGCTGAAATTTTTTTTTTTTTCGCGATACTAACGGAAATATATAGATTGTGGTTAATGCATGCAGATGCGCAAATGTTACACAAACGTTTAATTAACAAAGTAAATTAAGGCGCTAACAAAAAGATAACATGATTAAATTTATTCTTGCCTTTGGCAGTGATGATCTTTTATTAGAATCTACAATATACTCAGTCGCTCCATAATAAATTTTGCGACTTTCAATAGTTTTTTGTTCTACGCTTGTAAGATATCAAAGTCAAAATCACGGACATTACACTATGCGAGAGAGAGAGTTGATTTTTTTGTTTTTTTTTTTTTTTTTTTGCTAAATTTAGAATATTTATATATACAGAAAATTAAAAAAAAAAAAAAAAAAATTATTTTTTACATTCTATTCACGTACATCTACGTGTGACAATCCTTCGCTCTGATTTTACTAAAAACAAATATGTGGAACTAATTTAGTACATACTTGTGCGTATATGCCTGCCTGCTTGCCTGCCTGCTTGCCTATATGATGTGCATTCATTCACATACTTTGTCTTTTTGTTACGCTCGCATCTATTTGGGTGCGTATTTATTTAGGAGCTTTTTATTTATTCATTTTATTTTTTTTTTCTTTTCTTGCATATTTTTAATGCGCTAAACTAAAGCTATTTAGATCGCTTCCCCAGACCATAAATTGCATTTAGACTTCATTTTAAATAATTTATTAATTGTATCGTAGCGTATAATACACTTTCGTTTTCAATTAAATTTTTTATTTTTATTTTTTTTTTTTTTATATCTATCAAATTATTAATTGTGATATTGGTTGAAAAGTGTTTGCTAAAAGAACATTATCAGCTTTGTAATGCTCCAAAGCTTATTATACATAACCGTTGTATAAGGAACCCAAGACCTTCATCGTCATTCATTACATTAAATAAGGTAATCGCTTTCTAATAGTTAGATGGAAAGAAAGATTTTTTTTTTTTTAAATGAAATGTTGATAAAATTGCAAATTTAAATCAACAATAATAGTGAACTAACTAAATTTGTTAGTTTATTTTCGAAAGAAAATTTGAATTTCGAATTCGGGCTGTGAACGTGAAATACGGAACTGTCAGAAAATCAAAACCATTTAATAAATTACGTAAGTAAAGAAATAATAAATTAAAAACTCTTAATGAAATTAAAAATAAATCAGGAATCAGGCAATGGTAAGTCGTCATTTCAAGGGGTTGTTCAATAGAAGCATGGGATCTTTCATTAGTCTCCGCCATCTTTTGAAACTTGGCCTCATAGTCTTTTCATTCTTGTCTTTCTCTAATCTAATTTTGAAGAATTACTCCAAATCAATAAGAATTTTTTAAAGTTACGATCGTTATAGTCAAGTTGCTAACTTGCGACCGTTATAGTCATCCTTATAAGCGGAAAGCAATTTTGTCAAACTTTATGCGTACAAGTATAAAAAGAGAAGCGATTTGCTGAGATAGTGCGTGAAAAAGATGCAGATTATGGCTCCAGGTTAAACGTCATTCTCGAGAACGTCTCTGATGCTATTTGGGCATATTTTTGGAATAAATTTGTTGCATAAGTTGCGAAGAAGATTGAAAACGATCTTCGATAGGAAAGCCTTTTAATAGGAAATCTTATATATATATATATATATATATATATATATATATCTATATATACATATAGTCCCATATATATACACATAAAAACATATATAATATTTTACATTCTAATAAGAAACGTTTATTATTATTATTATTATTATTATTATTATGGGCATATGTTTGACAGGCATATCTTAAATTAATCGTAAGTATGATGTTTAATTTTTTGCAAACCATAAAAAGCAAGCTGTAAGGCCTAAACAGATTCGACCTAACCAAACAATAGCTTGTCTTTTCTTCATTTATAGTTCCGCTTTTATTCATGTCTTCCTTTATACATATGCACATCTATATATACATGCATGCATATATATGCATATATATATATATATATTTTATTAGAGGTAGAAAATTTTAAATTATTTCGCTGATTAATTATAAACTAATTTTCTACCTCTAATAAAAGGTGTAACGTTACCGAAAATGTTTGTTTCCACTTTTTTGATATCGATAACGATAGGCTAGTGAGTTGACCGTATTACAAGTACTCTACCATATATATAAACATATACAAAACATATGCCCAAAAATATATCCTAAGTGTTTCCTTTTTTGTATTTACTCAACGTCATTATCATTATTATACGGAATAAATGTAGAGATGTAAGCACTAAAGATACCATAAGGAATACACACATTCTTTAAATACATGATCCTCGCATGTTTAGAATTTCTAAGGGTTAGGTTAGGAAATATGATAAAAACTTTAAGACAAAGGCACACACACACACACATACATACATACATGGGCTTGTATATATATATATATTCGTAAATAGTAACAAATCATGTTTAACACCGATCTAAGCATCTTAATAAAAAGAAGAAAATAAGAGTTTTCTTTAATCCTTTATCAACCATAGGCAAACAAGATGGCTTTCTAAAATTCGATACTATTGTGTTTGGCTTGCTGCCACGCCTTCTATAAATATGTGCTTACATACATATCCTTTAAAGCTATTTTAAGATTCACATTAATCTGTGTAAAGCACTTATAAGGTACTTAAAAAAATGTTGATTAAGTCCATAGCGCAGATTCATATTTCTCGTTTAATTTAAAATTTTTTGCTTCTTCCTTATGCATTTTCTATTCTTATTTTTTTTTTCTTTTTTTTCTTTCTTTTTGCTTTATTCTCACACAATTCATTTGTAATAAGTAAAAATTCATTTTCTATACAAAATATTTCATAACCGGGAAATATTGCTACTACTGCTCTGTTCTCTTTCCAAAATGCGCTACAAAAAAAAAAACAAAATAAAAAAACTTAAATTTTTTCCTATATGTGATGTGTATGCGTGTATGTATGTATGTATGTATGTATGTATGTATGCGTTTACATTAAACAGAAAATTATGAACAAAATTATCTATTTTTGTCGTTCTCTAATCTTACGATATTTTTTTTTTTTTGCTGTGGAAAAATTTTTGATAAAATTTTTTGTATATTTTTTTTTTTTTTAAGACAAAAATTATTGTTCCTTTTTTTTTTTTGATTAGTTTTTTTACCAAACTTGAAAGAAATGAATATTTAGCACATTTTTTTTTTAGTTTTTTTACACATATTTAATAATTTTTTACTTAAATAAAAGCAAAAAAAAAAACAAAAATTGCGGATTGCTTGTAATCACGTACATAAAAATAATAATTTAAAAATTATTTATGCCTGTATGTGTGTGAGAAAGTGCTTTAAAAATTTTTACGAAAATCGCCAAATATTTAAAGCGGTTTAAGGAAGTGTTCGATTCGGAGTCTTACTATATACTGAAAATATATTTGAACATAAATTTAGTCCAAATCTTAACATAAAACTGAAAGGCTCGGAAAAGAGCCATTTTTTCACGTGCTCTCGTTTATCCACCTCTCTTATTCTTCTTTCTTTCTTAGTTTTTTTTCTTTTTTTCACATCCATCACAGAAGGATGGGGGTATATTAGATTTGTCCTTTCATTTGTAACACTTGAGAGATAATCATCATCGTATTCCCCAGAACACATATACATTCTTGATTAGCCTAAGATTCTCAGCCGATTCAGACCTAAAGCAGATATGCATATGGAAAGGTAAAAAGGGTTGTAACGCAAGCATTGTAAACTTCCTAACACGGCTAGACCACGGTATGCACATTTACGAACTTCAATGAGAATACGCTTATGACCTACATACAATCACGCCTATAACAACAGGAAAAAAAAACCACATATGACTTGCACCCTACTTGAGGTAGACACACATATCGCTTAATGTCAATTAGAAAGCCTAGTGTAAAACAGTTCGTGTCGATCAACTTTAGCCATATATACGTATATGTTGCAATTTTAGCGCTTTGAACGAGAATGATGATGATGAGTATCTGAAATTCGTCCTAAGGTAAACATTCCTGCCTTATTTCTTCGACGTACGTGTGCCAGGGTATATATATATATATATGTGAGTTGATGTGGCGGTTTTAAGTATATAGGTGTGCATAGACATACACAAATGATGATAAGCTTTACCTTATCAAAATTTCGGTTACTCACCTCTTGATGCTCCAAACGATTGCTGTCGTCGGTTGTATTATTTTTCTGGTAAATTTGCGAGGTAGCGGCCTCCGCACCTTTCATTATTATACTGGCGCCCAAAAATTTATTAAGTAAAGCTCGAGCCTCTTGATCACTGGCCGTATCGCCTTCTTCAACAACTTTAATAAACCGTAAAAGAAAAAGAAAATTTGAATATATCGCCGGTAAACTAAGAATTTTAAATACGATTTCCAACCACTTGCAACTATGCCAATTAATTGCAAACTTAATTGTTATTATTTTCATAAAGAATTGAAAAAAAATTTGCTTACTCTTATTCTTCTTCAAAAAATTCAGCAAATCAGTTATGGACGATTCTTCGAGCCAAAAGGGAAATGTTCAGTCGGAACATGAAGTTCTTCGTCTGATACTATTTTTTACTATTTATTGTTTTTGTACATTTCTATATTAGTTTTATCCATTTTTTATTATGTTGTGTGTGTGTCAACCACGTTTTTCTTTTATACTCTACACCACTTGTGTTAAAGGGTATGTGAAGTTTGCACGGACAATTGTAACACACAGAAGAATTTGAGGTAGACGCACCTTTTATTACACCGATAAGAATTCTAAATCGCTCTAAGCTTCTCTGTCCATCTGTCCGTCAGTCCATGTGTTTTTGTTTTTAATCTACTGAATCGCAATTTTCGAGATATTTTGATAAATTTTGGTATACATACTGATGTGTTTTAGCCCAAGGATGAACGCTATTGAAAATGGTTCGAATCGGACCACTTTTTTACTTTATTCTGATAAGCTGTTATAAGAAAAAAATTGTAATTTTTAGAATTTCGCAATCTAAAAATACTTCTTGGCGAAAAGTTGTAGTAATTTGACATAAAAATTAACCTTATCAAATTTGGACCACATAGGTCTATATTTTGGAAGTTTCTGTAGAATACTGTGGCTTTATATGTCAAAAGAAAGTCATTGTTAAGGCTACACGGCCTAATTTGTGGTTTACTATGGCGGAAGCAATAGAGAACCAATAAAATCTTTGAGAGGTAAATTAGGTTTGCTAAATTTAGATCATGTTGACGGTTGAGTACTCTCGAATATGAGGACTTTCATGAAAATTATGCATTGGCACAAGAATAATGTAGAACTTTTGTTGTATTATTAATTAAGCGAAATGTTGTAGGGTAGTGAAGTGTGTAGGGTATCTCGACTAACTATAGCATTCTTATTTCTTTTTGTTTTTTTTTTTTTTTTTTTTTTTTTTTTTGTGTTAATTATTTATGGACTTCAAAAGTGAAAATTAAAATTTTTTTTTTTGCTTTATTCCTTCATACATTTTTTTTCCTTACTTTTGACGTCATATCGCTGTATTTGTCCTACTCTTTCCTTGCCGTTTCAATTTATCAAGATATATCTTTCAATCATAGAACGGAACATACATCAATTCGGAAATTATGCAAAAATTTATGAAAAGTTGAAATTAATTTCGTTACCACGTTACTGATAAGTCAGGAATTCAATTCCACTAAGTTGTCGCGCCAATAAATTTCAAAAGTGCAACAGACTTGACGGCAACCGCAGTTTTTCGGCTAATGTTTTTGGGAAAAAATTTGCTTTCAGGAACTTATGAAATGATATAAAGAGCGCTCATTTGTATAGCCAGTGACACATATATAGCACGCATTTCATGCAAATATTTATCAAGAGCTTTATAAAAACAAAAAGGAAAAGCAAAATATCTCCTTGCATTTTAAAATAGTTCACAGTTCAAGAGCTAAGACCATATTAAGTATTTCATGAACTCGATTTGGGGAAAAATATATGCCTTACGCATATTCCAAAAATTAAATATTTTCTCGCTAAGAACAATCAGCTATAAACCTGAATCTGGAATTCTTTAGGTCGTTATCATGTATAACAAGTGGATCAGGGCCCATTATTATGTAGTCTACATCACTCTACAATTATACATACAAGGGCGTTGCAAAATAAGGCCTTACATGGAACGTGGTCGAAAAAGTGATCCGATCCGAATCGTTAGTGTTAGTCGTGCTCATCTACGTCCGTGCACCAAATTTCATTGAAATATTTCGAAAATTGTATCCTTTAAATTGAGCACAAGAAAAGAAGACGGATGCGCGGACGGACAAGTTTATATCAGTTGACACGAATAACGATCGGGGTAAACACAAAAAATATCGAAATGAAATTTGGTATTAATGAGTCGTTTTTGATAATGTATTATGTATATCTAAGCCGAAGGCAAAGTCGTTCGAGTCAAGAGAGTTGAATTGTAATCTTCGAACATATAAGATTAGAAAAAGCATTAAAAGGCATTATTAATACTAATTAGTATAAATAATTCATTTAGAAATATGTCGATTTTTTTGAAATTGTAAATAAAACCCACGTTATCCTAAAAATATGCGGTTCGGTGGTATGAACCGATTTTTGAGAAATAAGCGTGAAATCACAAGGACACCTTTTACATAACAGTACTTTTGGATAGGTCTAAGCAAATCCTTTGTAGCAATGAAAGAAACATTTCCTCATTTCATTTGCAAAGTTTGATTTTTGTTTAATGGCATTTTATTTAATTCGGGGGTACTTTCCAGCCGCCTTTTTGTTTCCGAATGTAAATTAAAAAAAAATACTTTTGAGTTTTTGAGGAGAGCAATGAATTCGTCATTTACGAATTAAAGCAATCAAAAGCAAAGAGAACCTTACGAGTATTAAAAAATTAGGAAAATAAATTCGTACACTATACTATTCTTATAATCTCTTTCAGGCAACGCTCTGTGCACATAAAGCGACAAAGCGAGCAAAAACGCACACTTTTCTAATGAAATATTTTCTTTACATTAAACACAAACAATGCTATCAACTAAGAACAAATTCCGTTAGTTATATAGTTAAAGATTTTTTTTTTTTTGTGTTTTTATGTCCCTGGTTGTACATGTGTGATAAATAGATACATTTGTAAAGAGTTTGGATTGGAATTTTATACATACTTCATTTTTATACCCATAACCGATGGATCAGGGTATATTCATTTTATCAAAACGTTTGCAAAACCCAGAAGAAAGTTCTTGGTTCGCTTCAAATTTTGCATCGATTTAAGCATTTACGTCTGTCCGTTTGTGCAATGTATTGGCCACAGAAAGTAAAAAAATCGACTTTAAATTTAATAAAAACCATTAGTAGTTCTTGCATGTAAATTAATATTGAAAATGGGTTGGGAATCGGGCGAAGAACACACCTCCATTACCACGTAAGCTGAAAGCATCTTTGTTTGTCAAACGGAATAAAAAAATCGGGGTCTTGCTTATTACGCACAAATCATGACAAATAAAGCCATAAAAATTTCTATAAAATTTATACTCTATGGGCGATGCTGTAGTTCTTGAATGGGAAAAAACAGCCTCGCCTATCCAATATTATAGTAAATTAAAATTTCATTTTCTTGTCACGCCCGGAAGTAAACTTAAAAAAAAAACCTCGGAAGGTATGTACATATTTGCCCGGTGTCAAATTTGGAATGCATCTGAGCATATACCTTTTTTCATCCGTCCATCTGTCCGTCTGTCCAATTGTGTAGTAACCTGTGGTAAAAGTTGCAAATTCGCGGAAATGAGGGACAAACGGACGTGCTTAAAGCGTTTCAGAAGTTGACGCTGATCAAATATATATATATATCAATATATATATATATATATATATATATATATATATATATATAGTTTGTAGGGCCTCGGAAGCTTCTTTCCGAGCGTTGTAAACGTTTTGACAAAATGAATATACCTCTTATATCTCAATGATAGGTATAAAAATAGGAAAAATCAGCCGCGCTCATCCCATGTTATAGAAAATGAAAATTTAATTTTTCCTTACGTTTTAGTTTTTCTTAGCATAATGGTGATTGGTGGTGGGTCACAGGCGAATATAATTTTCTTACTTGTTTACTTTAACAGTGGAACTGAATCGCTTCTCACGAATCGGTATAGGCGGCCAGGAGAAAATATCGCATAAGCCTTGTTTTTAATTAGAAACTTGAAAATTGCGAAAATAGATTTTCTTCAAAGGAAAACCAAATGTAATGCAACCAATCATTAAGCACAATACGACAAACGGATTCGGGAGACAAGTTAATAGTCTAAGCAATTTCCCCCCAAATTTGAATCAGGATTTTTCCAAAAGCATTAATTTGGCCGATGAAGGTATAACAAATCTCTTGAAGATTTTTTATTATAAAAATGCATTCAAAGTATATCATGAATTTTCTAAACAAACTATGAGTCATTGATCTCGTCATCATTCATTACTTTTGGCAACATTGATTAAGCGTAATTATTGAAAAACTGTTTCTAACTATTTCGATTTTTTAGCTTTCGTTGTATTAGAAAGAGAAACACAAAGCATTATTTTACGCGCACTTACCATTATCGGCATTTTTCATTAGTTCCAAAACATCGCTAACGTTGTGCATTACTTTTTCCTCACTATTCAAGAAGGATTTTGTGGTCGATGTAAAGATCTGTTGAATTTCATCAGTTTCCCGTGCACTCTCGTTATCGTTAATTGTATGATAGATTTGATAAGGATCTGAGTCGTCGTCATCCGTGGTCATAGTCGATATTTTGTAATTGTCTTCTTCCGATGTCTGATAAAAATCTGAGCGATCTTTTTTAAGATTTGGAGAAGTTTCTCTATACAAGTTTTTATCATTTTTCTCATTTTCCCTGCTATGTGATACATAGGCAATATTTGCAGATCCTGAAAATTCCTTCATTGATTTCTCGTCATCCTTTCTATTGAGTATATACTGTAAGAAGACATTTTCAATTAATTATTAATGGGATTAAAGATAAACTATTATATTTAGGGTAAATCGATCTATTTGTATATATGTCCTATGTGGTAATAAAAACTAATGTGCTATACGAACATTTTTGCGATAAAAAGTAAAAATATTTGTTTTTTTTTTCTATTTTTCTGAATAGATAACCGGATTGTATCTGGTGACGGACATAAATAAATAAAATAAATTGAAGCGAAAATTAATAATAAGAGTTTCTTACATTATCTTGATATGTAGACTTTTTTTCGCTTATTTGATTTGTCAGTTGCTTCAACTGATTTGGATTTGTGGAATAATAAAATTCTTGACGCTGTTTAATTGGTGCTGTTTTGTTATCAGAATAGCTTCTCTCTTCGATTACATATCCGGTGACTTCTATATGAAAAGATGCAAACATTATTAAAAAAGCATTTTTTTATATTATAATATTCTTTAAATAAAATACCTTCAGTTATGTCACTGGGTTTAAGAGTGGGCTTCTTTTTCAATGCTTTTATACCAAAGAGAGGTAAACCATTCTCATCGGTCGGACCAATTCCATAACTTGATATTACTGAATCCTGCTCCTGTTTAGTAGAAATTTCTTTCTGTGTAAATGTTGTTTTCGCAGTTTTATTATAAATTGTCGGAACTTCAGCGTTCGCTGGTGTTGATTTTCTGGAAGCTTTTGGCTTAAGCACGTTACTCCTATTCACCCAAATTGGCACTTTAGCATCAGTTTTAGAATCAGTTTCATATTTTTGCTTAGCAGTTTTTTTCAATACGTATTCCTGGCGTACGTTGCTTTTTGGCGTGGAGCTTACGTTTTCGGGGCTTCCACTGATTACACGCTGAATTTTTTGTTGCGAACTAATAGTATGCTCTCGCATCGTAACAGCTCTTTTTGCATCTGGACTAACAGTACGTGAAATGTTGACCTCCTTGGCCGAATGATCAGGCACGAATGAGAGATTTTCTTTCGGAGGGTGCTGTGACCGCGAAGGCGGGCTAACATTTCTCCGGTTGATCTTCTGTTCCCATAAGTTAGCCTTGCTATCGTTATGGTCAGGACTAAGTTCACGCGACTTTATAGGCTGCGATTTAGGTGGCGAAGCGTATTGAACCTTACTGCAGTCAGAACTACGTTCAGGTGATCGTTTAGATTGCGGTCCTGATGGTGAAATTTTTCGTGCCTTACTGCTGGAAGGGCTGCGTTCAGGTGACTTTTTAAATTGCGTTTCTGATTGTGAGCTAACCTTTCTATCGTGTAATTTGCGTGTGTCTGCAGTAGCCTCCCGAATATTGCTGCGATCAGGACTTTGTTTAGGTGATCTTTTAGACTGAATTGTCAATTGCGGACAGACATTGCTCTGTGCAATTTTTTGACATTCCAAAGTGCAACTATGTGTTTGCTGGTAATCAGAGTTACGTTCAGATAATTTCCTGGTCAGTGATCGTGATTCTGGGCTAATGCTTCTGTCTTTCATTTCCGAAGCAGAGTCATACGAATCATAACCATTATGACTGTGTTGAGACTGCTTCTTCAATTGGGATCGGGACTCTGAAGTAAAATTTTTTTCACTTAATTTTTGTGCTTCTATGCTAACATGATTTGAGTTGCAACCGTCCAGTTTTCTCTCAGAATATCTATTACGTTGAGTTCCTGAGCGCGGACTAACGTTTCCTTGCTGCATTTTTTGATGTTTTTGCATAGGCTCACGTGAATGTCGATCAGCATCAATTTCAGATGATTTATTATGTTGTGACCTTGAATATGTACTAACGTTGCTCTCTTTCATTCTTTGTGACTCTAATTGAAATTCGCGTAAACTTTTGTCATCAAATCTTCTTTCAGGTGATTTTGGTGATGGTGATCTTCTTTGTGAACTTGTGCATACCTCGTGCGTCTTTCGCGAATTGCGACGATCAGGACTGCTATCAGGAGATTGGCTAGGATAAGTCTTCTTAACGTTTGAACTTATATGCGGGGATGAATATTTGGGATTTTTCAAAGATTTCGATACTTCTACATCATTCGAATCGACTGTCTCGAATGTAAACGACTTTACTTTTCCAACAACTGTTTGGGAATCCGTTTCCTGTCGTATTTCTTTTTTCAGGTCACTTCTTATCATTTTATGCTTCGGACTGTGACTACGTTCGGATTCGATTCTGCTATCCCCGAATTCTTTATCCGACTGTTCAAAGCTCGTAATATGGGAGTTCGTTTTATAATTCTCGTCGTTCGTTGAGTCTTTCCTAAGTAAACGTATTTGAGCTCGAATTCGGCGCCTCAGCTCATATGAAGTCGACTCCTCCAACATTTGCTCAAGTACATTAATGTCGAATATTTCTTCAACATTTACTTCTTCGCCAACGTCACCTGTAAGATTGATAGCTTTGCCAACGGCTTGCGGTATATCAAACTTGACTGACGTGGCACGTTCATTTTGTGTATGAGTTTCGTCGTCACGAGAAGGTTTTCTCAAAAAATTCGATTTATTAACTTCAAGAGAGTCACGACGAGTATGTTCCAAGGAACTTTTCGTGTGATCCATATAAGAGGGACGCTTTCCTGCAAACAAAGGAGCAGAGGAATCTAGTTTTTTGTTAGTCTTGCTCATTGTTATATGGTTTTCGAATATGTTACGTCGTGATGTTACAGACCCGTTAGTATATTTGGGGACTGGTTTTGCGGTATCTAAAACCATTTTAGCCGATATATCGGCATCGGAATGTTGAGGGTGAGTGGAACTAACATTAGGATAATCGGTTACTTGGTTCCCTGGTGTTTCGGATTTTTTCAAAGATTGGTTAATGCTACTGGATGAGACTTTCGTTTCAATAGATTGTTGATGCTTAAATGAAACATCTGTTGGAAAATTCTGCTTCGTTGGGCTCGGTGACTTCGGCGTCTTATGTGTTAAATGTACTTGACCAAGTTTCTCTTTTGGTTCAGCATCTTTAGAAACCGGTTTGCCACCAATATGTCGTTTGTAATCGCTTTCAATATCGTCTACAACATGTCGAGCAATTTGTGATGTCCGTGCTTCTGTGGGTACTGGCATGGAATTTGGACGTGGAGCCAATCTAGCTTGGAAAACAGATGGCCTACTTAATATGTCATTCTGACGACGCATTTCAATATCAGTGGTATGACTTGCAGTATGAGGTATCATTTTGTCCTTAAGATCATCAGGGGAAAACTTTTCCAATTTTTGTGGAACCAAATTTTTAGTAACGTGAACCGACTTCTTGGAATTACTTTCAATTTCTTCTAAATCTTCTTCTGCTTGATAAGAGGTTGTCATATGTTTCGATATATGTCGTACAAGTTCTGGAGATTTTTGTGGAGTTGAGGGAGCCAGTTTCACCGTAGTACTTAGCTCGCGTAATACGCCGTCAGAGATATTAGCGTTTATGTTCAAAGTTTCAAAAGTAGATCCCTCTGTTACAGGTGCAGAGTCAAGGTTTCTTTTGTCATGACTCACGAAAAATTCCTTATCGTCAGTTTTGTCTACTTTTGAAGCATTAGCGGTTTTATTATATGGCTTTGATATCGATTTCGGTTTTCGAATTTCCTCCGAAGCTTGTGAAAATTTGGACACTTTTTCTTGCACAGTCAATAAACATTCATCGTCATCTGTCATAACAATTGATGGGGAATTGTCCGGTTCATATGGGATATCCATGAAATGGCTGTCGGTAACGTTAGTTTGATTTTGTAAATATACTTCAGATACGTGACATCTCACGTATGCATTGGTCTCTTCTTCAAAAATGGGAATATTCTTTTCAATAGATTTGTTTCGCGGTTCATCCTCTGGTTCCTGAACTAAATCAGGATATCTCGGTTTGCCGACATCTAATTCAGTCGGAACAGGAGTAGGAACAATTTTATCGGGTGATGCTTCACGTGAGCTTTTCGCATGTTGAATATCAATAATAACGTTTTCCATGTCCTTGCTACTAAGTGACAATCGATCCTCCGAAGCTAAATTAATAGTTTTGGTAGCGAAACATTTTTTCGGCCTACGCTCGGATGATACCGTCGGTGCTGTCTTTTCCGATGGCTTCCCTGTAATTTTAATTATTTTTTCACTTGACGAACGTGACACTTTTAAATCTTTTAAACTACGTGTTACCCTATTTACAGGAGCCGAATCTTTTCGTTCGGTTATGAGATTTCTTTGAGCGATTTTTTCTTTTAAAGTGCATGAATTAGTATTTTTAGAATCGTGTCTATTTAATGTTTGAGGTCCTTTTACGCCACCATCAGTAGACATATTTGGAGCGGTATGATCTATGATTATTTCCGTATTAACCGAAATATTGCTTGACCTTCGTCGTGATAAATAACTTTCACAATCTGGATCTGGTAAACCATTATCTACATCATCGGTTTTTGAGGGTACATCGATATGTGTAACTTGTTCTGTTGAGCGAACAGGTTTCATTACTGAGACATTTTTTGTAGATTTAGGCGTCTTTGAAGGCGAAGCCAGAGTTTTCGAAGGTTTATCGATTTTATTCTTCCGGGATGTTATAATGTGAGACTTGCGACTTACTTGTTTTGGGGATATCTCTGCCTTCTGTTCAGTTTTATTATAGTAATTAGAGTTTTCAGGTGTTTTTTCGTAATCCAGTGTTTTCTTTTGTCCCCCATATTCGCTATCATCGGTATTCTCACAAGAATTATCAGGAGATTCGGTTTCTCGTACTTGTGAGTCAAGAGATTTTCTTTTACTAAGCCTATCGGTTTCAAAGGGAACTCGAGCTCCAGTTTTGTAATCAGCGGCATTCATCTCACTTGGTTTGAAGTCCTTTTCAACTGATGGCTTTGGATACTTTTCTCGGTTATCATCATCATGAACACTATCCACAAGATTTATTTCCAACTCCAAGTTTTTATCGTCCATATCATCTCCAGGCTCAGTACTGGGTCGCGAACGATTTTTAAATGTTCCATGTACAGTGCCATAATCCTCCATACCTAATATCTGACGGCATCTTTCTTCGAAAGTTTCTCTGTGACTCACACCTTTCTTTCGAAAGTTCGACTTATGCTGAATTGAATTTGAAGGTTCTGAAGCTTTTGATAAAAGAAGACCGTCAGCCGCTTCCTCTAAGGGAACCTGCTCGCCCGAATTTCCCTCTATTTCCAAATTATTAACAAATGGCTGCTTCTGTACTTTTTCATGATTATTTTTTATATCATTGTCATATTTCGTTGATCCGGCTGAAGTTTCAAAAGTTTCTATCATTTTTATTACAGAAGAGGAAACTGTATCTGGTTTTTTATATTTAGGCAATTCCTCAGTTGTAGTGAGATTTGTTTTTAAGGTAGTCGGCTTAGTGGAATTATCTTTTAAATTATTCCCATCTTCATCATCTGTGTATTGTTCATTTGTAGCTTTCTCTGTTGGTTTAGATGTTGGCCTCTTGATGTTATCCGCATCGTGATAGAATTTATATTCCATCGACGTTTGCCCTGAAGGTTCTACGGGCGTCTTTTGGGTAAAGTCGGTGTCCATTTTGCAAATTTTTGGTTTTTCTTGTGGGATTGGCGATCGTGTTTGAGTTTTAGGGAGATTAAAAGTTTCCTTTTCGTTTTCCAAATATTCATGCGTTTCGTCAGGTTTCTTCATATATGAAGATTTATCTTCATGTGTCCTATCGTCCTTGACGGTGGTCTTAATTGATTTTTCACTACTGTCTTCTTTCTTATTACGATCAGTAGATCCAGTTAGTTTTATTTGATGAGAACTTATTTGTATATTTTCAGTATCTTTTTTTGGCGAAGGTTCTTTACTGCGATATGAGTCAATTTCTGGCTGAGTGTAAGATAACGATTTATTGTCAATTTTTTTTAAGTTCATTGTTTGATCGTTGTCATGTGTTACATCCGTTAAAAATCGTTCTTGATTTATAAATTTTGAATTTTCAATATTTTTCGAAATGTTTGCAGATCTGAACGTTTTAGTTGATTCGGAAAATTTAGGTGATTTTTCTCTATCTGAAAGATTTGAATCGGAATATTTGTCAAAATCCTGAAACTCTCTGTTAAAACCTTGTCTATCGTAGTAATTATCTTGGGCTTCAGGAGTTTCGTGTATCCTACCAGTTACTTCGTATTCATCAACCAGTAGTGTTTCCTCTGACAATGATTGCTGGTCAATTTGTTCAAATTGATCAGATGGATATTTTTCTTTAGGTACCTTTTCGTTACCATTCGATAAAGGTTTCTGATTGATTCCATTTTGAAAATGGTGTTCAGGACTTTTTCGATTTGCGGGAGTCCGTAATCCTTTCGTTTTAGAAGGCGTCTCATTTGACATTATTGCGATTTCTGCATTGTACGAATCCGGTTTTCTTAAGGGTTTCTTAATGATCGTTTGATTGGTAAATTTCTCCTGCTTCTCATTTCGTATGTACTTACTACTACTTGAAGATAAATTTTCCTTAGGGGAGGAAGTTTTCTTATTTGTAATTTGCGCAACCTTTTTCGGGGATGATTGTGGGTTTGATTTGTCATTCCTTTGATTCCGAATGGTACCGTTTTTTTGACAATTCTCTGCAGATGGTTTTTGGTTTATAGATTTATTTGGGGTCATATTACCTGAGGTCTGACGTGGCTTGTTAGGACTCGCTTTAGGTGATTCGACCGCGCTTACTTTATAATTGTCGGAAGTCTTGTCCGAAGGTGTCATCGACTTTCTGGTACGCATTTTCGTGTACATTTGCGGAGATGAATCGACATCTTCGTTCATAATTTGGAATTCAGGAACCCCGTATTCGGATATTTGTGGCGATACCTTGCGATCATGTTTAAAGTCAGTAGAAGTAATTGAAAGTGTTTCAATGTCGCTCACAGGAGTTTTAGGTTCAGCGCTCAAAATATGTTTGCTTAAAGTCTTATCATTAGGTGTGGTTTTTCGAGGTGGTTCAGATAATGGCTGACTATGAAATTCTGCTGGGTTATCATTGTCAAACGGAATCTTAGTTTTCGAATTAGTGCGTACTCTACTATTTAGTGCAGATGTTGTGCTTGATGGCTTCTCTGTAGGAAATTGTAGTGACATTTGTCAAACGTAAGTAGTGCTTTTTCTAATCTCTATTCTATGGGTTAATGATTAGTGAATTATTATTAAGAAATAAATCTACGTACACATAAATGTGAAAATGTAGACAGGAAGGTGTTTTCTTGAATTTTCTAATTATTTTTGTTATATATTTAGATGTTACTACAGTTTGTCCTTCATGTCAAATATAATGGTGATATGAAAATTATTGACGAAAAATGGCTGAGTGCGATGAAGTGTAGGATAGAAATCCTCTTACCCGCTGTTTGTTGTGTAGCCAATGAATCGGACGGACCAAGAAGATAATACGATTTTTTAATGCATGGCTCCTCAATAGCATCACTTTGTGAGAGACGTGGATGTATGGCAAAGTTGTCAGATTTGATTGCAGATTTTGAAAGAGAAGTTAGTGGAACGTTAATAGAAAGAAATATGGAGTTGACAGGCTTAGAACTCTGGTTATCTGAAGAACATTCATTGTGGTATAGTAAAGAAAAATCTAGATTTTTTAATTCGTACCTGGTTTTGGCACATCTCTCGGTATAGTTTTACTCATCCTGGTTGCACTACTCGTCGATGTAACACTTTTACTAGGAGACGGAGATTTCGTATTACGAGGCGAGTACGTTACGTCATTTGTATCGTCTAAATAATGGTCTTTCTTTGTCGTATGTACTGTATGCTTGGTAGGTGTATGCCGTGAGGATGTTGGTTTAGTCACAGTATTTGTTGTAATGCGGCTATGATCCGAGGGCGCTGTGCTATCATTTGAACCTTCACGCATATCGCGTCGAAAGGTTTTGTTCGAAGAGATGCTTGAACGAGGCGTATGTTTTTGTGTATCAGAATAGCTCTCGCGCCTGGAATCGACCGCCGATGGGCCACGCAAAGAGGCGGCAAAAGCCCGATGGGCGGCATCTAGTTCTTTTTCCTTTTGAATTATATTTCGTGTTGCTTCAGCAGTTGTGCTACCTGGCTTTTTTACTGGCGAAGTTGATGGTGTAGGTTTTGTGTCTCTCATTGTAGGCTGTTTCTGAGAACCATCATTAGGAATATCCCTCTCAATAACTGGAATATTTCGTGAGCCCTGACTTGTCACAGGAGCTTTCCAATTATCAGTAACCACTGGCTCTGCTGAACTGGGTGTTAGAGACGGTGTAATTTCAAATTCGGAAGTAAAATTACGTTTATTTGTGTATAATTTCTCCGAACTAGCAATTGAAACATTATCATCAACATGGACCGAAGAATGTGGAATGATTGGTTCTGGCTGCTCTCTTACTTTATGAGATCTGGGAGATATATTGGGTTGAGCTTTTGACATTGTATATTGCGGTGAATTAGGATGTTCTGACGGCCTATTTGCGATTTGCCGATAACGCTCATTTTGTTGATGCGCTTCATCTATTATTACTTCCGTCTCAACGATTCTCTCTGCTTTTGATTGTTGCTTCACGTCTCGTCGCTTTTCAGATGTAACAATAATCGTTTCGCCCTCTTCGGTAGGAACGTGGAGTTCTTTTATGTTTTGTTTAGTATCCTGAGAATTAAGAGGCTGCTTTTCTTGATAAATCGGTTCAGTATACTCCACAGTATTTTTGAAACGAGGAGGCATTTCCATTTGAGGAGTACTTGAATCAGTTGATGGCTGACGTGAACTCTCTGGATGAAAGTGCCTTACAGAAGATTCTGGTACATCAGAGCGCTCCTTACTTTCGTGAATTGTCTGAGATTTACTTTCAGTAGAGAATTTTTGATGCGATTTTTTTACCGTGGAAAATTTGGCTTCTTGCGATTGCAAATCAATTGAACGGGGCGCATTTGAAAAGTTGTCAACAACATCTGCGCTAGGACGTCGCGTACTGCCTATAGGTTTTTCTACTTTATCCGGACGTGTGGGTGTTTGAACGTTGCCATGATTAGATCCTGACGAATTTACTTCCTCGGTTTCGTACCGTTTACTGCGAACAATAGTTCCATCCGGCAAATGTTTTACAGTGGTGATCATTTTCACATTCGGCTTAATATATTCTACCGTATTTGAAACTACTTCACCTGGTTGCGACATTAGATATTGAACATGTCTCTGGTACTCAGGTGAAGCTTTGTCCATGTCAACATAATTCTTGCTAACCTCGCGCGTTTCATGGGCTTGCACGGAGTTATGTACACTTCGCTCTTGGCGATTATTGATATGTTGTTCGGTTTCTCTGCGACGTTGATCAACAACTTGGTGATTTTGCTTTATATCGCTTTGTTGATTTTGTTTAATTTCTTGTTGATAAGATTGCGCTTTTCGGGATTGATCACGCTTCAAGTCATCAAAGTATTTGGAATTATCAGAAAAATTTTCATTATCATAGTCCGTCGTCGAAGACGACTGAACTACTTTAGACGACGATGAAGAAGTGGTTGAACTCATTCGTACTTCCGAGCGCCGTGAATTTTCATCGCCTGTAACTACTTTTTCTTCTAAATGGGTTTTCGAACTTTCTGCTGATTTTTTTACGAAATTCTTATCATCTCCCTGATGTGAGCCACTCGAGCATTGTTCGTTGTGGCCCTTAAATTCTACTTTACCGCCATCAATTTTTTCCATTCCTGTAACATATTCACACAAACGTACATATGAATTTTCTATAATAATTATTAAACGATTCTTAAATAAAAATTTGAGTTTGCAAAAAGATGAAGACACATTCGCGAGACAAAAGACAATTCTATACACTTTTCCGTAGAGATGCAAGAAAGATGATGTATTGGGATTTATTCGGGTCTTTGGTTTAACTTTTTGGTTTTTTAATTAGTAAGGAAACTAACCGTCATTTGCTATGTAAGCATAAGCATAGCATGTTGTTTTGAAATGCAAACATATTTAAAAAAAATAAGGTTTAATCCATTGGTGGGCGAGAATCGTGCGTCTATCTAGTCTATTATGTAATGCGTTCGAAGATATCGCTGTCAATTTTTTTAATCTGTAGACCACAATTTGCCATTTGTTCCTCTAGATAAGATTGCAAGTCACTCTGGGGCATTCAACAGCACGAGAAAGAGAAAAACACGTTTGATGAAGTCGCTTTTGCTGCTTGCGCCGCACAAGAATATGAGTTTAATGGTTAGTAGTTGCGATATATCGTCAATGGCCAGGATGCAATATGTTTAAAATCATGAATATAATCATGGATAGCCAATCGAGGATTATTCTACAGATATGATGTACTAACATAATGAAAACATTATTACAAAATTGTAAACGAAGAAGAAGAAGAAGGAGACTAAGCTTTATAACGCAGCAATCAGTGACACAATACTTAATGACACCATAAGTAGAAAAGTAGCATCTAACAGGCGAAGATGGAAAAAGGTATTTACACACAGGCATTTCCATCTGTATTCGATTAATGCTAACAAGTTAACACGTAATAATCGAGTATAGTTAAGCTCAAAGGCCGCTGCATATTTCACCTGAAAGACGACAATTGAATGGAACTATGGAATCTCTTGGGAAAGGATTATACCGCCTCGCGTTCGTCACTTTTGCTCCAGGAGCCACACATTGCGACGGTTTGAAGAAGAAGGAGAAAGAGTTTCAAACAAAATACATTATTGGAATGGGAGAATATACGAAGATCAAGCTGGTAAGGCATTCCAACATCGAGCAACTCGACCTAGGAATAAAAATTTGCGGATCTAATCTTGTCGAATGGGTAAAGCAAAACTCCAAACAAAGTTGAGATGGCAGAGAATATTTAAAAGTACCAAGTTACGACAAGCTTAAAAGCACATCCTAAGAAACATTTTACACGTTCAGAAATATGCATCCGTCTGCGAACTGCTGTAAACATAGCGCATAATATTGTTAGCAATACGATTTAACCTAGAAGAAAAATAAGCCAAGAAGAAATATAAGCCACTGTCTCAGATGCGACATTAATAGGGCATAGGCCAATTTATATTTAATCCATTGAGGTAAATAAATGCTATTCGAATAAATTCGGTGCAAAATTCCTGTACGCGATCTATATATTTGCGTTTGAAAAAGATTTAAGTGTATATGTGTCGTAATTCAGTGATACGAACCCCAAGTAAATGAATCTTGGTTCATAACAAATATCAAAAGTTTCACTGACTTAAGTGCATTTAAGTTAATGTTTACCGAACTTACCATCGGTTTTTGCTACAGTTTCGGCACGAAAAGCACGTCCATCCGGACTAACTTCGGACGATGATTGCACGTTCCAGCCAGTAGTGTTTGGATGATTGAGAGCCATAGAATGAAATTTTAGCTCGCTAGGACTTAGTTCTTTCGTCTTAAAAGAGTCTTCAGGACAAAGACTTGAAAACTCCCTTTCAAGATCAAGTTGTCGTTGATCCGACATTATCAATGTTTTTTAATGGCACTAAAAATTGAAAAGAAATGCCGTCAATTATAGTTGTATTGTATTCGAAATTCCTATTAAACGTTTTATTGATAAATTCTTAAAAAAAGTTTTTAGGTTTTCGTTTACAGTACGGGCTTGTTAGGCCCATTTGTTTTAGTTAAGAAAATATGTAAGAATTCATTTGAATATTTCCGCATGTATGTTTCATTTGACAATTGCCTTGAATTGACCTTTAACCTGACATAATATTTAATATAAAGCTACGTGCCGTCTCAATATATAAATCCAATGCGTATAATGACGTTTTCGATCGTTATGTATTCAATATGGCTTTCTGCACTCATAGACATATATTTGGGTATCTGTATTCATATACATATATGTCCACAATTGATTTCATGACATTTCGAGGTCAAAACGCAATTTTGCGCATTTTAACAGCACCAACAGCAGCAACAGTCTTTAATATATTTTGAAAAACACTTTATTTGCGCATACATATATATATATATACATTTATAAAGTTAAACATATATAAAAAAAAAAGAAAAGAAAAGATAATGAAGTCATATACATGGAGATATGATAACCGCCTGTGCTACTATAAAGATGACGTCACAAACTCAAACGATTTGCACTCTTTATTACTCGAATTATATGAATATATTTTTTTGATTTTGTTTTCTCCATTAGGCTGTCGCAATAGCGACAATGTTTTGTTCGTTTGTAACGAAATTTTCAAATTTATACTTATTTCAAAAAAATGACCTAATTGTTAAAAACCATTACAACCAGTTTTTAACACTGATTTAATTAAATACAAACTACGTCATGCGGAGGCGTTGCAGTCATTATAAATAAAAATTTATTGCATTTTGCATAAAAAAAAAAAAAACAGTTTTTATTAAAATTGCAAAATGGTAAGATTTAAAAAAAAAAAAAAACCAGTTCTTCCTAATCGAAATAAAATATCTAAAATCCGTTACTTTCAGTTAGCGTCAAAGTTCTTACATTTAAATGCCCCGAACACTAACTCATTAGCGAAGCAATAATAACATAATTACGTTAACAAGATTATTGCATATATGGGGTGTGTGGGTGAAGAATTTCACCACAAATGCAATTGGCGTCAGAGCCTAAATTAATTGAAAAAATATTTTGTGACAATTTCATTATGGTAAGCGAAAGCCATTTAAAGCTCTATTTATATTACGTTGAGACGTTACATTGCACAGATTAATAATTAATTATAGGATTTCGAGTAAGAGCGACAGCTGAAGGGCATAATAAGAATAAAAAGTAAATCTTGATTTAAAATTGTAAACGATACTTTATCTACTTTATTATATGTTATTTCAAAGTTTTAATATTTTAATATTTTTTAAAAACTCTACTCTAATGATTAAATACATCCGTCATACGTCACTTCTTATGCGCAAAATTGGAATAAAACGAAACACATCGAGGACAGTTTGTTAAACGAGTCATCAATCTGAACTTCAAACTTAATATAAGAAATTTACTAAGAAAAGGCTTAACACTTGCGAGGACTTGCAGTCCCTCGTCCCATGTTTTCGCCTTACATTCGTCTCGATGGAGAATCCTAGATTAAGCGCTTTTAAATCATAACAGTAATAAGGTGATTTATTTTTAATCTGACGCAAAGGACGACCAATTTCTAATTGTTTCTGATTTCTGTTATCTAACTGCGATACGGTAAGGAACAAGTGACTTCCGATGTGGCCCAAGTTAACGGACAGACTCGGTATTTCGGTTTTTCTTCCCGACCAACATCATACGTCTGCGTTAAGTTTGCGATCCAACAGTATTCTGTATATAGAACTCACGAATGAAGATCGATGAAATTATTTTGTCCTAATAAATCGAAATATTTCGAAATTTGAACCGAGAAGCGTATCGTAATCCTAATAAATTCTAAGCCTCGTGGAAATAAATAAATAAGAATCGCTTCCCCTTTTTTCGAAATATTCTAAGCAATATGAATTTCTTATGGGGACTCTGCGACACGGCGAGTTTAATACGTCGACATAGAACTAATCAGTAGTTTTACATCTCACAAACTATTTCTAACAAAATTGTCAGAAGGAACCTTTTTATCAAAATAGATATACAAAATCTTGAAAACTCGATAGCAACATTAGGATCGAAAGATGTTTCATTCGATAATAAGAAAAATATATATTTTATTGACAGCTGTAAGCGCTTTACTCGAGTCCATAAGCTACAGCTATCGCGTTTACTCGATATCGAGAGCTATAATCCGGCTCCAGTGTTTTGCAATCTTGTTGGTATTCCTAAGTTAAAAAGAAACAAGTAAAAAAATTAAAATGACAAAGAGAGTAAAAGAACTCAATTTTCATGTTCTATTATATTCAGTGGGCGCGGCTGACTTTTTATTTTTTCCAAAATAAAAGCTGAGGCGGTTAGGCGTTGTAAGTGTATACTTGGGAACGCGGAAGTCACTTCAAAGTAAACGGAGCAAGATTTACCGCAGATACTATTGAGTTGGGCGGACGGACAGATGGACAGACGAGCACACGAACGTGCTTAGGTGCATTTACATTGATTAATATTTATATACTTTTTGGGGTTTTTGGAAACCCGCTTCTGCGCGTTATAACCGTATTAAAAAAAATGATATTTTGATATCCTATAAAATTGTGTACGCTACAGCACCAAACATGGAATATACGTTCAAAATTTTGGGGATTTATCTGCTTTAGTTTAAGGTTAATGCGCAAAAACTAATCTTTTATCCTTTTTGAAAAAAAGAGGTGATCTTATATGACCTAGTCCGGTAAGCGTGTTCTTCGGATTGTTCTTCCGATTTGATCCATTTTCAATATCAACCTACGTGCAAGAATTAGCAATGTTTCTGCAAAATACGCAATCGATAGCTGCATTTTTACTGCCAGAGATATGTTTACAACAGATCCTACGCAGATGGACAGGCAGTTATGCTTAAATCGATTCAGAATTTGATGCTGATCAAGAATATACATACGGCCTCTGAAATATTTCACAAAATGAACATATCCCCCTCCTCCGGTGAACGTAACTTCACGCTTCAAGCAAAATTGTTAAAATCGTGATCGTTGCTGTAACGGACGCAGATATAGGATAAACAGATGATAAAATACGTTCCGTGTGGCGAGAGTACATTACGCTATTATTAAGATGATGAATCATACCGCCGCAGGGAGTACTGTACTCACTGTACCCTCTTAATAAAGTTCTTGTATTTTTTTACGTTTTCTGTATCAATCTAAGTTTGTCTGTCCGTGTTTTCTTATGTTCTATATATATAGACCTACTTTTAATTCAAAGTCATTTTTCTGCATCAATCTAAGTTTGTCTGTCCGTCGTTTCATCCACCCGCCTTCTTTCTTATGCTCAACGTAGAGCTCCCGATTTTCAAGATATCTTGATGAAATTTGACACACTGGCCTAAGGACAAATGCTATTGGAAATAATATTTGGAAAAGTCGTTATATGAAAAATTGTATTCATGGTGGGCCGTGTCACATTATAAGTCGTTACTTGTAAAGATCTTACTTTGTAAAGAACATCGATTTCAAATGAAATAATATTTGGAAAAGTCGTTATATGAAAAATTGTATTCATGGTGGGCCGTGTCACATTATAAGTCGTTACTTGTAAAGATCTTACTTTGTAAAGAACATCGATTTCAAATGACGAGTTTAGTTGTCCAGTATTTAATATGTTTGTATTAGACAGAGTATAAAGTAATCGTATTCGAGTTGAGGTGACTTGAGGATTTGGAATCATTTTAGTTTTAGCTATTCTGTTTAGTGTTAGGTAAAGCATTAAAAATTCCCCTATAAGAAATTGACCGAAAGACAAACACCTATTAATTGCAATATATATAGCAATGTGAAAAATGGGCGCAAAAATATTGGCTTTGTGAACAAATAACAAAACAAGTCTCTCATCCTCATCTCTGCCCTACTCATTTTCCTTCCTCAGCCCAAATAGAGATGGAATTATATGTACAATAATTGTTTCACACTTGACGGTATTATCTCGATTTTTATCTCTGTCTCTCTATCTCTCTCTCTCTCTCTCTCTCTCTCTCTCTCTCTCTCTCTCTCTCT
>NW_023998414.1:5460806-5520748 GCF_014805625.2 Glossina fuscipes
TCTCTCTCTCTCTCTCTCTCTCTCTCTCTCTCTCTCTCTCTCTCTCTTTCTCTTTCTCTTTCTCTTTCTCTCTCATATAGGTCTGGTGCCTTACCATTTAAAATAACCCTTTTACAGAATGTAAACGTCATCACCTAGCATTATTAAAGTAATGTCATCGGAATTTGAAAGAGAAATTGTCATGATCGCTTATTCAATGCATATAAAAACAGCAGCTGTAGCAGCTGATCATTATATGAACAATTTATGGAAAGAAGCCTGATTTTCGTATACATTTTCATACGGCATTCTATGCTTTTCTAAAAACATTTTATATGAATTTTAAGTGCATATATGTGACATGTATTTATTTGATCTAGCTTAATAGAAATTAATTGAGAAAATTGAAAAAAATCAGATTTAATGTTTTTACTGCACGTCATTATCATAACCGATATCAATTGTATTTTTTATGCGTTAACCGCGTTTCATTCAGCAAGGTATTTTTACAGTTAACTGCACAAGTTCAAACCGCGCCTGAAGGTCACATACATACATGCATATATATATATACACACACACACACACACACACACACACAGACACTAGCGTACAAATTTTAAGTGAGGATTTGATATACCAATGGCGTAGATTTTACATATATGGGCGTTTTGTTGGACCGTCAACAAGAAGTGCCGAATACTCCATAAGCCATATGCAAATAAATGGTAAAAGTGCTTGCATAGTATAATTCAGGTTCAATATGTCGAAATTTGTTTAAGATATAAAAAGCGCTTGCAAAAAATAATTTCTTTTGATTTGATGAACACCTTTTTATGCAATTTTATGCATTGATCGAATGAGAACCAGTTATGGGGTAAATTCAACTATAAGCAAAGCTATTGCTATATCTTATAGTGCACGGAACGTTACTTCTCTACCTAGCGTAGTAATGACGAATGCTGTTCTTGAATTTATTAATGTCGTTTTTAATTTTGATTTCCAACTTGTGAGGATTCGTAACACTTTGCTATGGAACTAAGTTGAAGCCTTATAGTCCCTTTCATAGCTTTCAGCGCGAACGGCGCGTGTACGGCAATCTTGATTACACTTCAGAAAACAAATTTAGGCTTACTATCGCTACGTGTGCTAGATTCGCGTATAACAAGTTGAATTATGTCTCACTGTCATTCAGAGGAGTTTCACTGGATTTATTTCACACCATCAAGCATTTTGCTTTAGTAAAGCTATAAAGCTATGAAACTTACTAACTAGTAATGTAAAATGCTTCCTCTTTCCAGCGGAAGATAACTGTGCCTTTTGATTCTAAACATGATTGAATGTCTGGTTCGTCTTGTCTGGTTTTCCCCTATTACTTATAATTCCTATTGTATATATGCATATATTTAATAATAATAAGTTTCAAGCTGTATGAGTATTTGTAATCAGTGACATTGTTAGGATACCTTTCTAATGGATCGTACAATTATGTTAACTGACTGAACTGCAAGAGGCTTGTAATCGTATTCTATTAGTCGTTTAATGTACTAAATTATCACACATTTATACACATATGCATATATGTATATATCACATATATATTATATTAAAATACTTTCTTCTTTTTTTTTTTTTTTTATTTGAACGATAGAAAAATAAATCGTTTTTGCATCGCATTAGTTAGGTTCCTAAGGATGACACAACACAAGGCAAAACAATGCTTTTTTTTATAGGATATATGCACGCTTCGTGCCGCGATGGAAACGCTCAAATGAAATATTTTAGCTCCGTACGATTTGCTCACTAGACTTGGCACCTTACGATTACCGGTTCTTTACATCTAGAGTGATGTGCCCACAAATGGCAATATTATGGTTGGCTCGGAATATGTGAGAAAAATGACTACATGAATGGTTCGCATACGTTGCCCGAAACATTGGAAAAATATGTAGGTGGTAAAGCATCATGCCTTTAAGTAAACTACCTGTTCATAATTTAAAAATTAAGTCAGCTACTTTTCATCACACTTCTTAGTTCAAAGTGTTGTTGTGGACCGAAAAACTTGCATTTTACTCTTTCGTGCGGTTAGAACAAGAAATAATCCTATTATAACTATCAAAATGATTTGAATTTGAAAATTTTTATGAATGAATAACATTTCAGACATACTAATAAATATAAAATATATGATTGCATTGGTATGCGTTAACTTTTTGGAAATGTTTTAATATATGAAAGTGTAGATATTGGGCGAATTAAAGGGGATACAATCATATTCTATAAAATGCGGCATCGATTTAAACATGTCCGTCTGTCCCTCTGTTTAATGTCTATTGTAAACACTCTACTGGCCACAAAAGTGTAGCTATCGACTTCAAAATCGTCAGAAACATTTGATGACTCAACATGCAGGTTAGTATTGAAAATGGGTCAAGTCGCTCGAAGGACACTATCACGTGAACTGAAAATGCCTATGTTCTTCAAGAGGAATGAGGAAACAGATTTTTGGTCATTACTCATAAACTACAGCAGATAAGCATAGAAGAGATTGCAAGTGCATTCTACAGGCGATGCTGTAAATCTTGTAAAAAAAAATAGGAAAAGTTGAACAGCGCCTACCCAATGTTGTAGTGTTTCAAAATTTAATTATTTCGTTCAAGCAAGAAGCCAGCTTCAAAAATCCCCCAAAGTATATAAGTTCTTGATCGGTTTCAAGTTCGTTCAAGCACCTCAGCATGTCTGTCTGTTTGTCTGCCTTGCAAAAATGAAAATATCGCCTGCAAGCCGCGCCCACCCCAAATTATAGAATATAAAAATTTGGTTCTCCTTTTTTTTAATCTTTCTTAAGCAAACGATGATGGGTATAAGAGATCCGATCCCAACCGAATGTAATTTTCTTACTCGTTTCTCACTAGTTTTGAAATTGCGAGAGTTTAATAAGTACAACTTACATGCGATGCAAAAAATAGGTTATAGTATTAATATAGGGATGGACCTTGCCATAAAAAGAAGGACATTTATATTCGGCTACGGCCGAATCTTTTATACTCACCACCTTTTCTCTTGAAAGAAACACAAAAAAAAAATCACATTTCGAAACTCTTTAATGCTTGATCAGCCAAGCTTTGGCCTGGACTTTATTCATTCTTGCACATATACTCGAGCGTACAAATGAAAATTTTTATCACTATTTGTAATACATTGTAGAATATGAGTAATGAAAAAAAAATGCAAATGTTCTCTGTTTTTTTTTTTTTTTTTGCTTTTCAAAACAGATGCGTTCTCACTTTACGCTTTATCATGGGGGCGCCCTATGACTGGTTTGGCTCGTTTTCAATACCAATATGCGTAGAAGAGCTTTCAGTGCTTGTATCAAATTTCAAGTCGATAGCTTTATTTTTTGCAGAAAATATATATGCCTCAGGCATTATACAAATGGACATACGGACGCGATTAAATCGATTCAGAATTGGATATCGATTAGGAGATTATACATATATTATAAAGTCTCTGCCCGATGTTGCAAACGCTGGTTAGAGAAGATTCTCGCGAAAAGTAATCTTAAAAAAATCGTGTAAAAACTGAGTCATGTCGACAGGGACAAGAAGAAGGAAAGATGTAGAAATAATACTCATATCTAATTTACACGATATTTTATGCATTTGCTTGTACTACGCTAGCAAATAAAGTACATATCGAAAACTCTACCAACATTACATATATCTAGTAAACGCAAATTCGGAAGTAAATCAAAATCGCAATATGCTGGCGTAATTTATTCAATTTATATACACACACATAAATGTAAATTGGAGTTACGATATAATTAGTGTTCATTCAATTGATAGGCTTAATATTTTTATACCGTACAACACTTGTGAGTCAAGAGTATATTAAGTTCTTGCAGACGTATACACAAGACATTTAGAAGACCTCGAAATAAACCCATATTTTATTATTTAAAATCAGTTTCTGGATCAATCTAATTTCGACTGTCTATCTATACATTCTGTCCGTCTTTAATTCTTGTATTCAACACTACAGGTCGCAAATCTTTGGAGATATTTTGATGAAATATGTTTTAGTCCAAAGACGAACGTCGCTATTGCAAATAGTTCGGATCGTATAACCCTTTCAATCATTTTCCCTTTAAGCGCCTTATTTTGCAAAATCTTTATACGAATGCGAAGCAAATTGTTATAAAGTATTTAATGATGAGCTGTAGTCCACTATAATATATTTTCGTCTCTTTTAAATTAAATCGATTAGTATACCATTTAAATTATAAATAACAGGTTGTTTTTAGGAATTCTTCTAAACCTAATGCTTAGGTTTGAATTGTCGACAAAGGTCGAGTTCAGGAAAGGCATAATACATCTTGAACGAATATGTTATCCGCAATCAGATTCATAACTTTATTGTAAGAGAAAAAAAAAAAAGGAATGTCGCCTCAATACAACAACGACGAGATTAAACATCAATTAATGAAAACATTATTATTGTTGTTAAAACCAAGACGACATTTATTGCTTTTAAATTCTTTTCATAAATTAACAATTAACAAAAGCCTATAGTCGACTGTGATCGACTCCTTTATACTCCATCATTAACACTAAAA
The DNA here is from genome assembly GCF_014805625.2 of Glossina fuscipes. Lineage (NCBI taxonomy): Eukaryota > Metazoa > Arthropoda > Insecta > Diptera > Glossinidae > Glossina > Glossina fuscipes. Next base: position 5,465,404 of record NW_023998414.1, read on the forward strand.
ACTAAAGAAAAAAGCAAAAAAAAATTGAATTTTTATGCTATATAATATTGAGGGGGCATGGCTGATTTTTTTCAATTTTTTACAATAAAAATTTAAAGTTATGTCGTGTATCTGTTGTTGTAGTTTATGAGCAGCGAGCAAGAAACGACGAAAACAAAGGCGTTTTCAGTTTTTGTTGCATAGGCGTGTGTGGGCATTGTAGGCGTGTCAAATCCTTTAACAAATTTATGAGCGATATGTTCATTTTTGCAAACAAGAGCTAGTCTATCGCAGATAATACACAGATGGACAGACATACTTAAATCGATTTAGAATCGATTTCGAGTCGATCAAAAATATATACATATATGCTTTAAGATGTGATGTGGTGTGTGTGTGCCTTCTAGATGTCACAAACGTTTCGACGCAATTAATATACCGCTCATATTTCGGTGATGTGTATAAAAGAACAAGAATAAATCATTGTTTACATAAAAATAAGCAAGAATAAAAAATTCTCTTTTATGTAACTCTGAATATGCTACGAAAAAAACAATAGCGTTCCACTTTCGAAAAAGAAAGCTATCCATACTGCAATTCTATGCATACAAGAAAAAAGGGGGAGAAAAAAAGTCACTATAAATATCTAAATTGAACGTTATTGAACAAAAACTGACTGCATCTTTTATTTTTTAAAGTCATCTCCTATTGTTTTTGTTTTTGTTTTCTCTCTTTTTGATTCTCGATCAAAATTGATTTCATAACTACTTATAACGCTTATTAGGATATTGCTAATTCGATAGGAAATCCACGAAATCCACATCATTTTCGGTACATAATTAGGAAAGAAATATGCACGTAATGACAAAGTTAATGCACTCTAATGCAAGGTGGGTGGGTGTAAGAAAAAGAAAAAGAAAAAAAAAAAAAAAAGTTATCTCATGTTTTCTTCTGAAAATGTTAAAACGGCGTTAACTGAATCACCATTTAAAACGCCTATTGTGTCACGGCACGTCCGTTGCGAATCCTACACACGAATAAAGCAAAAAAACAAAAAAACAAAAAAACAAAAACAAATATTCATAATGTATTAAGATTAAAAAATAGTGGGAGCATTAATGTGAATCAGCTTAAGCTAAAGCGTTTTCTTCACTTTGCTGCGTTACGATTATTTTACTAACCTTTAACGATCACACAATTATTAAATATATTTATATACACATAGGCACGCACGCATGCACACACACAGACACAAACGCAATATTATCTGTTTTTCCACCAATCGAGTGGTTAAGTTGCTTTATTATTAATTAATTATAATAAATTGTTTTCAAATTTATATGATGCTAAAGAAAAAAAAATAAATAAATAATAAAAAAATACTAAACTCCTAACTCTTAAAAATTTTTCTTTTTTTTTTTTTTTTGGTTTTATTTAAAAATATTCTTCAATGGTTTTTAGTAAGTAGTAGTTTATATCTCTGTTTACTTCTTTTTTTATATCTTTTTTTTTTTTTATTTATTTATTTTTTTTTTTTAATATTTTTTATTTATTTATTTTTTTTTTTTTGTTTGCTAAATTCGTTGTATAAATACGGAGGATTTCGTAGTGGAGCTTATGATATACATAAAATTGTATGCTTTTCGTTTGTCATGGATCGTTGCACGTACACTTCAAATGAACTCAAATTTCAAACTAAACTGAAGTCAGAACATTTCATTTATGGAGAAAATAACTAATTGGTTGGTGTGTTATAGATCGGTTATCGACGCGACTGAATACGAATACGAACGCGATACACACGTATGATGAGAACACGTTTCGGTAAAAGCTAGTTTCGAACTTTTTTTTTTTTTTTTTGTTTTTGCTTTGTTTTGTTTTTTCATTTTATTACTATCATTATTATTATTATATTTTATTTAGCCCACAAGCTATAAACCATATATACATACGTGTATGCACATGTATAGATGTGCATATATTTGTCTATAAATGATTCTAATTGCAAGGTGTTGTATTGGAAAAACAATACATACACGGTAACTTGTTTCTCCTCAGTTTAGATATGAACAACAAAAAAAAATAAATAAATAAAAAAATAAGAAAACACATCTCAAACACATTTGACAACTAAACGTTTTTTTTTTTTTTTGTTTTTTTTGTGTTTGGATAAAAATGAAAATTGACAAATTTGTACCGTGTCCTACATATGTATGTATGTACACATATAGATGCGTACGACCTTTTTTTAACTTTGAAGCTATTAACTTAGGAAAAATCACTTTTTATTCTCATTTCGTTGTGTAAAGTACGTGTCATTGGTAGAACAAAAACAAAAACAGTTATACAAAGTTTAAGTCGAACTTCTAATGTCATACATCAACTTGGATACCACAGACTATATCTATCTATACAAATGCCTTTTATTATTATTATTATTATTATTATTATTATTGCTATTAATTACGTCAGAGAAATAAATTCTAAGACTTAAAGCACTCTTAAAAGCAGTAGCATCTAGAAGGCTATCAGACTTTTATGAAAAACTCTACCGCACTTGAGATTCGAACTCACGACCATTCATTTGTTAGTCGAGATTCTTCGCCTTTGGCCACTCAGGCGGATTAATTGCTTTTTAAAAATATGAATTTCACATATGTGAAATAGAAGACATATATGCGAAGAATACGCATTTAATCTAAACGTGATATGTACTTTGACTTATGAAAATAATACCATTGAAATAATATAACAAAAAAAAAAAAGAAAAGGCTAATAACTAAACATGACAGGCAACAATATGTCTACGTTTGCTTATCTATCCGTTAGCCAGAGATCGAACAATAACTACATTGCAAATTGACACGTGAAATGTTGTATAGATCAATTGGATCGTAAAAACTTCATTGGAATCCCTTATCATTTGAAATAAAACCATTTATTTCATTATTTTACTATTTACTTATATATAAATGCATTTAGATCACATTTCTCTTTTACTTGTTATTTACTAACAAAAATAAGAAAGTTATGCGGCCGTGTTACGGCGAATCTTTGATATCCACTGCTTTAGATCCTTAGATGTGAAATGCCGTATATGAGCATTTCAATGAGTAACATATACGCAAAGTTTTAAAGTGGGCTCTTACGTTATATTTTTGACTGGTTGTGGTCAAATTGCGTCAATTCTTGAAACTTGTTTTTTGCTTGACATGCATGCGTATATACATGCGAAATTTCAGATTTCTACGATATACGATATATATCTACGATACCATACGATGGTGAGCATTCCAACGATAAATAACATACCTAACCGGCCGGACGTATGGATGGATAGACGGATGGACGGATGGACGGATGGACGGATGGACGGATGGACGTATGGACGGACTTATAGGTAGGCAAGCATGGCGAACTAGATTCAGAATCTTACCCTGTAACGTCTCCGTCTAAGTCTCATAAAAGGAAAAATACACCTGAGGCAAGCTTCTGCTTATTCGTTAGAAGGTATGAGTTAAGACAATATGAGACAACTTCACAAGCTCATATACATACATACGTATACATATAGCTATAGCTATAGCATAGCTATAGACTAGATACATATGTATCTAAGATCTTAAATATTTGTATATTTTTACATGACGAAGTTTTTCAAAGCCAGAAATACAGAAATACTATAATAGAACTTCTATAATCGATGATAATTTTGATCAAAATGATATTATTGATTACTTTGTTACTAATAGAATCACAGCCTGAGAGTTTGTCACGCCTGCCGCATCGTTCGTAACATCCAAATATACGTGTACATGAAATTTCGAGTTGATTTCGAAAACTTTGCTAATTCGTCCATCTCTTCTTGGTTGTGGAACTCTAAAGGCCGCATGTCTTGCAAAGGTCAAGCGCCCTAAATGATCTCGTTCATTATTAATGCAACCCTGCAGTTATTAAGACGATAATTAAAAAAAATTCAATTCGCAATTTCAAGGCTCTTATATTCTTCTGAGCCATATATTACTGTGATGCTTAAAACAGATGCAAAATTTCGAAACTTTAGTTCATATGCAAGAAAAAAAAGGAAAAATTGAAAACTGCCACTAAGTAGAGAAAAATTCTGAATTATCTAATGCTTCTTCCTCCCTACGATCCTTCACTCATCTGATATGGGGAATTAACATAGGACAGAACCTCTTTCATATGAATTTCGTCTATTTATTCAAATATGCAAATATGCAAATGCAATATGTCTACGGAGAACGGAAAATCAAAAAATATGACATATTTTCGTAACCGTGGGTATGTGTGTGTGTATGTGAACAATTTTGAAAAAGCATACGCTACACCACTTGTGGTACAAAGTATATTATGTTTGTGCGGACGGTTGTTATACCCACAAAGAGGCGATATTTGAATGAAATACGGTACACTGACGCTTCACTGACTTTTCGCTTAACTATGAACACAATTTTCGACCGCTTCCCTGCATGAATTGCATGTGGGTAAATTTTTGACCCGCTTGCCACCAACTCATTCCTACGAAAACTGAATCTTTATATGGTAAAAACGCGTAATTTTCAATTCTTCTCGATGCAAAATTTGTTCATAATAATAACTTGACATAAAAACTAATCATAGCAAATTTGGACCACGTAGATCTAGGACCTCTAATAGGGATTCTAATGGAAAAAATCCTGCATATGACAAAACGATGTAATTTTTAATATTTCATAATGAAAAATTTGTCCTTATGGATGCAAAATTTGGATCGCATAGATCTATTATTTAAATCACTCCATGTAAGGGGCTCTACTGAAAACAAATCCTTCTATGGCGACAAAGCTTAACTTGTGCTCGGATATAATAAAATCTTTAACAAGAAAATTAAGTTTGCTAAATATGGACCGTGCCGAGGTTCCAGTATCCTTCAATAAGAGAGTCATGCGTTTACATGAAAATACGGTCTAATTTTTGGTTTATTATTAAATTTACGTAGTGTATCTAATAGTCGACCTTGCCAAACTATAGCATTTTTACTTGTTAATGTCGAAACTCTTTTCCATTACTTTGTCTAAAGAAAATATTCGAAAGCGAAAGTTGAAAAAAAAAAAAACGGGAAAGAAACTTGCATAAGAACCACTTTATATACTTTCATGTTAAATTCCCCTAAACGAATTGAAAGCATTATTAAATGTTCCACAGGCTTATCGATAACCGCTGTAAGTTTGAGTATTAATGCAAACGTATTGAAATATCTAATTTCTATATTTCAGGCTTTTTCAAGTCTTCAAGCATTCCGACCGCAGCAGGGTTGACTGCGAAGTTTCCAATCCGACTGGGAAAAAAAATTCCTTTTCTATAGAATTGAAGGTTACTCACAAATATAATCTTCTTTAAGAATAGTACAATCATATCGATATATTTTTTGCAAATCTATGCGTTAAGTAGCTCAATATAGGTTTCGGTTTTTACGGTGATCCGAAGAATATAGTGTACCGTCCAACATTATCTAGGGAACTTGAACTATATTATATTCAGTATCTGCACTTTTTGAGCGTTTCGAATGTTTACCGTCACCCAAGCTGGTATGACTATAATTCAATTCAAATGCCAACAATTTCGCGACAACTAATGATGATTCAGAAATTTGATGCACGGCGTCCAACACGTTTTTAATTTATGTAAGCCTATTGACTTTCAAAAACACCCGATATTCAATTTTCCGTTTTTTCATTTTCGCGGAAACTCCCACAACGACGCACTCAAACGTCGAAGATAGCTGAAATTTCAATGCCCATTCGGCTAAGTAGCCGAGAAGGTAAGAATCACAACTACCAGGTCTGTGATCGCGGGTTCAAATCTCAATGCGATAAAGTTTACTTTGGTCGTAACTATAGTACGAGCGCTCAATCGGCAAAGGCATAAATAATACTGTTCGACTGGGCACATATCCACAAACACTGCAGCCACGTCCAATTCTCCTTCTCTTTCCTCACTTTTTCCCGACCATCACCATATTAGACGAATAGGAGACATCCCCTAAATGATTGATCGTATAATCAAGAAAAAATATGTATATGTGCACCATAATTTTTGTGGATAGGCGCTAACATGATCGTATTTGCAGATCGAAAACCTTTCAATTAACCTACGTATTTATGATCAATTGGAACTGATTAAGCAATATCTCTGCCAAATTCTATATATTTTTTTTTTTTAATTTTTACAACTCCATAATTTCGAATAGCGAATAGCGTAGGGACGGGAGAATAAAACTATCGATCATGAACATAAACACGAACACGAATATGTACATATATCATATATACATTTTTCAATATTTCGCTAATTAATATCTGAATGAACTTTTGATGATGATGACAGATCGATATAAGAACTGTTTAGGTCTTTAAGCGATTTCGATATTGAAATATTCGATCATTCATATTAAGATCATCTATAAAGATCTTCGATCTTTTTTAATATTATTTAAACGCGATGTGATGATGTAATTGCCTGTCGCTTATGATTACGAATTTCCTTCTACTCTGTCTGACTTAAAGAAATAAATTCAAGTAATATTAATATAAATCAAATAATAATAAAGTAATAAAACCAATTTAACGATATACATATACAAGCATATATATGTCTGTGTGTAACAGGTTCTCTCAAAATACCCTTAAAAGGAGACGTCTACCACAAACAACCTCAATTGAACAGAAATAATATTTGTTTACTTTTTTTAGACACGGCATACATAAACGTATATACATATATGTTGATGAGTATCATATGTATATTTGTAAAATTATTTATTTTTTTTTTTATTTTGGATATATTTTGCAAGCAATTTTTTTTATCAATTTAACTTTGTTTCAATTATTAGTCATACATTTAACAAAACATTTTAAGCTATTCGCTAAATTCAATATAAACTCTATATATATACATATATATATATATATATATTACATACATATATATATATATATATATATATATATAAGAAAACACGTAACTCTCTAGCTTCCCTATTCTTCGAAGCGGTAGCTAGCAAGTGTCCGAAGCTTTTCTAATCTTTTCGCCGTATATGCAAAAAGCAACGGATGCACTACACTTGCATAGAATAGAACACCTAAGCTAATCTTAACTTTAACACTATTCTCTCTCTAACTCTCTTTCTCTCTCTATCTCGCTTTCTCTTTCTATCTCTATCTCTATCTGTATCTCTCTACGTTTAAAAAACTAGATTCACACTATCTCCAACTTTATCTATTATGTCCATATATTATGCCAAAAAAAGCATATGCATTGATTATTTTGTTAAAAATATTCTTATTAATATACAATTGCGACATTTCAAGTTTAAAAAATTGAAGAAATATATACATAAAATATTCGACGCAATATTTAAAATAATATCAAAAAAAGATTCACTTTAGCTTAGAATCGCTCGTTGTTAGTGTAGCGAATCCGTAATTTGAAATTCATAAAAAATGTTCACGGAATATTTTTGGGCTTTGGCTTTGACTAGATGCAGTTGGCCATTTTTCTTAATTCGGTAAGAAAGTACTGCTGAGAATAGTGATTGGTTTTGAATAATACAGATAAGCGGCGATAATCCGACGAGAAAACATTATTGAAGGAATTACTTTCGAATAGCGAGTGTTGTAATTGAAGCGACTATTAATAACCGGATGGGCCGAATGTAAAAGAAGAATTGATAAGATATTTTTGATAACCCACCCCACTTGTTGTAAAAGTTTGTGCGGATGTATGTAACGCCTTTCATTATACCAATCAATTCGAAATTTAAGCTTGTCTGTCCATCTGCCCATCTATCCGTCCTGTATTCTTATATTTAATCTACGGGCCACAAATTTTCGAGTTCCTTTCATGAAATTTGCTACACTGACGCTTTCTGGCACTAATGGAAATCTTTCCGATCGAAGCACTTTTTCAACCACTCTCAATATAACATCTTATATTGAGTAAGTTATTTAATGGCCCACTATAGCGTGCGTACTTGTTGTGAGTCTCGTATACCCATCACATAAAAGCTTCGCCCACTTATGCTTTTAATGTCCAAGAAATCGGCTTTTTCGAAACACCCTAAGATGTTGTGTATTAAACGTATACCAGACTTAAATTATAACTAAAACAATTTATCGCACTCTACTCGCCTTTCTACTACTTTCATTTGGTAGCTATATGGAACATATTTTTAAGAAAACTTTCATCCGCTAAGTTGTGACACCTACCACAATTAATTTAGAATTAATACACGTAGCCGTTCGCATTCCACACTCTAAGGCTACTTGTTTGATAACCATATCAACGGTATTGTAACGAAGTAGTTAGTTCTCTAAGTCGTGACGTCCGAGATAATACTTTGTAGAGTCTTCGAAGTTTATTTCTGCGCTACAGCTTACGCGTGCAAATGAGCAAAAAACCCATTTTTTTTATTCCTCTTAGATAATCGATGGTGACTCTTCTCGGTTTGTACGATACTATAGCCATGTCTTCCGACCGATTTAGTCCATTTTCAATACCAATCTGCATGTGACAACTTCTAATCTTTCTAACGAATTTATCATTTGACAGGCATTACGCAAACGGACAGACGGACAGACGGACGTGTTTAAATCGATTCACAATTTGATGTTGATCGTTAATGTATGGATATACTCTGTAGCAATCGTCTTGACAAAATGAATATACCCCTTATACCGCTTGGTTGATGGGTACAAAAAATTAAACTCAAATGCCCATATTTCTTTTACGGGTATTTGAAACACTAAACGATCGTTTTGAAAATGGCATGAACAACATAATTGCAAAAATTTTCATTCTTTTCGTTTAAAGCAAATAACATGCTCAACGATGATTCGTTCATTTAGACTTTTTCTATTAATAAAAGCCTACCTTTCATTTTCTTTGCGTTTGAGTCGAAAATTCAACTTTTTAATTCAAGTTTCTCCATATTTTTATCCTGCAACGGTTGTGATACAGATGGATCCACTCTTAAAACAGGTAATCTGTCCGTCTGGCTATTTGTCTTACTTTCTTATTTTCTATAGAACGATCCATTCATTAATTCAGAATCATTTTCTGAATCGATCTAAGTTTGTCGGTCCGTTTGTCCATTTACTTGTCTCATTTGCTTGTGCTCAACGCAATTTGTACGCAATTTTCAAAATATTTTGATGAAAGGCAAAAACTATGGAAAATGGTAAGGATCGGACCACTTTTTCGGCCACTTCAAATGTGGAGCCTTATTTAGAAAAGTCATTTAATGCATAACTCTATTAAGCGAGGTGACGTATGTAGGATCACTAGGATGATCAGGAGCCGAACACCACAAATAGCAAAAAAAAAAGTTAAATTGTTTTAAACGCCTTTAAACGTCACTCTATCAGCTATAGGCAGATAAAGTAATTTTGTTTATTTTTGAGTTAAAAATTTCCAACACTAATACTTTTTGACGCGATAATTGCTCTAATAAATACGCATACATATATACGCATACTTAACATAATATGCTCGGATATATTAACTTCAAACTTATTTGTTTAAACGTTTCGCGATCGTTTAAGCCATGGCTTCATAATAGCGCACCTTGAATTTGTTAATAGCTAATGTAGCTTTCGCTAAAGCAAGAGAAAAAAAAAAAGCAGTGGACTTCTTAATCCATTGTGATCTTATTATGTAAATCTATTGTTATGCGCAATTTATTTTTAATTATTTCTAATTAGATTACAATTAAAAAAACGCATTCAATTGTTTTGATTGATGGTTGGTTAAGCACGTGTGGTTAGACATATTCTATATGACTACACAGCATCCAAAATAACAATACTATCAAATTAAATTTAAAAACGATATTAATTTCGATTATTCATTATAACGCGTTTCATGATAACGGCTAATAAATAATAAAAACAAAAACAAAAAAAAATATATAATAATAATAATAATAATAATAATTATTAAAAAAATTCACAACATGAATTAATTTATGAAACAAGAAAGTTATGTTCGCTCAACTGCCAGTTAAAAAGTTTAATTAGGAAAAAAATCAAAAGAAAAAATATACCATTTATTTATTGGAGTAGAGATGGCCGGCCACACACGACAACCGCTGTTAATACGTAAATAGTTTAGTTAGAAATAACTGCAATATTTAGACTCTGCTCGCTTTTAATTAATTCGATCATTAAGACCATATGAGTAACGAGTACGACATATCGACATACGACTATCGACTATAGAGCATCGAAGCATATTTCCATACATAAAAACAAACTTTTCAACTGTTCATTGGTATCGAAATTGTAATAAATCAATTTCCCGCAAAACAAGGTGCCTACAAATTTATTCTATATATACTACATATATATATATATATATATATATATATATATATTTTTTATTTTTTGTTTCGAATGCGTTGCACTTTACATTGTTGGTGCCCGCTTAAAAAAGAAAAAAGAATAAAACAAGTAAGGACATTATGGTCGGTTCGACCGTCACATCGACTGCGACGCCTGTAGATGCAACGACAACGACGTGGTGCGGCCTGTGCTTGTGTATTTGCAATTGTAGTTTTGTGTTTATGGATTTGTACTTGTAGCTTTGCAGCTGTGCTTTTTTAGTTAAGGCTTCGTGGGCATAGGGACTATGTAGTTGTGATTTTAGAATCGTAACTTTGCTATTGTAGTTTTGCGTTTGCGGCTTTGTAGTTGTAGTTTTGTAGTCATAGCTTCGCCGATGTAGTCTCGCGGCAGCAGCTTTGTGGTATGGTTGTGGTTTTTTGGTTGCAGTTTCATGGCTGCAATTTTAGAAATAAGAGTAGAGCAATAGATGTCCCGACCGAGACATCGACGGTGTTCACGTTTTCTACTCCTACTTCTCTCTGTTTCTATTTATAAGAGCGGAAATAGACGAACAAACGTCGCAGTCGCGATCGCAGTGGAAATAGGTGTAGAAGTAGAAATAGGAGTAGAAATAGAAATTGAAAAACAGATATCATGACCGCCATTTCTATTTCCATTTCTACTTCCCACTGCTATTTCTATTTCTACTAGTATTGCGACTGCGAATATGCCGCCTAAGATAATTATTCACTCGTTTTGATAATAATACACCAAAAATTACACATTATGTACTCACGAGGGCCCCTATCCACGTTAGGGTCTGCAAAATAGACCTGAGCGATCCAAATTCCCTACCGTTAATGTTTTCGTTAATTTACTACTATACACCAGTTTTCATCAAAAAATATTAAAAATTGAACTTTTTTCTAAAGTGCTCAATAAGCATGAGAAATCTTATATGAAGGGGGGGTCCAAGAAATGGTACCACGTCGTTTGAATTCGCCCACTTAACGTTTTTGTCAATTTACTATTATGAACCAACTTTCACCATAAAATATTAAAAGTTAGACCTTTTTACCAAAATAAATATTCAGTTTTCGTAATAAATGAGAGGGAGTTGAAAAAATTGCTCCAACCAAACCAAGCTTTTGGTACCAATTTAGAGTGTCAAAATACTATTGCCCAGTGCGTTTTGTCGAATAATTTTGAAAATTGCAAGTTTTTCCATATAACGACTTTGCGAAATAAGGCGCTATACGGGGAATGATTAAAAAAGTGAATCGATTCAAATCATTTTTAATAGCGTTAGTCTTTGGGTGTAAGAAGGTCAGTGTACCGAATTTCATCAAAAAATATCTCAAAAGTTCCGATTTTTAGTTTGAGCACAAAAATAAATGGACAGACGGACGGACGGACGGATAGACAGACAAGTATAAAATCCTTTTCTGAATTGGTCGGTATAATAAAAAGTGCGTCTGCCTTAAGCCTCTCTGGGTGTTACATACGTCCGCACAAACTTAATGTACGCTGTATCGTACGAGTTATGTATGGTATACAAAAAAAAAAAAAAAACCTTAAAAAGGCCTTAATGAATATGAGTTTTTATTGATATTTGCACTTCAGGGTCATCGGACCACATTCAAATTTAGCTATAACAAGTTTGATTACCAGGAATACACACATGTACGCAATACACACAAACAATATAAATACATATCCAGAATTTTAATGCTCATCAATGTCCTAACCCGAAATCTTACAAAACAAAAAAAAAAAAAAAACAAAAAAACTTCCTGTATAAACTAAAACGTATAACCTTCTAATTTCCTTACAAGTATTCCAAGCTATTTACGCGTCCTTGTATGTTTCTGCTTAACATTTTTGGACGAATCATGTGATGTCGTAATCGCAGCAAAGAAAAATAAGAAAGACATAACGTACAAACTGAATTTAACCTCTTAATACCACTACTCTTGAATAAAAACCTGTAGCAATATATCATTCAACTTAAGACGAATCCTGGATACCTATCCGCAAAAAGCGAACTGATTAATGTCCGTCTACCTATCTTCTCATTGAAATCATGATTATAAATTTAAGCAACAATTTAGGAAAGGCATGGAGAAGCAACGGTCCGCGATGACGTTACATCGCTTCAAAATTTGAAATAATTCAACGTACACGTAGTAATGCTACAAATCAATTAAATCTGACTTTCACTGCCACTTCAGCTGTACAATCATCAAATGTGAGTGTGCCTAAGTGTCTTCTTTTATTCATTAACCCATTAAATTGTCGACTTAAAAAGAAGGAAAATTTATGCAGCAGAGCGTTTTTTTTTTTCTTTTAAATACTTCAATACCTTGAAATACTTATTTACAAATAAGATAAGGCTGTAAAAACATGATAATTTGGAAGCACTTTTCCCTGTTGATGGAAAAGAAGAACTTTTTCTAATCATTACTATTAAGCAAGAAACCGATCCATTAACGATATGTTGATAATTTCTCTTTTCTTTTCTAAATTATATAATCAAAAAATTTTGTTTAAATAATAAATTTTGATTTTAAATGATCTTATTAATCATTATTGGCCTACCAATGTTGAATTCAATCAATCAAATCACTCTAATAGTTCCAAAACGCATTATATTAATATAATAGATTCCAAAGATTGCATTGAGCTAGTAAACCTTCATTTTATTTTGATTAATTAAATGACATACACACATATTAGATAAATCATGGATCGTGAGAAATTCAACTTACGACCTTTTTCTGCATGTATTATCATCGATGTTTCCCTAACACGAACTAGACGGCGGTATCAAGTCATAATTTTATGCCGATCAGTATTTATATACTAATTATGGGGGGTCTATAAGATTTTTTGCTGAACAACTAAATAATTCTAGCATTTGCTCCTTGGATAATGAATGAAGAAATAAGACTTATAAGTAAGAATAAGTAAGAAGTATAAATGGAAGCATTACAAGTCTATTATGACCGCACTTCATCTTCAAATGATGATATCCTAAAGCAAACATATACATGCGCACTCGATTTTTCTATAAGTTTGTAACAATTTGTGACTCCACAAGTTTTGTGTATGTACGTAAGATTCTAAATCGACTTAACCCAGCCCGCCTGCATGTCTGCTTGTCTATCATCTATCAACAACATCGTCATAAGTAAGCTGAATTATGACATGTAGCCACGATAGGCACGAATCGTATTGAGAAATGGGAATAGTTGTGGCCGGATCATTCGTACATTGAAATTTCAAACTTTCAGGATAGATGAACAAAACTATAACTTGCAATTAATTCACTCTCATCAAGCGTTTACGAAAACCTAAAGTTGTCAGGCGGAAAAATGCAAGTGATCAGCCTATAAAGCAATAATGACAAGAACACAAAATCATAACTCAACTCAACATCATACAGTTGTGATTTACAGCTTATGCGAGTTAATGATTTAAAATCTGGAAAAATTGAAGTTTTTTTTTTTTTTTTTTTTTTTTTAGGACCAGCTGGGCAGTCAGTAACAAAATGATTTTGATTGAACAGCACGCGCATATTTTATAAAATATTCGAATTCTAACAGATTAGTTTGAGATGGTAGGTATGAAAAATTTCTCCAGCAAAATTGAAGAGAAATTTTCTCTTACCTTTTTCTTTTTTTGCAAAGAAAATTCTCTTCATTTAAGAATTACATTGAAAAAGAGCTTTGTTGAATTGATATACAATTGAACATAAAAAAATGCAATTCTTCGTAAATTTTCGTTGCGATAGCGACGAAGCTTTTTCAAATTTTTGATTCAAAGTTACAGCTAGTCAGCGCCTCGCTTGTTCTATATATATAGATAGAATAGAAGTTTTATCCTTGTCAAAATTGAGTGATCAAGTTGAAACTTTAAACTCAAAACCATTTTATTTACACAAGAATTACGATGAAGGGATTTACTATTTTCCAGATAGATAATATTAGTATGGCGCTATTCCTTGTCACTTCAGTCTATTATCATCTTTCGAACGAAAATATATAAAAAAAGACAAATAATTTCGAAATTTAAAAGATATATGTGTGTATACCTATTCGCTTTATTGTTGTTTATTATAAAAATACTGATTTCGTGCGCATTGATAATTTAATACCATTCTAGTACATTATTAAATAAAGTATCGTCTATACTCACAGACCACATCGAAATGTTAATCTGTTGTGTGTGTGGCACTCTTTTCTTAGTGCATGAAAAAATGCACTCGCTTTCTTATCGCGGAAAAAGTATTTCAATTGCTTGAGCATACATAGCCCGTATACAAAAACATTATTCAGATTATTATTAAATTAAAATTATTAATAATTAACGATTATATATACTATGTATATCTTATATTTCAGCCCAAATTATGGGTAAGCAAATAAATATTACAACGTTGCAAAATATCGCAAAATGCCGCGTAAAAAGCGTATTATTTGCTCAGTAACTTAATGCCCTTAAAGAAAATCCTTCTCTTATTTTTGCGTTTTTGTTGTCCTCATTGCTCCTTTGTTCCCTTGGCCGATACGCATAAAAGTATAGAGTCGGAATTTTGAAAAAAAAATTGTCATTAAGAATTTTAGAAGCAACATCACCGAACCTCCTTAAATTCGTCAAAACAAAAGAATCTTTATAAAGCTTTGTGAAAATAAAAATAAAAAATAATAATAATAATAATAATAATAAGAAATAAAATAAAGTATATGGAATATGCGGCAAAAAGACTGCATTTTCGATGCTGAGCTTATGAATGACTTAAATATGTTTTTATAGTAAACAAAGGCAGGCAGGCCCTTGGGAAGTGTATATTGCTTTTTAATTAATTAATTGGCACATTAAAAATCGATTCAATCTGTTACTCCCAAGTGCACTAGTTGCTGCATGCAACGTTGCAAATATGTGGGATCTGGGAACATATTGAATTGCGTCTTATGGTCAACGCTATTCCAAATGACAACGTCTTCGCGACCAGTTGTCACTGAGCGGCCAATGGAAAACAATAAGCGACGATCAAAAGCAATTTTAAGAAAGCGCAGCACCTTCCTACCCAATGGGCAGTCAGGTAAATAGCAAATACGTGGAAATCCAACTGCAAAAAAGGCACGACCTGGATGCGGATGTTCAGACGTTTGTATACCTGATACAATGCTATAAGAAAAACAATTGTAATTAAGAACAAAGGGAAAAGAGCCGACAATATCTTACTCATAGACAATTTGAATCGTGTTTTGTCCTTCATGGCCGGGCAAACTTTTACTTATGACACTCCAAGACATTGTGCCACTAGGTTGATTGCCAATTTTTTCCCCGTAAACAATACCACACACGGGACATTCAATAAAAAGATTCTAGAAATGAAAAAAAAATAAATAAAAGAACGCCAACTATCGAGCCGATTACCTTATTTAATTCATTTTGTTGGGCTATAATCATGCCATTAAGGCACTGTAAATGCATGAGGTGTTTACATCGACTCAAAGCAATCGCTGGATTTTGTACGTTATGAACTAGTTCTTCCATGCACATTGGACATGGCTGAGCATTCGGCCATTGTGGTGGTTCGACAACTTTAACAAAGCGTGAGATCATGTCACTGGCCGGATCTACGCCAACAATCAATCCATTAACTGATTCCTTCGCTGATGAAGCACCTTGCGAAGTTATTGTTGCATTGTTGGGTAAGGGCGGTGGTGCTGGTGCTCTTTCTGTTGAACTCATGACAGGCGTTGCAGATAAAGCAGGCACAAACACTTCATCACTGCCCAGAGAACAATCTAACAAGTCGTTTACAGATATTGCAAAAGTACGACTACGTAAACTGTCTTTGCTTTCATGGCTAAGATAAGTGGAGACGGTGTCAACACTGGGTCGCCGATGAGATTTAATGCTATTCGAATCCGTATCGGATGCGCGAGTTCGTGAGCGGGATCTGTGCATAACAACCCTTTTACTGCGTTGTGATTGTAACGATCCTTCCGAGCAACGACTGTGATGACTGCTTATTGAGGCATTGAGTATATTTTTGGAATGGGGAAAAGCCTGCACATGATTGCTCATAGCTGGTGCTGCATTATTTATTGTAGCAGCATTTTGCTTTGTATTGCTACTGCCGAATATGTTAAGATTATTAAAAATTTGTCGCAAATTTGTTGCAGACAAATCACCACTACGCTTATTTGCCTTCCGGCTATGGCCATGCGATTGTGTTGGTTGCAATAACGCTGTTCTTGTCGATGTATGCTGCTGACGATTGCCATGCGATGCATTAAACGTTGTCGCACCATTAACGGGAATTCGTTGTAAATGTTTATTATCTTGTGATTTTGCTCTTAGCTTTGGCAGGGTATTATGGCGTTTAAAACCATATTCGAAGGAATTTCTCGCTGTAAGTATAATTTTTATATTTTTCATTGTCAAATTACATAACATTAGTGCAATCAATTTAAATTCATTATATACCGGTTAATTGAGCCGCTTGTTGAGGGGTTAATTTAACCAACGGATAAGGCGCTTGTTGGGTTCGCCGAATACTACGAATTGGACCACTAGGTTGTCTCTTTTGGGTGAGATTGCAAAAGTTTATTGTATATGGAAGACCAAGTATATTGAGTAAATCTAAAGTTTGTTCCCCCTATAAATAACAGATATTCGCAAGTTAATTTCTTCATCTTTTATTAGTTATATATATATATATATATATATATATTATTTACTTTCGTCCAAGAATCTTCTATAATGCATTGAACATGCATATTATAAGAATGCCAGTCATCAACCATTGATCCCGCCCATTCCCATTTGGTTCCCTTTCCAGCCGGAGTGCCGGGTAAATAAAGCATGCGTCTAACACCTACTGTCAGTCTCCCTGTATCTTCTTCGGCCTCTTGTGTCATTGTTCTAACATTGACGCAATAGTTTTCTAAATTGGGATCGGCATCGCTAAGCAAGACGCGGGTCAACTTTTTGGCGTGGGCACGTTCTAGGTGCTGGGAAACAGCAGGACTGTAAGGCAACCAATTGCCACCTCGTGATTCATATTCCCACACCACCACAGCATGCGTGTTATTTGGCACAATAGCATTAGCTGAATTTAGCCCCGTTATCCCACTATTTGAATTATTAGCACTGCCACCACTACTGCTAGCATAAGCCATGTTATTTTAGCGACTCATGGAACCTTCTTTTATTGCATATTATATATAATTCGTATATAAACGATATATAAATACTGTCAATAATTTTAAGGGCCCTATTTCCATAAGTTTTTCTCTTCACATTTAATCAATCAATTCACCTAACTGGCAGATTTCGATCATAAAATACAGCGCGAAAACAATTATAAAAAGTAATATATAAAATTATTTTTATTTATTGTTTTATATATTATATATAAAATTGTATATAATATCTTGAGCAAAGTAAAATTGCACATACTAAACTAAAAATAAAAATCTAAATGCCCGACGAGAATTTATATTCGATTACTAAACATTATTGTCAAATGTTAGAAATTTATGGTAAACGTGGGCAATACGATCGCATTAAGAGTGCAACCATCATTAACCATCGATCGACATTTGGGGCATGGGGGATATGGGGAAATGAGAAACTTCTCCAGGTTAAATTTAACAACCCTGCCACTGAAGTATCTTCAAAGTAAATTAACAAGCCTGCTTTTGTATTATCTTGAATTCGACCACATTCGGGGCTTGAGGGAGCCACGCAATGAAGCCGCACTTAAATACCCAAGTGGAGAAATTGATTTATAAATTTACAACATATTATTTATAGTTGATGTACATATAATTTGCAAAGCTAGAAAATACATAAACTTAATGAAATTAATAAATTAGTTTCTTCCCCACACCTGTATATATAAGCGCGATTAAAGCACGAATATCAACTCCCTTAGAGCTCTGAAATAATGCGTTCTGAGACCCAGGAACGCTGACATAATAAAGCTGAGGTGGGAATTGAACTTTCTCAATCATAATAATCTCTATGCAATTATGCAAGAGAGTAGAATTTTTTGAACGTGTATTGCAAAATTGATTCTTTACTTATTGCTTGCAGCCTCCGATGTTAAATAAAAATGGAAAGTACAATTTTTAGGGATATGAATTAGAAAACTAGCAGGGTACTCACATTTCTGAAAGTTAACTTTTCTTTGTGATCAAGCCGGTAGTTGACAATCGTTTTTGTTGCGATCACGTAAAGTATTCGTGTATTTTTCGTTGCTACCGTTCATAAGCAAATGAAAAAGTAGAAAAGAAAGCAAATTTTTGCTTATTTTTATTTTAGTTTTGAATGCGATGTTACAAACATGAATTTCTTCAACTGATTTAAAAGATTGGATATTTAATTTACTCATCCGAATAATTGGATATTAATAATGGTTTCGCATCTTAAATATGCTGTTAATGTAAATACTCTTCATTCCAGTTGGTTTTATTTTCATCCTGTTACATATATAATATATGGGCATCGTTATATTAAGTGACGAATAGAGTTTAATATCTAATGAAGTGAGAAACTGACGTATGTGGATGCATTTAAACACTTCCGAGGAAACTTGTAAACGAACACGAAAAAATCCCAATTTTACAATAATGTTAAGTAATATTCTATTTTCAAATTATTTTGTTTATTTTTAATTATATACAAATAGTTTAAAAGTGATATAAATTTTAAATTTTGGATTTTTCATTATTGTCCAATTTGGAACTCTCTATAGCTTCGCGAAGTATGTTTAATATTAGATCGGCTCTTTCTAAAGTGGCATTTTCGCCCATTAAACCGATGCGGAAAACATTGCCAACAGTAGGCCCTAATCCACCACTAATTTCCATGCTGTACCTACCAAAAAATTTCACAAGCATAAATTTATATATATATATGTATATAAGTAATTAATAGAAATATTACGTACTTTCTCATAATATATTCGATAACTTTACGCCAATCTATACCAAAAGGCACTTTTATGGTGGTTATAGTTGGCAGTCTTTCACTGGCATTTTTTACGAACATTTCTAAGCCCAAATCTTTGAGACCTTTTTGCAATCGATAAGAGCATTGCTGATGTCTATGGATAAATGCTTTTAAGCCTTCAGCACAAACTTGTGCCAAAGCTTCTCTAAGGCCATATAGCAGTGTAGCAGATATTGTGTGATGGTAAATAATAGGCATATTAAAACAATTCCAATATTGCCCAATAAGCAGGATATCAAAATAATAAACTTTTACTTTTGTCTTACGAGCGTTTATGCAGTCAATAGCACGCACATTTAGCGAAATCGGTGTTAGGCCAGGCGGAGCACCTAATGTCTTTTGAGAACCAGTAAAAGCTACATCAACAAACCATTCATCCATGAAAAAATCGGTGCCGCCCAGCGAAGCAATCGTATCAACAATAAAAAGACAATTATATCGACGACAAATTTTCCCGATATCTTTGAGATTCGATTGTAAAACTCCTGTAGAGGAATCACCTTGAACCGTAAAGAAAATTTTTGGTTGATTATATTTAAATGCAATTTCAATTTCATTTATAGTTAACGAATGCCCAAGCGTCGTCTCCACTAAACGTACATCTCCGCCGTAACGTTTTGCTATATCAGCTGCACGGTGTCCCCACAACCCAATACATGCCACTAAAACTACATCACCATCTTCAATTAAATTACATAGCGCCGATTCCAAGCCGCTATGACCAGAGCCGCTTATACACATTGTAGCATCGTTTGAGGTTTGAAATATATATTTTATTCCTTCTTTGATTTCGTTCATTATCTGAAAAAGAGTAAGGGAAAAATTGTTATCGATTCGTTTTCAACTATTATCGTTACCTGCAAACACTCTGAATGTAAATGACCGATCACCGGATTGCTGAGTGCTGACAAAACTCGTTGTGAACAATTAGAAGGTCCCGGACCCATTAAAGTTTTAATTGGAACGAATAGAGGTCGTTTTAAGACCAAAGGCGGTGGTATTTCCATAATTCGTCTTCAGTTAGATTTCCGCAATATAATACATTAATATATAAAATTCATATGACTTTTGTTTTTTTATTTCTTCTAAAAAAATCCACTCAATCAACTTTTTTTTACTTTTATTATTTAAAGAGATCTTAATAAATGAGATGCTTGCAAATTTTAAATCAGAATTTATAGACTGTTCTTATCTGCTTTCCTTTGTATAGAAGAGTACATACCTATATTAAAGTTCACTGATAATGGAGAAAAGTCACACAGTAAACAGACTTAATCACATGAGAGCGCTGAATCGCGCTGAATCGCGAAATTTATATTTGGATGATATGTAAGCATATATATTAACGATGTCAACATTTTCTCAGATGTGTATTTAATTGTGCGCAAGCAACAAATAGCATTAATCATTTATATCAAAATCACAATATCAAAAAACGATCAGTTTGTAATTCTCATTGCTGAGCTAACTCGATGGAGAATTTGCATTTCGGGTTCGGGAATTCTCATTATAGAGCAACGGTTAACGAGAATTGGATTGATGAGGCTCGTTAGCGCATGAATTTATGTTGGAATTAAAGTAAAATGTCGTTACAAAAGCATACATTTCATAAAATTAATGTATATATAACGAAACTCCAAAATGGAAAAAATAAAATTAATTAATTATTTTCGATGCGTTCGCCTACTGGTAAAATTGATCATAAAATGATTGTGGAATAAACGAAAAAAAAATTCCTGGCCACGACAAAAAGTGAAAGTATATAGGATTATAAGAAAGCACTTGACAAGTTTTCTGCAAATATGACGGCATTCAATGCGTTTGTCGCGTGAAATTAACTTTTTTTTTTTTTTATATTGAAATTCAACTGTTAAATATATTTACTTGCTAAAGTTTGTATTTTGTTTATTAAACTTGGATGGATATTTTTTGTTTAAGAGATTTTGATATTTTTTCAAATTTCATATTTCGTTTATTTCTTCTTCTTCTTCTGTTATTCTGCAAATCAATAAATCAAAATTCTCTGAGATGTGTAAAAAAGGCTTAATGTGAACATGAATGTGTTCTTTGTTTGGGCCTTAATAAAGTTCGGTTTAGATTTGATATATAATATTATTGTTTATTTATTTTAGTATTTACTTGACTAAAGTCTTTTTAATTTTGAGTGTTATACGTCCGCTACGTTATTTTTATTAAAATATGCGTATCACTTATCCGCCGCGTAGGATAGATTAGAACAACGAGAAGTCAATTCCGTTGTACATGTATATAAAGTGTCACATGAAGGAATTGATGAGTGTGAGAGTAAAAAAGTGTAAAAGAGAGTAGGTTCATAGTTTGACTGTAAACACTTACATGACACTTGATGACATGATTTAGAAAAAGAAAAGATTGCGAAGTAAACTGTTAAATTGTGAGAACGCAGAATGTCAAGGATGCTGTGGTCTCGAAGATCACATATATTCAATTTGTGAAATGTGGAATGGCGAAGAGAAATGGTAACAGTCGGACAGACAAATAGAATATGATCAAAAGATTGTGAGACTCAACATGTACATAAAGGATTGTTGTCACGTCTGAGTTCGCAATCGATAAACCAAGGGGCTTTATTTATGTGTAAAAATGAAGAATATAAGCGACGACCGTAAAATGAATTATTCCATCGCTGTCGCCAAGAAAAAACTGATTGCTTTTTGTCAATTGTCTGCAGAAATCAGAGAACAATAATTAAAATGAGATGATCGGGACGATGCAATTTTATTTGCAGTGTTGTTGCCAAGAATATCCTTGTGATTGAGCAACCAGAGAAAACAAAATGTATCAGACTTGATGTGAGTTTGATCTGAGGCCGAATGATTCTCAAAAGATAGAATTTTATTAGATGAAAAATTGGCGAGTAAACGAGATCTTTCTTGTAGAGGCATAGCATTTGCCATCTGTTCTGGGCTTAGCGTGTGCGTGGATTTCATGCCACCAAGAGCCAGACGAAGGCATTTCCATTGGATTCTGCATAATTTCAGATGGTCCTTCTTTGAGATGTCCAATAAGCGTTAACAAGTATATTCTAATTTTTGTCTGACTAAGCCATAGTCATACAAAAATGGTCAGAGGCCCAAGAAATCCCACAAATGGATTTCAGTGCGTTAATAATTTGAAAACGTTGTTTGGCAATTTTGTCAATGTGACCTGCTGGAGAAAGTTTCGAGTGTAGGACAAAGCCTAAATGGTCGAACATTTTAACAAATGGAATAGAAGACCGATAAATGAAAAGAGGAGTAACAGTAGCGTCTCCCCCCGTTTTTTTGAGAAAACCAAGCATTTGGTCTTATTAACTGAAAGTGTGAGTTGGAGTGACTCAAGCCGAGAGGAAATAATGTCGAGCACAGATTGCAAAGTACGTCTGCACAGATCCGGATCAGAGTTCGAACTAAAAATGACAAGGTCGCCAGCATAAGCCGAAATTGAGATTTTCTCAGGAAGGAAAGTGAAAATTTTGTTAATATATAAATAAAAAACAATAGAAGACTCAATGCAGATTCTTGAGATTACAGAATTTGTAGGTAGGGGGATCCAAAGGGAGGAAAATAGAATTTAAGATGTTAATAATAACAGCCAAAAACCAAACTGAAAATTGCTGAGGATACATGTAGATTCGAGATACCAATGTGTACTAAATGTGAGTACAACACTTTCTCCAAAATTTTTCTAATGATGGAAAGTAAGGCAATACATCTGTAGGCATTAAGATTAGTTGGCGAGTTATTCTTTTTTCTCAAAGTGAAGATTTTGAACTCGTACCTGTATGAGAGCATATAGCCGATAATTAAGATATTGTTAAATTCTAACACATTTAAAAATTCAAAATTCAATTCTACAACATTTAAAATTTTGAGGTAACTTTTACGAATACCACCTAAGCCTGGAGATGAGTCTTTTGAGAAATTAAGGACTTTATCGAGTTCAGAGAGAGAGATATGTCACTTAAGAAAAAATTATCTCACGTATAGAGGGGATTATACGATGAGAACGTCCAGCAACCTTGTCATACCCTGTGTGGGTATGGAATAACGAGAGGAAGTGATACCTTTAAAAATTCTCACACTACGCCAAAGATCTGAGATTGACATGTCGCTATTGACATTTTCAAAAAATTCTTTCGAGCCTGAGAGTATAAGCATATTATCTTCCTAACATTGCCCTAAAATTTGAAATTTACTTTAGAAGAAGATCTTTTGCATTTTACAGCGACTCTAAGTTTGGCGACTCGATTCCATGCGGTGTTTCACCAAGGAGTAGGAGGTTTGATTTTTTAGATGAAGAGCTGAAGTTACTTTTATTCTTATCTTACTTAAAATGTATAGCACTACAGCTAATTGTTTTATTCAACTGCCTGAGAAAGAACCTAACTGAATGAATTTCGGCCTATCGCCTTTCGTCGTCAGTTGGTTTGGACAATCAACTATGTAAAACAAGATCTAATCGGCGCCTCTATCGATTAAACTTCCAACTAAATCTAAAACTGATCTACTTCGAATACGGCAACTCTCCCATATTCCATCCTGGTCCCCAACGTAAGCATGAACGATATAATTCTATGTCTGTGGGTCTTATCTGACGGTATTCCTAAGAGAATTTATCAATACAGTAAAAAACTTAATCTAAACTTAACTGTTATGTACATACACATATATGTGGGAAGAAAAGGTAGCTTAACCTGCGTATGGTCCAATAGTTATTCACAAATTGTTTCATATCTGCAGGAAATGCAGGAATTCCTCTAGACTGTGTTAAATTAAGACAAAACAGCTGTTAATTGTTGGTTTTTAGTTGCGTTTATGATATGAAAAATTTGTTGATAACTTATTGCCCTGTAAGAAACTATAATTTTGAACTGATATTTAGTTGATTGCAAAATGTAGTGGAAACAGTAAATGAGAAAATTGTTGTTCTTGGAAAGAGGGAATCATTTTCGCTAACTAACTCGCATGCTGCAAATCCTAACTTCAAACAAAGAAGAATTCAGAAAAGCCGTAACTACCGTATAAGAAATGGAAAATTGCGTTGAAATAGAGACCAATGTAGTGACTTTATATAAATGTGGCGAGATTTTTTATGACATGTTGGCGGCCCAAAATATCAGCATTAGCTTTCAGTGTTCCTTTTGCCAGAAAACTTTTATAGAATTAGATACATTCTTAAAACATTTACAAAGTGATCATTATAATCCATCCACACCTACCGAAGAGTACGGGTCTGGAAACGATGATGAACAATTACAAGAAGAATATCGAACCGAGGAAATTTTTCTTATCTCTAACGATAATGACAGTAAAATACTGTTGGAAAATGTAACCCATGCAACAGACACGAATTTAAAAGGAAAGAATGTCAGCGATGATCTCGAAGTGAACAATCTATCATGTGATGAAGAAGAAAAATGTATTAGGCCATCCAAACAAAAACAGCCTGTTAAAAAGCGCGCCACCCGTGAATGCATTTGTCCACATTGTCATAAAATATTCCATAAGGCTTGGTCGTTGCAGCAACATTTAAATACACACGATGGCTACGAGAAGCCATATAAATGTGAGTTTTGTCCAGCAGCCTATGCCAGCAAACAAAATCTCGTAGTTCATGTTAGACGGCATAAGGGAGAGAAGCCTTTTGGCTGCCATTTTTGTGCGCGTAGTTTTACTTCTACCAGCGAACGTTACATACACGAACGGTGCCATACCGGCGAGCGACCATATGTATGCGAGTTTTGCGGCAAAAGTCATACCACTTCGTCCCATTTACTTAATCATCGTCGACTACATTTGGACGAACGCAATTTCGTGTGCGACTTGTGTGATAAACGTTTTAACAAACGCGACGAATTAAAAAAACATCACAAAAATGTACATACGGAAGTGCCGCGTTCTCATGTCTGCCCGATATGCACTGCGGCTTTTAAAGGGAAGACCACATTAAAGGAACATGTAAAAATTCATGAGGAAAAAACTTACAAATGCCAAGAATGTGGTAAAACATTTGCCCAACATTCCGGTTTATATTCACATCGAAAAACCCATCAAAAGCAAAGGGACACGTTATTAAAAGATGTAATGATGATGACAGAGGAGACTATGACATCGTCCATCAAAATAGAAATTCTTGATGACAATGACACTATTTGATTATTCCATATTATCGTAGTTTCCGAGCGAGGTACAATTTAAATCCAATGAAAAACACAGTACGCTATTTTCAGTTTTTTATTTTTTAATTTATTCAGCGGAATAATTGGCGTTTTGTGACGTGAAACAGGATGTCTGTAGAATACAAACTATTGCGTTTATATGCGTCTTCTTTTCAGTTGCCAAATTTGCGCAAATCTACGTCATCACATGATGCTATAGCCGTCTTCTCACAAAAAATTGAAGTTCGTCAGGCACGTTCCCAATCCATTGATTAGGTGTAAAAACGAATTTAGTTCGCTTGTAAATAAATCTATCAAAAACAACCAAAAAAAAAATATATATACTACAAATTGCAGTAAGATTTAAAAAGATATCAAATATCGGTTCGTAATTTACCATAAATATTTGCCAACATATATTATACATAGTTTATATAGGATTTATTACTGAAAGACAGACAGACGTCTCGATATCACATGTAAGAGAGTTAGAAAGTTATATTCGGTTGTGGCCGAATCTTTTATACCCATCACCGTTGTCTTAAAAAGTAAAAGCACTAAATTTTCATACTCTATAATATGGAGTGGGCGCAGCTGAAATTTTCTTTTTTTCAAAATAAAAACTTTTATCGCATGGGCGTGCGAGCATTGTAAATGGAAAACTTTAAGTCGCTTCTAAATTCTTTTGCAAATGTTTACCAAACGTACTCTGCCCTACGGATGTAGAGACAAACAGAACAGGTGACAGGTGACCAGGAGAACAGATTTATTTTTATATTCAGATGCATTCTGAATATAAAATTGGCCAAGAATTTATATATTTTGTGGAGTTTATTAAGCTTATTTCTGCGTCTAATAAAGATATTGAAAAAAAACACAAAATTCTGATGCACTATAGTATTGAATAAACGCACTCAATTTTGTCCATTTTTATGCAGGTACTACAGCATCGCACATAAAATATGCGTTCAAATTTTTATACATTTATCTGCTATAGTTTATGAGTAATAAGCAAGAAACCGTTTTTTTATTCCTTTTGGAAAACATAGGTGTTCTAAGTTCAGGCGGTGCTGCAGGCGTGTTCTTCAATCGATTTGGCCCATTTTCAGTACCAACATGCGCGCAAGAATTTTCAATGTTTATACCAAATTGGAAGTCGATAGCTTCAGTTTTGAGGCCAGACGAATGTTTGCAACAGACATTACACAGACGGAGAGACGGACAGACGGAGATGTTTAAATCGATTCGTCATTTTCTAGTGATCAGAAATATATATACTTTGTCCATGATGCTGTTTTCTGCGCGTTGCAAACGTTATGACAAAATGAATATATCCTTCATCTTTCCGTGGTCAGCATAAAAAGTTGCAAGTGTATTATGGTTTTGCAAAAACATTCGTCCGAAATATCTGGCTTCTTCGAACGATATGCAACTAACTACAATTTCGATATTCTCGAGTTATCTTTATTTGGAAGATGACGAAAAAATCCAAGTTGCGGACAATGAAAGTAATGAATATGAATTTAATTCCCACAATTAAAAAAACAATCCAAGTCTCGTTATGTTTCCTACCTTTCCCGTTGTGGGTTTTTGGTATTCGCGCGCTAAGGTAAATGCAATCATCCCGCATTACTTCTGCCTACAGAATAACGATCGTTTTCCTTAGCACAGATAAAAGCTTCTCCTTGTCGACAAATACGCGTGCGAATCGAACACCACTCTCATTAATCGACATAAATTTATGAAAATCTTGTGGTTGCAAAAGTTGATACGGAAATATAAAATAGGATAGATATATTGTTTTATTTCCAATTTTAAAATTTGGTACAAGTAAGACCCCGTCACTCATTAAGTAAAGAACATGTCGACTAACAAACATAAATATGACTGCCAAAAACGCAACAAAACCTTTTGGCAATTATCAGATTTTTCAAGCTGAAACCACTTTGTTTGCCTTGGCCGGAATTGCCGTAAGTGATATCGTCTTTTATATAAACACACACCACATGTCAGGTTTATATAATTAATAGCAGATTTAAAAGTTTTTCTAATCAACAATTAAGGCAATCCGACTAAGATTTTATACTACATTATGGAGTTTATCTTCTATTTATTGTCTAGAAGTTCTATGCAAGAAAATGTCGAAGTAACCTCCTAAGACACATCCTCCATAAAAAGAAAATACTTTTTATATATATTCACTTAAACGCAATATTTAATCGCGATCAAATAAAATCGGTTCGAGTAATTGAAAGTCTTATGATTTCTGATTTTTTTGGAAAATTTTGAAGGAATTATCCATATCGACTGTTTTTAAAACCTAAAAAATAATTTTATAAAATGTGATGCAATAATGAGAATATAATAGTTTATTGTATTAATTATTTTCAATGAAGATTTCTTTTTTTAAAAATATTGAATATTTTTCTCTTGTTGTTATAAGAATTTTTTGATTCGAATTTTTTATTCTCTTCTAGTGTAAATATTAAAATTTATGACTGAATTAAATAACATCATCCAATCCATAATTATAGTTCAGTTTTAGATATTTTTTTTTTGTTTTTTTATTTTTTTTATTTTGGAGTATGTTTTCTAAAGCACCGCAAAAATGAATCGAAATATCGACCAAACCGTGTACCAATATTTTAGAACTAATGCTAATTATATATATCTACACACATATAGGTATATATGTATGCTTACATTAATGTTTGTAGATATTTGTATATATAAAAACAATTCGGGTACGAAAGATTGCCGATCAGTCTATGATTGAAATTTTAAGTTGATAAAAATTTATGAATCAATAAAATACAAAAAATAAGAACAAAAAAAATTACAATAAGGTCGTCTCTTAGGTTTTGTTTAAATTAAATACGGCCTTATGAGATGATTCCCTGATATGCGTGCGAATAGAGTGTTGAGTGTGTTGAGTGTTCTCATGTGTCACACAGTTACGGGTTTTCTTTTTGATTCCTTTCTTAACATTTTAATATCTTTGATTAATGAAAAACATCCATAAATGGAAATTGTGCTTGTTCGGGATCAAGCAGGTCAATTAGAAAGCAGACCGTACCTGCTACACCTTCGAATAAGCTATGCGGGCGATCCGGAGTACGAGCCCGTTGCTTGAATTCCGAGTTAGTTAGCAGTTCCATATACTTGACTGCCCGATATAAGTATTTCGGCTCATGTGTTAAACGATACAAAAGCAGGAACACATAACCATTACCGGCCACACCATGACAAATGCCGGGACCTTTACGTAGGAAACCCTTATTCCATACCAAATCTGATGAACGCCGTAGGGCCTGCAAATACTTTTCCTCCTTAAAAATAAGATAAGCCTTGGCCAATAAATAAACGGCTCCCGGAGCACCATGACACCAATGTACCAAACGTTTCTCACGGCCACTTTTCAAGTCCTCCAAAGCAACTGGGAAGTTGCCCTCGTCGTCTTGCAACATTAAAAAGAAATCAATAGATTTTTTAATATCCCTCAGTTCAGCGCTTGGAGCAGATATAGGGTCTGTCCTAAACCAGGGGCTATCTAAAAGCATATGCAAGATAGCACAAAGACCATGAGCTGCACCCAAATATTCTGTGCCATGATATTGATACATTAGAGGCAAAGGGGCTTTTGTTTGTTTGGCATATTCACGACCACTGGCAATAACCATTTGACAAATGGAAATCAAATCATCATCGGTAATTTTCTTTTCCGGCATTACATCATTCAGCCAATAACAGCCGGCCAAATAGCCAGCACGACCTACCAGCACCTCATCGCAACCATATTTTGTATGCAAAAATTCCTTACTAGATGTAATACCCGCCTTGAAATTCATTAAGTCGTCACTTAGCTCCTGCATTAATTTTAAGTCATGAGATATGGCTGCCGACACGGCATATATACCAGCATTACCACACAAAAACGAAAAACGTTCAGCTGAACGTTTCTTATAACGATCCGCATTCGCTTTAGCATTACGTATGAAACCATGAGCATGCTCCAAAGCCGAATATAAATCTTGTGTCCGTGGTGAGCGGGACATTTTCCAAAACATATATGCAATGCCAGCATTGCCTACATATAGGTCGCCTCGCATGTCCTCATCGTCGCAACCAGGACTACAGTGTTCTAAAATAGCATCTACATATGTACAAATAAGATTCTTGATATGCTCTTCATCGAATTCATACGATGTACTCTGGGGATTTACATAATCCGGAAATGGATTTGACAAATAACGTTTCTCCATTTCTTCTGTGGCCAATATTTGTAGATTGGTGTCTATAAGAAACAAAAAAAAAAAGAAAAAAAAAAAAAATGAAAAAGCGATCGATATCCTAACTTTCCTTTTTTTATGGTAGTAAACGTAGGGGTGCGGTCTATCACACCCCTCCGACTAAGAATTGTAAAACGTTAGGTTTAACTTGCCTGGGGGTTTGGTGGCACTTGTGCTGTATAGACGATAGCGATTTTGTTTAATCCAATAATACTGTAAAGTAAAATATATACTTTTAATGCATCAGAAAAATTTTTTTAAAACCTTTTAAACGACTTCGCCTTTTTAACTATTATGACAGTAGAGACCGACGATTGCTGTTGATTTGAAAAAACAAATTTTTTCAATGTCAATATTACTATTTACTATTACACCTACTGCCAGAGTTGCAATTTGCACCTGAACGGCAGATAATAGAGTTTGCTCTTTTCTGTTCTTTATGAACTCTATAGGACGGAAGGTATTCAAATCCAAAAAGGTGACCAACTGTACTCCTTTTGGTAACTTTCTAATTCTATTCTGAGCACTTTCAAATTTCTTTTATTCTTGAAAATATATAAACAATTATTGTACGAAACATTGTTTATGTTCGAGGGCAAAAAGTTTTCAATTATACGCGGATATTGTAACACTGGAATCATCCACGTTTGTTGTTCAATGAAAAAGCATGACTGGACTTTGTTATCAGGAAATCACATAAATTTTGTGAAAATGAATTTCTGTGCCTATAAACTCTTTCTATAAATATTTTGGAAATTGAAGTGTTGCGCTCATTGTGTAAAATGGCATTCCATAAATACTAGTTGACTTGGAAGCCATAATTTAGTATATATAAAACATAATTAATATTTAATTTCTTTAGGTTTTGACTAGGGAGACAAACAATTTTGTGAAGCACTTGAAAAAGGAATTTCTGCGAATTTTCTCTTGAATTTTTGTTACAAAATTTGCAGTAGATATGTTAAAAAATGGTCGCCCTTCTTTTTTTAAATATTATTAATCGTTAAATTATATATTAAATTGTTATTAATTATTAAATTAATTTAAAACTATTAAATTTAACTAATTATTATTATTACTATATGAAGATGAAAGATGTACAAACTTAAATATCAGAGTAATCAATAATTTTGCCATTATGCGAAAACTGCATAATTGGGCGCAAAACACCATGACACCGCAGACGCTGTACGTAATTAAAAGCCACTCGTAATTTTTTTTCTATAAAAGACAGATGGTCGCTTTATTACGAGACTTACCCGTAATTACTGTTCTCAATACATCATTTACAAATAATTTAACATGATCAATATTCGTTTATTATAAAAATTCCTTTGACACATAATAGCATTCATAAATAATTGTTGCGTTCATGTAATTATTCTAACTCATTGCTGCCATTAATAAGTTAATAGCATTCTCTATATTACCATTGGCTAAATTCAAATAGTTGAGGTTCTCATCATGATTCAAGAATCCCATTTGAGCCATTGTCCGCAACTGTTCGGAGTATTGATGTGTGCGATAAACGAGCGGTATATCGCCATCGTCCTCGTTCACAGGATTGTTACTATCAGCCCCACCTGCTGGTAAATTGATGGAAGAGTCCTGTTCCAATGTATCCATGGCAACTGAGTCTTGAGTGCTTGTAGTACTAGAGCGTTGTTCAAAAGAATCAAAAGCCCTTTGTAATTGACTGCGCAACATGCTCGTCGATAAACGTTCATCGCTCGCAGAACTAGTGAGAGGAAGAACACCAGTTTCGGTGGCAGCGTTTGAATTTTCTGAGTTTCGCTGAGCTATATTCGTTAAAGAGTTAACAGATCCGAAACCGATTTCCGCCAAAGCTGCTTGCAATTGCTGACGACTAATAATACGCAAACGGGCACTGTCAGATTGATTGCGATTCGTTGTTGACGACTCATCACGACTGCGTTCATTTACAGAGTTTTCTTCCTCCGAAGAGTTCGTAGAGTCGGTTGCTTGCTCCGAATTGCTGGAACTCTTTGCCAATTCTTTTTTCACCGTTGCAACAATGAAGGGAGCAGCTTCTATTATAATTGGATGATTTTTGGATACCCAGAATATTACGTTAGGTTCATGCAATGCATTAAACAGCACTGAATCCCTTATTAAACTTAAAGCGGCTAAATTTCTTCGAAATTCAGGATATTCAGCTAAAACTTTTTGTAGTATATTCACCCGACAGTTAAGACTGATTTGTATGTTAGCTATGACATTGAAAAGGTCCTGAACTTTACGTATGTGTTCGGGACTGAGAGTTTCCGGTGAAGGCTCATAAGGAACATATTGCTTGGTCTTATGAAAGCAATGCACTGTAGCTTCGGCTTTCAAAACTGCGCTTAAGACAGCGTCATCTTTTAAGATTAGTCCATTATAAATCAGTTCCAATTTATGCACTTCGCTTTTAGTTTTTTCAGCTATTATGTCCTTGAGGTGCGAGACGGACTTTTCCATGTCTACTTTTTGCAAAGTTATAAATTCGTTGGGCTTATTGGGCAGATGTATGCCAGCATACAAAGAGGAATACATACTTTTTACTTTTCGTTACAAATCAAAAATTTTAATATGGTTTTTTTGTTAGTCTGTCGTCTGTTAAATCTCAAATGCGATTTTCTTAATGATTTTTCAATTTTCATCTACACAGCTGTTACTATATTGTACTTAAGACTTTTTTATACAGAGCTGTTAATTTAGTATTATATGTCTTTGAAAATATTTTGAAAAAAAGTTAGGAAATGTTACTATATGATAGGAAAAAGTGTGCATGTAACAAGTCTTTCTACAAACACGAAATTATCAAATATAGGTAGTAGGCTTAGTTTGGCCCTCAAAAGTTATGTTAGTGCTTATGCTCCCTGCTTGGCTCGCTTCAGAGTTAGCCTAAATTCCTCCAAGGACACTTGTTTTCTTGATGAAATTTTTTTGCAGGGATGCTCCAGTATCTACCATACCTACTACGCCTTGAGAAAATATTTTAACGGAAACAAACGGTCCTATATTTTTGGCCAAAAAGAACAACGTGAGTCGTCGTATTCACTGGACTTGGGCCCCTGCGACGTTTTCCTGTTCCCAAAACTTCAAAGACCCGTGAATGGACGGAGTTTTGTGACGATTAAGCAGCTAAAGACCGCATCGCCTGAAGACCTCAGGGCCATACCGTAAGAGCGCATATCAGAAGTGCTTCGAGGATTGGAAAAAGCGCTCCCACAAGTGTATTATATCCCAGAGAGATTATTTTGAAGGGGGCAAAATAGATATTGATGGGTAAACATTTTCCTAGAAAAAAAGATTCTCATTTTTTTTTGAACACACCTATATATATATGTGCTTGCATGAGGACGTGTGCATAAAGAAGCGACCTTCCTGTATTTCTTTCATGGACCCTGCGAACAATTGAAGAATGATGATGGCTTCAATGAATTTTTGGTCAACGTTCTAGAAAGGTAGGTGCGCTCATCGATTATTGGAAAAAAATATGGTCTACATTTCTTTCATTATTTGGTATAAAAATTAGCTGAATTATGTTACAAGATTACACATATGGAAGATATGGAAAATTTATAGATATATGTAAAGAAACATATAGCGACTATTATGAAGAATATGGACACATTATTCTTAAAACGACAGACGTACATATGCATTGAGAGTTAATTGAATTGCAGCTCTCTTTGTGCCATCATGCCTCATCGAATGAAGTATGTGCAAGTATTGGTTACAGCTTTATTCAGTTTTGATATGCTAAAGAACAGTCTGCAACGATTGTGTTTAATGATAAATGCTCTAGTCGTTGCTTTTGAAATTTATCAATTTTGTTAAATATTTCGAAATCAAAAGCAATAACTAAAGCAATGAATTCCTTCATTGTCGTAATGAAATTTAATAAATAGATAGATTTTTGCCGTTAATCCTGAAAGGTGGTAAATCTTCTTAATTCTTTGAGCGGATTATAAGCATATTTTACTTATTTATAAATATAAATTCTCATATAAACTACAACCATATTACTAATTATTCTACTGAATGTTAATGACTACAACAATTTTCAATTAAACAAACATTTTTGTATCGCGAGTCTCAAATATTGAATTTTTTATTTAAATCCCAAAAATTTTTCATACTAGTGAATAATAATCTAGGTACTGATATAACACTTCAATTTCTTTGTCTTTTCTCAATTGCTCTCCATTCGAAATAAATTTAATTTATTTGCGGCGAGTATTACCACCAGCACCGCCCAAAATCATTGCTATACGAATGAAGATATTCAACACATCCATATAAATAGAAATACTCCTATAAATAAACGTAGGCTTGTTTAGTAATGATTGCATGATGATGCTAAATTTCGGTGCACTTACGCATTGACCGGATCGAAAGGTATAAGGCTGTATTCTGGATAAACTTCTGCTATACGTACAATACGTTGCGTGTCGTATAATAGAAAACCACTGAATAGAAGAAGGCCTCCGTATAGAGACATTGAAGCCAAGCCTATAAAAAATAAGAACCAATTTATTAATAAACTAAGTATTATTGTTACTTTTTTTACTTACCCGCTCCTAAGGCGGTAGTAGGTGGCAACCATATACCAGCCAATGAACTAGCCATCACTACACCTAAGCCGATTGCCAAAGGGCCACCCATATATAAAAATTTATCACTAGGTGCGCATACTGCAATAGCCGACAAGCTACCAACTACGCCACCCGTATATAAAGCGGCTCGTGTCAACAAAGGACCGCCCAGAAAACACAAGGGAGCAATAACAGCCCCTAGAACGGAACAATGTACAGCCCAAGCGAGCTGTTTTGCACCAATTCCTTCTTTGTAGGGTATTGATTGGGTTGCGGCACCGGTGCCAATAACTAAAGCGAATGTTGCCAATGTCGACTAAACACAGCATATGTATGAACACAAAGAAAATGCGAAGATAAATTGAGTAAAATAAACTTACCAACCATCCGTTACGTGTGGTTAACTCTAAAAGACGGGGAGTACGGAATACTGCTGCAGCAGATAAGGCTGTTAAAACGCACGATGCACCAAAGTAGCCGTAGGTGGTATGTAAACGATCCCTAACGTATTTAGGCCAAAGTCTGGGATATGAAAGCAGAAATGGAAGTTTAAGACCATATTAAACAAATTGTGATAATTCGCTAAAACGACATCGTTTCATGTTGTTGCTTTGTTTCCAAGAACTCGTTTCTTTGTTACTTACAATGCATTATCTTGTATGCTAGCTTGATGGCTAAGACCCAAACCATAATAACATAGAGCGCCTAAACCAATACCTGCTGCTCCGGCGGCTGCACCTTTACCCATTGAATAAGCTAAACAAAAAGAAGAATTAAAAGAAACAACATTTTAATACCAACACATTGAATAACTACCACTCTCCGATGGTGGCCCCATAAGTTTTTCCTTCAAACTTTGCCCGGTTTTTGTTTCAGATCGTATAGTTGGTGGGGGATCGCGAGGTCCACGCACATAATTACGTACCAGCGCATCTTTATTCTGTGGTTTTACTAGACGAGCAGTTAATAAAGCTTGTTTCAAGTTTATACCGGTACTACCACTTGCCAAGCGGGTTGGGAGTGTAACAGCAAGTCGCAGTAGCATTTTGTAATTGTGATGAAATTCGTGAAATTCGTCTAGCTATAGCAATCAAAATTCAATAAATAAATTACTTATTATCCTTTAAAATTATGTATATGAAAAAAAAAATGTCAAACTTGAAAGATTTTTTCTTTACTTTTTTCTTATATTTTTTTTTTCTCCAAAATTTGAATATTTAAGGAAATTAAATACTACAGGAATTTTAACTTTCGGAAGATTCTAGTGACCTTTTGTAATCAATATGAGTGTGCCGTAGAAGTGCAGAAAATATACAGAACTGTATTTTACGGTATTATTTAGTTTTTAAGAAATGGCCGAAAATACGAGGGTAATTTAATAAATCATATTTTGGTAATTTTGATATCAAAAAACGAAGATACGACGAAAATTGTGTTTATTTATAAATTTGATAAGAAGATTTGTTTGATTTTTTGATAAAAATATTATTATATTTTCATCTGGTTTGTAGAAAATTACCAAATATAAATAAATATAAGTAAAATTGGCTAAATTCGAATTTGTTTAATATATATTTTATATTTTTCAACAGAAAACCAGTCTTGTTTTCTCTATTAGTTGTAAAATCAACGACTGCGAACGACAATCTAAGCGGACAAAACCAGAGTTGATTGTTGCTGTGCAATCGTTTTTAAGATCATTTACAAGCGAATTGGTTGGCCTTTTAAAAATGTGGTTATGATCTAAAAAGTTTTATCTACGTAAACGATTATTATATGCGTTTTCCAAAATGTCCACATTTCTTCAACACTTTGCTAAAATCCTGCAAATAAGAAAAAATCGCTTTTCTAAGTCGTACATAGATTAAAAATACTTTTCATAATATCTTCGCACATTTTGAGATCACTATATGTTCATATGTCTGTTTGAAATATTGAAACTTCAAACTTTAAAAAAAAAAAAAAAAATTATAATAAATTTTCAAATTTTAACGTTAGTTCATTGTGGATCTATTACAACATCCGATCCAAGTTTAATATAGTTTTTCTCTTCTTTCTAGTTTCCTATCCGTTATCTACAATGTATTATTATTAGTTACAATAACTATATAAGAGTTGAATGTTAATTATCATCATTTGATGATGATTTGTTTTATTTGGTCAATTAAAATAATATTTATTTATATCGTAAAATATGGAACGGAAATTATACTGAATTTATGTAGAGATCTTTTTTGTTAGCTTTTTACGTTATTATTGAACATCTGTTAAGCGCCGTTGTGTATACATATGTGCATAGAATTAAAAACAAAAAAAAAAAAACAAAAAACAAAAAGAAACGTTAATAATTCATTAAAATTGAGAATTTTTACTTGTTCGTTTAGATTAAAACGAATTAAATTTAAATAAAATGCCTCAATTAATTATTAATCGCAAATGCGGCGATATAATGATAACAGTACGAAAAAATTCTAAGAAAGTTTTTACATACAACTGTTCATTTTGTGATACTGCTTTCTTACAAATGAAAAAGTTCACTTCGCATTTGGACAAGGAGCATGATAAGCAATTGAAATTAATTAATAAATCAACGGTTGATACAACGGTTGATAAGAGCAAAAATGGTGGAAAGGATATAAGTGAAGATTTAGTTACTAAAGAAGATAGCATTAATAGTATATATATACCGGAAATTAAAATGGAAGATTGTTTGGATGAGGAAATTAAAACAGAAATTATTGAAGAGACTCGGATCACTAGACAAACGGTAAAGGTATTGCGAAAATTATTACAAACAGAATTTTTGCTTTGCCAAAACACGTACTGGTTATGCTTTTAGAAAGAGTCTTCATTTGCCTCAGCAGATCCTTTAGATACATACCATAATGAGATTTCATGTAAAGATGCCACTTTTGCCGCTAAGAAAGAAGTAGAAAATATACAAAAAACTATTATAAAATCAAAATTGAAAAATATGAAATATTTTGCGGAAGATGGCGAGAAAACAAATGAGATTAATCCATTAAAATATTCAATCGAAAATATGGACGACAATCAGGTTAGCAAACAATTTATAATGAAATATAGTAATGCTTTAAAGTTTCTTTTCAAACAGTTTGACGGTGATAGCGATAATCCCAGTGATGTTGAAAATCCCAAATGCAGTGATTATGAGGTAATTTCTATTTTTCTAAAAGTAAGTGAAAGAATTAATTTATCTTCCGGGAAATTTTGCAAATCTCTTCTTCACTATTCATTGCATCGAAACAAAACGATTTTACTATTTAACATTATTTAATATGGGATGAGCGACAAGCGCACGTGCAGAGGCTAAACTTATTTTCTTCCTTCAAATTACATTAGTCAATTGCGGTTAAGCATTATCAAATTATAGTCTTCTTTCGCTTATCAGCCAGCAGGTTGGGCAACCATTTTGCCCACCTTTCGTTTTAATATAAATATTCGGAAAATTCTTTGCTTAATATTCGGAAAACAATTCAAAACTTTCATTTACAAATGCTACAAATCTTTCTCTCCATGTAATTTTTTTTTTTTTTTTTTGAACGGTCAGTCCAAATCGTAACTGTCATTGCAAAACGACGGTTAAAACCTATTCTTCACGGTTTATTTGTGAAAGTTTTAACCATGACAACATTAAACATTCATTCAATTGCGATGTTCATAAGTTTTAGAGTAATTCCACTTATTGTAACGGCCTAATCGTCCCATTAAGATCACTTAGAGGTAGAAAATTCTTCTAAATTTTTTTTTTTTATATCAAGTTCTATATTTTTGAACTATGTTTTTATGAATCCTTTGATTGCAATAAGATTTTCAACCATGTCCATTTTAAAAAGGAACTTTACATAATTTTTACCTTCAATTTGAGCTGCTACATTAGCAGATTGATTTCTAGTTTACATTTGCTAATCTCTAGAGTGATAACTAAAATTACTTATGTATATATATATATATATATATATATATATATATATATATATATTAATTTTTCCAATATTATTATTATATGTCTCTATATTTTGATTTTATGTATAAATAAAAAACAATGTATATTTTCGTATTTTTTAAGCCTGAAGAAGATATTTGTGTCACGAAACGATCACGAAAACGTAAACTCTCAAAAGAAAACATGGATGATCCGTGCATTATATCTATGCTCATCGATTTGTTTGAACCGCATGAATTTTTGTGGAATTCACAACATTCAGAATCCCGTAATATACCATTACGAAGGGATATTTTACAAAATATCACCGACGAGTTAAATGCAAAATTTAAAACTCATTTAAAAATGGAAATTATTAGGAAGAAAATTAATATGTTACGACGCGATTATACACTTGAAGTTGAAAAACGAATGGATCGAATGCTGCAAAGAGAAGAAGCTTCTAATCTATGGTATTACGATAAAATGGAATTTTTAAAACCCACCATTGAATATAAGATAAAGAATAGAAGTGTAAGTTTTAAATCTAATTTAATCGTTGGAAGTTATTATTAACATCATCTTTTGTTTATTTCAGAAACTCAATTCATTTAAAGTGGTAAGTAAACTAGAAAAGTGTTATAGCAGTCGAAGCGATAGAAAGAAAGAAATGCTTTCAAATGGAGTAGGAAAGCATGAATTATTATAATGAATGTTCTGGTATAAGTGTTTAGACAATTAAAAAATTAAAATGGTATCTGCATATGCCGTTATTCGATTTTACATTTACATTAACCTCTTCAGAAGATCATGTTGACAGAATATTCTGAGAAAACATTTGTCCTTCGATCAGTATATGATCTTTAACATTTAAAAAAAAAATGAAGAACACATTCAACCGCATCACTTTGAAGGGGTAGCCATAGCAACAGTTAAAACAAATTTTTCTTTTTTTTTTTTGTTAGCTTAGCGTCGTGAACGTTTTGAATGTTTTAGAAGACGTCGAAAAAAATGTTTTCCTCCATAAGTGTCGAAGTTCTTCTCAAACACTTGGAAAAGCAAATGCTTTGCTGTTTTCTGGTTTTCCTAATCTGGTTACAGACATCGCTAGGAAATTTGTACATAGAAATGCAACAAAGTGACTGCATCTGTCTTCACTACCTCCTCAACTATGCAGCTGTCAAATATGAAATGTGTTAAAGTGCTTTCGTTTTTACATTAGCGCATAGAATGAACGATTTAAAAGGAATGAAAATTGATGCAGAATATCACATTTCCAATAGTAGTGGACCTTGTTTTAGCCATCGCCATGATTTGAAAGTATAGAATGGCATATTGATGAAAAAAGTTTCCCACTTCTGTACTAGGCTGAGAGATATTCGAAAAGTGTCCATGCTTCAACCAAGAAACTAAAAGTGTACATGCAATGAAGACTTTGGAGCTCATTACGAATCCAACTATAGAATTACACATTTTCTTGTGCTTCGAGAAAATGAGATAAGAATGGACATGCAAACTAATTGTGAAAATTAATAAAAAAATTGATTATAATAAAAAGAGTGTATATATAGCATGTCTATAATATGTTTCAAAATATAGACGTGTTTTTCTCGAAACATGTAGCGTGGCTCCAGCAAATCATACTCCATTCTATTAAAATTTTTTACAATTTATCTTTAAAATTAAAATTAATTTAAACATTACTTATTAACAAACACTGCCTATATTTTGTTTGAAAATCATCCCAGATATCGCTACATATAGACATGTATTTATATATATATATATATATACATATATATTTTAAGTTCATCATTAAATTGCATCAGCTGCAGTAGATGCTGAAAAGCTCTCAACATTAAAGATATTTTTTGAATTTTTTTCTAGTATTTACACGTATGCTTCATAGCCCCATAAGTATTATTATTTCACTACTTTTCCTTTCATCCAACTATTTTCGAACGCGTTAATAACGGGTATTAGAAGATTGATTACTTGGGCGAAAAAATTCTGAGCCAAAATGAAGAGGCTGCATTTGTAAATGAGAGCAAAGCCCAGATTGAGATTGGAGGGCAATGGCGCCTCATGGCTTGCTTCAACTTGGTTGGAAAATTAGCTTCACTCTTCACCGGCAACGATTAATGCGATTTAAGCATGCAATTGGCGTAAAGCCGCCAGAAAGCCTCAGTGTGCATACGAAAAAAGTTAACAATCAAATTCACATACATTTGGCTTAATGGATGTTTTTAAGCATTTGAATTGCGGCTAAGAACTTTTGCAATCACTCAAGAGCGTTTTTTTTCCAATTCCTGTCGCTTAACTGTAAATGTAACTCAGTATGCATAATTCGTAATTTTAAGTTTGATCTGTAGACCTATTATACACTTAAGGAAAAGCCCTTTATTGAATTTGTCTATTTATGACATTTGTGGTAGTTAGATAATATGAAGGATAATATAATGACGCATATCTCTGATCTTTAGAAAAATAACTTGTATAACGGTTTCCGAGATTTCCTTAAAAAAACAATATGTTGACGGCCAATTTGGTCAGATCGGTCAACGCCTCGCACGCACTTGATATAATTTAGTAAACCGCTCATGTAAATTAAGTTAATGAGTGGCACTCATAGTTGGAGTTGATGCAAAAAATAGCGCTGGCAAGTGAGTGTAATCGTTGGAGTACAAATGGTTAAAGAGATTATTTATTCAATAATTTGCTTATTGAGATTAATTAATTTCAGATATTTTCTCAATTGTTTTTAAAAAATAATTGTTTTAATTTCATTTTCTTTCACAGCCATTTCTCAAAGATCAAAGATTTATGATAGCAATAAGCAATTTACCAAAGATATTATTGGGTTTATTTAGAATTCGAATTTTGCCTGGCGTTGCATAAATGCATTGCAAACCGTTTGTAAATAATTCAAGTATAGTTTAAAAACGCAATCAATCTCGGCCGAGAAAAAATTGATGAAAGATTTTCATAAAATTAAAACAGAAGAATTCATAACCTCAAAATTGAGTTAAACAACTAATATAAATATAAATTAATATCGCTGTTAACTATATCCGGTTTTATGTTTTGTTTCTTTTTTTTTTTACTTTTCATTAACACTGCATCTTCAATAGAAAGCACTCAGCGAATCGGTGTTAAGTCAACTGACTGATATTTATAAGAATTTCAACGCCTTATGGGATGGAAATCATATGGCATTTATTATAAAAGAGAAACGTCTCGAAACGTTGGAAAGTCTGCAGAAAGAGGTGAAAGAAAAAATGAATCTTGATTTGAGCATCTTTCGATTAGAAAAGCAACTCACTTACATTCATAAAGCCTATAGTAAGGATAAACGTCGTCAATTGGAATGTGAAACGCAAACGCCAACACAAACGCAAAAACAATTCAAACCTACCTGTGAATATTTTAATAAATGCGATTTTCTTGCGAATAGTCAAGGACCGTTTCGTTGTTCGATTTGCCAAGCAATTATTGAGACATATAATGATTTTCAAATACATAAATCACAGCATGATGACAGTACGCCATTTAAATGCCCCGAATGCGGTTTAGGATTTAAGAAAACCAATAACTATAAGTTGCACGTTAGACGTCATTTAAACGCATTTAAGTATCGTTGCAATATCTGCGATAAAGGTTATCCACTTGCCGGTGAATTAGATCTGCATATGCGTTATCATACAGGAGCTATGCCATATTTGTGTTCCAAGTGCGGCGAAGCTTTTCGTACAGCCATGGCCTATGATAATCACATACGACGTCATGAGAAACGTTTTAGATATTTTTGCCATATCTGCAAGAAGGGCATTAATCTTATGTCACAACTTAAGGATCACGTTAAGACGCATCTGAACGTACGCGACGTTATCTGCCCGATTTGTGGCAAAGGTTTCGCTACATTTAAATATATGAATCATCATAAACGCATACACGAGGCTAAACGGTATACTTGCGACATCTGCGGGAAAAAGTTCGCTCAGGATGCCGGCTTAAGGGCTCATAAAAAAAGCCATAAAAGACATTCCTTTATTGTAAGCAATACGTTGGTAGCGTAGCGACAACATACGTAATTTCTAAGAAAAAAAAAATTGCATTTTTATTTTAAAATATATGTGTGCGTATGTATGTATGGATGTATGTAAATGGTATGAAATATTTGCGTGAAATAAATTATTTTAATATACTCTATATCCGCCTGAGTGGCCGAGTAGGCAAGAGTCTCGACTAGCAACTCAATAGTCGTGGGTTCAAACCTCAAGTGCGGTAGAGTTTTTTAATAAAAGCCGATAGCCCTAGATGCTAGTGCTTTAAGACTTTAGTCTTAGAATTTATTCTCTGGCTAAATTTATAATAATAATAATAATATACTCTAAACAAGTCAAAACACGGTCTAGTGAGTCGCGGTGCACTTCCCGCCACTTTGCTTAATACAGCTGTGCATATAAATGAATTTTTAAAAAGATAAAAGATCCGCTTTTTGGAAAGTGGTTGAAAACATGGTACGATCCGAATCATTTTCAGTAATGTTCGCTCTTGCGCCAAAACACAGCCGTATACCAAATAGATTGAACGCAAGAAAACAAGTTGGACAGACGAGCAGACATGATTAAATCGATTCAGAAAGTGGTTGGGGTCTATCGGAAGCCCTTCTGGGTGTTACATGCATCTGCACAAACTTAACATACTCTTGTACCACAAGTGGTGCAGGCTATATCAATCATCTTAGAGAAAAAGGCACTCAAATAATCAATAAATCTCTCGCGAGGTTTTTTGTGACTTAAATATTTAAATTCCGTTCTACTTATGAAAATCTATTGCAGATCTCTGATTCTCCACGATTATGAAAACGAAAATGTTGTATGAATAATCAATTGGGCCATAGCTGAGGCCTTATATTATCCTATCGATCTCTTTTATAAAGTGCGTGTTTTCTCTATGTTGTGGATGGGCGAATTAGTTTATTTCTTCACCGAAATTTTAATTGATTCTTAGATAACTATATACAACAAATTGGAAGATATATATTATTGCAAATTCTTCATATAACGTCTGTGGCAATCAATAAAGAGCACATGTATGCATAATATTTCACAGTATTCGAACAACAGATCAACAAGTTTAAACTGTTTAAATGTTTTACGCTGATCACGAGAACATGCATATTTACTCTGCAGTGAATAAAATAAAACGGAATATATAGGATCGAAACTTGTTCGAGTCTGATCAAAACGTTCCGTTAGTTCTTAAATGTGTTCTTAACTAATCCTGCTAAGTTCATTTTAAATCTCAACAAATTTGCGCCGGCCACAAATACGTTGGAACTGGTATTTTCAATCCTCAAAAATTTCCGAGTTTGGTTTTTCCGTTTAAATTTACACCAAGATTTGCTCATAATTTGCAAATATTTATAAATATACAATATATTTATCTATGACATGCAGTCAAATCATATAAAAGCTTACTTGCTTACTGTAGCAAACTGGCTTAATACAGGTTTGAAATTTATTAAAAATGTGAAAAATAAATTATTTCAAAATTTAAAAAAAAAAATGTTATGTTCCCGATTATGTTATATTATAGAAGGATTAACGGCATTAAGCGGCTGACATAATTTTCGTTTTCGGATTAAAAACTCCCAAGTTGTAAATACAATGGACCGTCGTGCTACGCAAATGTAAGCAACACATATGTTTTTAAAAAAGAAAAAGAAAAATAATTTAAAAAAATAATAATAAGAAAGTCAGTTTAAAAATAAATATTGAAAACGATTCATCGGATATATGTAGATGTATATATTAGATATATCTTTGCGCATTAATTAATCCATAATTTGGAAGCTACCACTTATTACTCTCCAAAAAACCATTCAATGAATATATTTTAATTTTAAAATACCTTTATTTCTTTTTATGCGTTGTTTGTTTTTGCTTTATTTGCATCTACGCATGCAAAACCATATGATTGGAATCATAAAGTTTTTTAAAAGTTCTGCAATATTTGAATGTCAATCCGAAATAGGAATAACGCCTCGTTCTGTCAGCCCCCTTAGAAGTATTTCTTCGCTTAGTGCTAAACTTAATGCAATGTTTCTGTTGTCAGCGCAGTCACCACTTTATCGTTGCCAGGTTGAATCAATTCAATCTATAGAATGGATTCTTGCTT
The DNA here is from genome assembly GCF_014805625.2 of Glossina fuscipes. Classification (NCBI taxonomy): domain Eukaryota; kingdom Metazoa; phylum Arthropoda; class Insecta; order Diptera; family Glossinidae; genus Glossina; species Glossina fuscipes. Next base: position 5,509,995 of record NW_023998414.1, read on the forward strand.
TCTGCCCTAAGGAGTTTGGGAGCTGACACAATGGGGCTTCGATTTTATTGTCATGGCTGCGGGAGACATTTAAATTACAAATTTTTCATTTTCTTTACTTTTAGTATAAATTTGTAATATTTTTCCAATTTTTAAAGAGCACAAATTGAATGTGAGGATTGGGACGCGTTAATCCTTTAATCCCATCGCAAATTGCTAGATTGCTTATACATATCTTGTGTTGACATTGAGAGGTAACCCAGATTGTTGTTTGAATGGGAAAGAGTTAACATAACAACTATTAACTGCCGCCGCTTGGTGCATATTTTTGATAAAAAATACATTAAAGATAGTGTGAAACAAAAAATATATAAATAAATAAATAAATAAAGAAAAAGGATGCCGCCTTTATTAGACGAATCTGAAGCAAATATTGTTAGGCGTAAATGTGGCGATATAATGATAACAATAAAAAAAAATACAAAAAAAGTTTTTGAGTTTAATTGTTTTTTTTGCGATACAGTTTGTTTACAAATGAAAAAATTCACTTTACATTTGGAGCAAGAGCATGATAAACAATTGGAAGCACATAGGGATGCTAATGAGTTGAATAAGAATCATCTTATAATTGGTGACGATAATAAGGACAATAACAAGAATAAAGCGGATGTGAATAATATAAGAGCTAACCATAAATATGATAATGATGATGATAATGATGATGATGCGAATATAGATAATTCAGATGGTATTAGCATATTTATACCGGAGGTGAAGTTAGAGAATTGCTTGGAGGAGGATGTTAAAACCGAAAATGTCAATGAACACCGAGTCACAAGGCATACAAAAAAAGTATTAGTTTTTTTTTTTTCATTGAACCTCAAGTACATGATCTTTCGATTTAATAATAAAAATTTATTTTATTAGAAAGAATTAAGGTTGATATCAGCGGATCCATTAGATACGTTTAACAATCACTTTGGCGAAGATCCTATCACAGCTATTAAGAGAGAATTGGAAAAATCACAAAAATCTTTTACGAAATCAAAATGTAAAAGTAAAAAAGATTTTGTAGAAGAGACGAAGAATAATATTTATGAAAATAATATCACACAGCCGGCATATTATTCTGATGATAATTGCAATGATGTATATAATGAACAGGTAAATGAATCAGTTTTTATGAAAGATGATAACTTGAATTTTTTTTTGTATACTTTTACACCACTTGTAGTATAAATTTGTACTGATGTATGTCAGAAAGACTTGAGATAGACTCACCTTCTATGACACCGATCGATTCAGAAAGTGGTATTGAGCTTGTCTGTCCGTCTTGTTTTCTTGTGTTCAATCGAGGCCGTAAATTTTTGAGATGTATTGGTGAAATTTGGTGCAGGGGCGTGTTTTAAACCAAGGACGAATGCTATTGAAAATAAATCGGATCGGACCACTTTTTCGACTTCTTCTGTCTAGTCGTTCTTTGAAAAGTCGTTACGGGAATAACTGTAGGGTGGTTTAGAGTATTTAATGGTGGGCCGTACCACATTATAGTCTTTTTAATTGTTTCTATTTAATTAGCTTAATAATGAGAACAGCATTCACTCTAGCGATGGCGATAACATCAGAGAAACTGACTTTGAGGTAAATTTTATATACATATATATATATATATTTATTTTGTTTTTTTAAAAGAAATGATTCTAACATTTAATATATTGCTTGCTTACAAGAGCGAGGACGAATGTATCGCATTAAAAAAGCCCCGTAAGCGTAAATCACCTAAAGAAGATGATCCCCGCGTTATCTCAGTTCTGATAGATTTATTTAAGCCTCACGAATTCTTGTGGAACTCAAGGCACTCCAAATACAATGATATACAATTAAAAAGAGATACTCTACAAAATATTACCGACGATTTGAATGAAAAATTTAAAGCTAAATTAAAACTGGAGACGGTAAGGAGGCAAATAAACGTACTGCGTCGTGATTATGCAGAGGAAATTGAAAAGCGTATGGATTGTCTGCTAGAGCAAGAGGAAACTTCCTGCTTGTGGTATTATGATAAAATGGAATTTTTAAAGCCTATCATTGAATATAAGTTAAAGAATAGAAGTGTAAGTTTTCTTTTGCTTTTTATTATAACTTACTTCTGATAAATTCAAAAAATATTCTTTTAAATTTTTCAGAAAATTAACTCTTATAGAGTGGTAAGTAAGATAATCTACACGCGTATAAAGTTATTGCATTTATTATTAATAAAAACTGTGGATGCATTAGTTACGCCATTCCCTATATTGTACCCAGATGTGTATTTCCGACATCTTATAAAGTGGGATATTATTATTATTATTATTATTATAAATTTAGCAAGAGAATAAATTCTAAGACTAAAGTCTTAAAGCACTAGCATCTAATGCTTTCGGCTTTATTAAAAACTCTACCTCACTTGAACCCGCGACCATTGAGTTGCTAGTCGAGATGGGATAAAATATGTATGCGATACGTGTATTCCTATGTAATTCTTGAATGGATAAATCCGCAAGGAAAACTAAATTGATATGCCAAAACTATACTTTTATTATTAATCTTGAGGCTACGTCATCTAAAAAAGAAATCAACAGCACATTTGTAAGCACTACGTTATTACGAAAACGTGCGCTATTCTCTTCATTTCTAAAACTATTTTTTTGTCTTATTAACATGTGACTAGAATTACGATTATAAATTGACGCAATGTACACGTGATATGGTCGAATGTGAATTTTAATAAAAACAAGTAAGAAAATTCTATCCGCTCGTGCCCCAATCTTTTATATCCATCACCGTTATCCTAAAAAAGACTTTAAAAAAATAAAGAAAAACAAGTAACTTTTCATATTCTATAATATTGGGTGGGCGTGGCTGTTTTTTTTTTTTTCGTTTTCTTCAAAATAAAAGTGGGAATTTATGTGGTGTATGTGCTATAGCTTGTGAGTAACGAATGAAAAACATGGAAAGCAAAGGTGTTCATAGTTTTTGTCGCATAGGCTTGTGGGAGTTTTGGCTCATTTCAAAGTTTTTTCCAAATTTGTAGACGATCTCTTCATTTTTGCGAACGGAAGAATATATACTATAGATACTACATAGTTAGACAGACGGACAGATGGACAAGCTTAAGTTCATTTCGAATTTGAAACTGGCCTAAAAATTCGTATACTTTGCGGCGTTTTTGAAACTTGCTTCTGCGCGTTATAAAAGTAATGAAAAAAAATTAAATTTTCATACACCATAATATCGGGTAGGAGTAGTCAATTTTTGTACAGGTACTACAGCGTCATCTAAGGAATATAAGTTCAAATTTTTGTAGATTGATTTTCTGTAGTTTACGAGAAATGAGCAAAAACCAATTTTTAATCCCTTTTGAAAGAAAGAGATGACCTTACATTAGGTAGACGGTACTGTAAGCGTGTCCTCCGGCCGACAAGAATTTCCAATGTTTCCGCCAAATTTGAAGCGCATAGCATTTTTGCGGCTAGGAGGATGTTTCCGATAGACATTACACGGGCGGACAGACGGACATGCTTAAATCGATTCAGAATTCCCTGCTGAGCACGAATGTATACTTTTTGGCGTCTCTGACGTTTCCGTCCGAGCGTTGCTAACTCTTTGACAAAAAAAATTTGTTTTTCATTTAATAATTTAGCGTAATCTGAGATAAGTCATCCTCTTATCTTAGATAGTGAATATTCGTCATAAGGCGAATTTAACCTTTCTATTTATGTTTTGGTATTTTATAGAAAGCACTCAGTGAATCTCTGTTAAGTCAATTGACGGACATTTATAAAAACTACAATACTCTATGGGATGTTAACCACTTGGCGTTTACTATAAAGGAGAAGCGGCAAGAAACTTTAGAATTTCTGCAAAAAGAAGTCAAACAGATAATGGGTCTCGATTTGAGTACGTTTCGTTTAGAAAGGCAACTTAATCACATACATAAAGCATATGCAAAAGATAAACGCCGCAAATTGGAAGCTGAAGCGGATGAAAAAGAATTTCAGGCATATTGCGAGTATTTTAACAAATGCGATTTTCTGGCAAGTAATCAAGGCCCGTTCCGATGTTCAAATTGTCAAATTTTAATCGACACTTATAATGATTTTCAAATACATAAATCGCAGCACGACAACAGCATGCCATTCAAATGTCCCGAATGTGGGCTGGGCTTTAAGAAAGTCAATAATTTTACCGTTCATGCGAAACGACATCTAAAGGTTTTCAAATATCGCTGCAATATCTGTGACAAAGGCTATCCATTTTCAGCGGAATTAGATCTGCATATGCGCTCGCATACGGGCGCAATGCCGTATTTGTGTTCAAAATGCGGCGAAGCGTTTCGCACTGCCATTGGCTATGATAATCATATAAGACGGCATGAGGAACGCTTTAAATACTTTTGTCATATCTGCAAGCGGGGTTTTAATCATATGACGCGTCTTAACGATCACGTAAAGGCTCATCTGAACGTACGCGATGTAATTTGTCCAGTTTGCGGTAAAGGTTTCACAACACGTAAATACTTGAACCATCATAGACGTATACACGAGGCTAAACGTTATACCTGTGATATATGCGGGAAAAAATTTGCTCAAGATGCCGGATTAAGAGCGCATAAAAAATATCATATACGACGACCAATTGCCGGCAATGTACTCGATCAATATCATTGTTTGCAAATGGAATAAAAGATTTTTAAAATAAGAAAACAAATCATTTTTTCTTTTTAATATTTTTATAATTAATATTAATTTATTATTTAATTTTGTATTTTAAGTATAGCGTAAGATTGTGTGTATATATGTTGTTCCTTTTATTTATTTATTAGTTTTTTTGTTTTTTTTTTTGTTTTGTGTGTGTATATGTGTGTAATTTTATTTAAATAAGTTTAATAAACAAATTTGAAATTATGATAAATATTAGTTTAAATTTTAAGAATTTTCAAATATTTTTTATTTTAATTTATATTTTCGTTACAGTTTTGACTAAGAATACATAATAATAAGAATAATAATAATTCTTAGATTAAAAGGAAATTGTTTTATTATTATTATTATTTTATTTATTTATTTTTATTTTTTTTTTTTTTGTTATTCTTTTTATATCATTTTGTATCAGATTAAGTGGGTGTTCGTGTTCGAGTTAATATGCTGAAATATCGCTTTTTTTTAATTATTAAATTTTTTTTTTTTTATTATTTTATTTTTCTCTTTTTATAAGCTCTAGAAAACCACTACAAAAATTTTATTTAAAATGAACTTTTCGTTTTAATTTAAATTTTCTTTTTTTTTTTATTGATTTATTTTTATTAGTTTAAATTTAATACATTTTAGGTTTTTTCTTCTTTTATTTTGGAGAGTAAATATTTGCTTTTGTAAATATTAGAATTAGAATTTTGAAAATTTTCTATACTAAAACATATTTGAACAAATGCCGCTTTGACGTAGACTTAAAAAGTTTTGCATAATTTTTTCATTTCGTATTTGAAGTTCGCTTTGTTTTCCTTTTTCTATCGTGCTAGTTCTGACCTTGGGTTAGGAAAGTGTTTTTTTTTTTTTTTTTTTTTTTTTTTAAATTCACAAAAATGTTATTTTACTGATTAATAAATATGGATACAATGGCACTTCAGTGTACGAAAGTCTTTAGTCTTTAGTAATGAAAAAGATCAGCCCATGAACGCTATTCTGAGGAAGATAGCTCCTTTGCTTTTTCGCTCCTTCCTAGGCTCGCCTCAACTGCTAAGAGATAGAATAAAAAATAAACTTATTGGTCACCGACCAATTTCCAATTGGCGGGAAAGGATAACGATGCCTTCTCTTGTGGACGGAAAAGTGATATCTAATTCGAAAGAATTTTTGGAAATAATCGATCACTTTTGCATTCCCTGCGTATACGTCGCATGGAATATTATCTCTAAACATATATTGAAAACGTCTTAGATAAGGCTATGGCCGAAGTAAAGCGCTTCAAAAAGGCAAATGAGACTTTTCTATAAAGGAGATCGTAGCAATTGAGAAGTGGGTTAGGGAATGGGGGTGTCGAGTAGCGGCAGAGTTGGCAATGGGGCGTGTAGTGGTGAAATCAAAGATTAAAATTTCAAGTGCCAAGAGGCAGAGAGAGAGAGAGAGAGAGAGAGAGAGAGAGAGAAACAAGTAATTTGTAGTAATGAAGTTCAATTATTACTTAAGAAGCATCGAAATGATGATCCCTACTACGTACTAAGTACCTATTGTGACTGAACTACATTATGTACATATATATGCTATATATTTTATTATACTGAATAAATTTGACTTTGAATAGAGTAACTCAGGAGAATTTCCTCGGGCGACAGACGAATCGGATAAATTAAATTCGCGAGACATACTAAGTTTATAATTCCACAGCAAGAATATTATCTAACGTGCGAGAAAGATTGAATTAAAATATTTGAAAACTTTTAAAATGAATGCATTTTTTAAACACTCGCGTCAGGAATTTTCGTCTGCAAGCAATAGTTAAGCTTAGGTGGTTTTCATAATGAACGATTATTTAGCGTAGACTTAGTTCATCGTTTTCGATGAGCGTCGCCAATTGAACTGCATGCATATGATAATATATGCTATAGAAAACTCGCTCCCAACTATAGTGTAATCAGGTAGCTGTCGGTAGCAAGTTAGCCTTAGCTCTCGCTCTTGAATATTTACCAAAGAATCATGAAAATGAAAAGTTTTTCATACGTTATTATTGATGAATTATATGTAACCTGAAGGATATTGATGATATTGATACGTCCACGAGATAGCGTTAATATTACCTAAGCCTGGACCAACGAGCTGAATAGCGTTTTTTTTTTTTTGCATTTTTGTTGCGAGACAAGGGTGTAGAGATTTCGGAAGAATTTTTCCCACTTAAAAAGCTAAGATACATTATTGAAGTTAAAAGTCGGCAGATGGCCTTTATTAGTTTCGTTCGAATCGAACGATGCATTCGTACTGTAGCAAATCGGAAAAACAAGAAAAAAAAAAAAAAATTGCGCCTGAAATTGTCGGTAAGAAAGGTTTTTTAAATCACATTGCATAGGTCAAACGAGTTGGATGAAAAATTGTTGTCGCCTTCATTATGTTGCACCGATTTAGTATCGTGTATCAGACCGATGTTTGTTTCCATCTTAATATGGTAAAAATTAGTTTTAAAAAAAAGGTTAATAAAACAAAAAAAGAAGCCCTTCTTAAGGAACAGTAGAAGCATAATAATAATGATCTTATGATGTGATCGGAAAAATTTCCATAATAAAGGTAGTCTAATCCTCGTACAAGGGAATTCGATTTAAATTTTATAGTATTAAAAAAGAGAAGAATGTCATAAGAATTTAATAAGAAGAATGCTTTTTATATATGTTGAATATCAGGGATAAACCTTCACAATAGATTCAAATTAAGATTTGAAAGACACCTTACATCGCCACATCCTTTCGCAGAAATTGTTTGAGCTGTTACGAGTGGACTACATCCATTTGAAATTTGCAATTATCGCCTATCAGCGAAGGACATATGCATTCAATTTTTATATCCATCACCGAAGGATAATGGGTATTTTCATTTTGTCAAAGCGTTTGCGACGGCGTATATTCCTGATCAGTATCGAATTCTCAACCGATTTAAACGTGTCCGTTCTCTGTCCGTCTCTCTGTCCGCTTATGCAATGTTTGCTATAAATATTTCCTTGGTCAAAAAATTCTTAATCGATCACAGTATACGCCTACAACGACTACACGCCTATGCAGCAAAAACTGTGAATACCTTGGCTTTCCGTGTTGTTCACTTCTTACCCATAAAGTATAACAAATCAGAAAAAATCATTTATAAGGAGTCATTATGGGAAAATTTGGAAAAGGGACAAAAATGACAAAAACATTGTAGGCGTGTTCTTTGACACGTTTGGGTCATTTTCAAACTCTTTGCTTACCACAGATACTACATAATTGGACTGACGAACACACGGACATCCCTAGGTGAATTTTGAAATTGATCGAGAATTTTTATACTTTATGAAGTTTTTAAAGCAAGCTCCTATGCGTTATAAATTTATAGATAAAAAAAAATTAAACTTTGATATACCATAATATTGGATGAGTGTGGTCGAATTTTTCCAATTTTCATACAGTTCCTACAGCATTATTTACAGAATATATGTTCAAATTTTTGTAGATGTAGCTGCAGTAGTAGTAGTAGTAGTAGTAGTAGTAAGAGTAATAAGCAAAAAGCGGAATTTTTATTTCTTTTGAAAAACAGAGGTGCGCTTAGTTTACATGGTACACATGGTAAACGTGCGCCTATTTTCAATGCCAACTTGCGTTCAATGTTTCGGCCAAACCTTTAAGTCGATAGCTTCATTTTTGCTGTCAGCAGATATTGCTGTTGACAGCACAGATATTATGTAGACGGACAGATGGACATACTTAATTTGATTCAAAATTTAATGCCAATCAAGAATATATATCACTTTATGAAAAGTCTGTGAAGCTTTCTTGTCATGGAATGGTATATAACCTTGATGCTTCGTTGTTGGGTACAATAAGGAACAGAAACGGTTAGCTTTCAATGGTCAATTCCAACGTTAATCAAAAGGATAAAATCTACTGCGGTGAGAGTAAAAAGAGAGCAACGCTTTATCAATGAAAACTAAGATTATATCAGTTGCTGCACTTATGCAACAAACAACACAAAAAACAGTCAACCAAAACTTGTTCGCTTTAACGCTTTAAAATGGTGAAGAAGCGATTTCCTTTACGCCGATCAGTGTGATAAATATCGTAAGAATTTTCATTTGAATTATAATAGAGAATAAAAAAACTAAAGAAATGATATGAAACGTTTATTATAAGGTTGCGTCACGTTGCGTCACGTTTCGGCGTCATTTGTGAAATATTTAAATATCGATTATATAGTTGGGACTTTAGTTGAGACCCTTCTATCTCTGTAGAAATTCTTCAAATGTCGCAGAGTTGGGATTCTTAAAACGCCTGAAACTATATATTAAGCGAATACTGATTGAATTTAATTCTAGGAAAAGTGTCTTATTTTCTTTATATGTTCAACAGTTAGCATATATCTTCTGTGAAGAATTTGCTACGTCGTTTAAAGTTGTGTGTGTGTTATCTTTCAAACACAAATTATCCTAACAATTTCATAATCGCTTTTAAGGAAAACAAAAAAAAATAAAAAAATAAACAAAAAAAAAAAAACAAATAAGAAAATTCTATTCGGTTCGATAACCGAATTTTTTATACCCATCACCGTTTTTCCATTAAAAGCTAGAAAAGAAGAATAACCAAAAATACAAATATGCATACGCCATTATATTGATTAGGCATGGCTGATTTTTTCTATTTTTATATAATTATTTTTTTGGGAATTTCTGTCGTGTAATTGTCGTCGCAGTTTATAAGCAACGAGCAAAGGACACGGAAAGCAAAGGTGCTGCATAGGCGTGCGGACGTTTTGAGTCACCTTCAAATTCTTTTGCAAATTTGTATTCGATATTTCAATAAGCGGACGGACAAATGAACATGCTTAGCTAGGCATGCCGAATTTTAAACTGGCCAAGCGTTTTGAAGCTTGTTTCTGTGCGTCTCCTTCAAACAATTTCGCCTACGTTCAATCCGAATTGCAAGCGTGCAAGCAATTTAAATGGTTCTGCAAAATTTCAAATCGATAGCTTCATATTTACCGGCCAGGATAATGGACGTATAGACGGACAGATAGACGGACGGACGGACATGCTTAAATCGAATCGGAATATAATATAATACAGATATGTATATGCATTTTAGGACGTCTGGGAAGCTTCCTTCTGGATGATGGGTGTAAAAACAGGCCACTCATTGCCTTGCTTTCTGATTATTAGTAAGCTTATGTTCCCTTTGAAAATTTTCTATTTAACAAAACCTTTTTGTTTTTTTGCTTTTTTCTCTACATTAAATTTGGTGTTATGATGAGACCCGAATTGGGTTTCTTTTATTATTATTAATTAATTTTTTTTTTTTTTTTTTTTTATCTATATAATCTTTGGTATATTTTGTTATTGTTGGATTTTTGTTGAAATATTTTTAACATTTCTTCACAAATTTGAAAGTTCATCTATTTCGTTATGTAATATTTTAAGTAATTGGACTAAATTAAAAGTAAAATTAAATACAAGTCTATAACTGACTATGTTTAAATCGTTAGTTTGTTTGTTTATGTATCTAATTTATTTTACGTTAATTATGTACCGGCTACACACAACATCTGTCAATAAATGTTGTCATAATCTTCATATATTTAAGTTTTTGTTAAGTACGTTATATATGCATATACATAGATATAGATATATGCATATATATAAATATAGATATATGTATATTTATATACTTATATGTATATATTTATATTATATATTTAATATTATATATTTATATATGTATAAGAGTTTATCTGATACCTATAAATATTCGTTATATTGTTCCATAAATTTGTGTCTCCATTGAGGTGTGTATGTATGTGTGTATGTATATGAATTGCATGTGTAGGTATGCACATGCAAAAATACATATTTGTTTAAAACCAACCACCGGTGCCAAGTTTTGAGCTAAGGCCACCTATACCCTTGCCTAGAAGGTTACCCACCCGACCCGCTACCACATTTGTAACAGCCGCAGCCTGAGCGGTGACATCCTTCGGTTTGGGTATACTGACACGTGGCCCAACACCTCCACC
>NW_023998414.1:5520848-5555961 GCF_014805625.2 Glossina fuscipes
GGCTGCGCCTTCTTCGCCATCAATTTCGGAACCGTCGGCACCTCTGCCATCTTCACCAGTCTCATCGGTTTCAGCAACATCGGGCATGGTGAGGGCGCAGGTAGCCTCTTCGGTTGCCATTCGCTGGGCAACAGTTTGATATGCTTTGGAATTGAGTTTCTCTTCAAGCATACCCTGTAACTCAAAGTCCGAATAAATTTTCTTAATGATGTGCGACAATGCTTGCACCTGAGCATAGTGGAGCGCATGATCCAGACGCTCTGAAAGCCAATTACAAAGCATATTAATTTGCTGCGCGTACCACTGTTCAAAGAAATTCAATGTCCATAAGTCATCGCCAATTTTACCGCGTATCTGCTCCATATTGTTGCGAAAAAATATAACATAGCTCTGGCCGAGATCTTTGCCAGAGCTGGAGACATTTGTAAAGCTAAGTATAGAACCAATCAGGCTACCTTCATCGTAGCGAGCCAATTTCGACAAAGTCGACTCTAGCACAGACATAAGTTTACCGATAAGTCCTTGTGTCATGGCTACATTCGCTTTATCGAGCTGATCATCAATTTTAGCATGAAATTTGTACAAGTCAATTCCATCTATGGTCGTCAATTTAAAGCTTTGATTTTTAGCATTTAGTATCACATTTACCATGGCGCACATTTCTGACGGTACAATGTAATCGGTCGAGGAAATGAAGGCAATATTCTTTTTTAGCCACGATTGAAACGAAGCATCGGTACGTTGTATACACTGTTCAATCATTTCAGCTGCCATCATTTTCAATCGTTGTTCTAGATGCTGACGAAATTCGGCATCAGGCCAATGTAGATCCCGTATAAATGATTGTAAAGCATCGAGCTTCCAAAATAAATCTTCGGAAGTTGCACAGCCATTGCCTTTACTTTCCCAGCGTTCCTTTTCAAAACCCTTATGTATCGATTGGGCTATGGACGATTCCATCAGATCCACATAGCGAACCACAAGCGGCGCAAATGTGTCGCGCAGATGCTGATGGAAGCGGCCATTCCGCAAATTGTCATCGGCTCGTAAATAATCGTTGAGTATTTGAAATAGAGGAAAAGAATCCCAGGTATCGGGTGGCTGTTCCGCCAATACACGGTCCATGTCGACCGCGAAAAGAGACCAAAATATTTCGGCATGCTCGACCAGAAGATCACTAAACCACGCAAACGCTTCGGCATAATGTTCTTCATTTTGTTGTTGAATATCCACGCATAGTTCGGACAGATGAATGAGATCCTCCAGTTTTTTGGCAGCAGGCACTACAATTTCCCCCCGTAAATCTTCTTCTATTTTCGCTTCAGAGGAAAGACGTGTGTAGTTCACCAAAGCGGCGGACTCTAAACTTTTTTTAATCATTTGTCTCACTTCTTCGGGAGGCACTGGAGTTACAATATCTTTCATAAGCACCCTTTCCAGTAATGAGAGGGTAGCTTTAAGAGCACCATCTGGCCGACCAAACGGGAAACAAAAGCGGAAATTTGTGATCTGATACTCGAGCAACACACGTAAACGTTCTTTGATCTCTGAAAATTTTTCCTTTTCCTCGTGTGTTATGCTGCCCACGCCATCTGGTCTATTGCCGTGAACGTGGCTAGCACAAAACGCAAAGGAATAGTGGATAAGAGTTGGATCTATCATAAACTCTTTCTCGGCACGATCTAATAGATCGGAGAGATAACATAAATGACGATAGCAACCACGCACTCCGTAACGTGCACAATATTCATCGAGCACAAAAACCTGACCAGGACTAAACCAACCTAAGGAAGCATACTGATCATTAAGCCGGTATTCTAGAGTCAAATTTTGTAATAATTTAAAAAGGGTGGCATGATCAAATTTGCATGGATCTGCACTAATATAATCTTCCATGCCATGCTTACGCGCTTTGTCGGCGTCTCCTTGAATTTTCGATATGGCTGAATTTTTATCCTGAGTTACGGGCGGTATAGGTTTGTGCGATTGGCCAGTGGCCCGATACATGGCCATAACCCATAAGCTGCACTCATTTTCATCATCACAAGCAAATGCTATACATTCTCCCTCCCGTACCGCATTAAAAAAGAAACGACCACCATTAAGATCAATACCAAATACAAGGCTGGCACTTGCGGCTTCTATGTAATCGACCGTAAAGCCATCTAATTGCATCATTTGTGATGGTTCCGATTTTTTCTCCTTATAACTGCACATGGCAAATGTATACTGCGATACTTGCACTAGAACAAAATAACGTTTCTTCCACTTCTTCCACACCGATTTACCAATCGCGTATAAATAACCGCAATGCTTCATATTGGGAGGCTTTTCGAGACGACAAGCAATCTTTATACGCAAATCTTGATCAGGTAGATTTTTGGGCACCACCATACGATGCCATTCCGGTGATTTCGATGATAGTGGGGTGGGTTTAATAATAACTTTACCAAGCTCTTTGTCTTCCAAGGCCAGCATGCCTGGATTTTCGGTGTACAATTTAACTTTAACTATAGGTAAGGGATGAGTCGTTGTAAAATCACCTTGTGTATCCCACATGGGCTTAGAGGCTTCGGCTTGATCCGTCTGCAGTTTTTCACCACCCTCCACTTCCATGGTGCAATACACAATACGATTTTGAGCTAGCGACTTAAGGCCTTTGACTTCCATAACAATTACTTCCAATTGGAAGGTTAATACTACATCTAATTTGGAGAGTTGCGTAATGCCTTCTTCAGCATCACCCTCCAGCTTAGATAAGGACCCGTGAGAACGTAAAATCATTTTAAGAAATGAAGGCGTACTGTGATTGTAACGTTTCAATTTTTGTAAACCATATTTACTATCCATGCTACCCTTGGTGACGGGTAATGATTCCAAATTGGCCATAAGAAGATTTATGGAAGATTTAAGCTCTTCCACATATAGAGATTCCATCTCTTTTAAAACGAATTTTGGCATCAATTTGCGATCTTTTTCCATGTCACCAACACGTTGCATGCGACCATCTAATTCGCGTCTAATGGCGGCGGCTTGTTCATCGGCCGAGTCCAGCATTAATGCATTAAATAAAATTTGATGTTCAAATTTCTTGACACTAAGAATTTGTTGAAACATATCGTATAACTGCTCTTTGGAAAGAATTAATTCACTATTTAATGATTGTTGAAGACGGGCGGGTTTTTTTATATCTTCTTCACCAGAACCTTTGAGGATCACATCAAATTTTGCCATCCACGAAGTTAATACAGTTTCCTTACTAAGGCCGTCAATTTCGGGCAAGGAACGCACGCGTTTTTCAATATTCTTGCGAAAGACCTCAACAAAATCTTGTTGGGAACATGAGCCGGACTGTACCATTTTAAGGATGCGTTCAGATTTTAGGAATACATCATGATAGCTTTGCACGGCGTTACGAAAAGCCTCATCGGCCATAATTTGCGTTTCGCCTTTAAGAAAGGCTTGAAAGCGTTGTGTAATCGAATCGAGCTGTTGTTTCGTGACTTTCGGTTGACGCTTCGTCATGTCGGTTGGTTGCTTTGCGTTAAACGGATACGATACGCAACGTGATACGAAAACGTACAATTGAATACGTTTTTTACGCTCTTCCTCCTCAAGGCCCTGTTTTCCTTGTGTACCCGATCCATCATATTTATCGCTGGCCACAGAAGGCGACGGCGATATAGGACGCGGTAAAGAATTGCCACGCGACGACGAGCCAGCACTTTGATTAAGAGTCTCTTGAGAAATACTGCTACCAGCTGTAGTATCGTTAGCAGTTAACTCATTCTTACCGCTGGTTGCACCTAAACCACTATCGGCTGGGCCGCTACCGTTCGGCGCAACGCTCGCGGTCGGTGTCTTATGACTAATATCCCCATTATGACGGGCCGTAGAAGATTTAGCTGAATCTGTGCTTGTTATAACAGCTGCGGGTTTTGCTGCAGCTGCACCGCCACTTGTACGGCCCTTTTGGGCTGATTGCGGTGTTGGTACCGAATCATCATCACCCTCTTCTTCACTGGAACTGGGATCAATCATTTCCTTTTTATATTTTGTTTTGCTTTTTCTTTACAAAATATTAGTTAACAATTGCTAGTCACTCTGCGTGCAAAATGCCAAACAGACCGAAAATGGATGAGTAACGACGACTCGCAAAGGACAAACACCTCATTAACTGCAACTGTAACGATAACATGAATACATACATTAAAATAGCACTCTTTACCCCTAACGCTGCTAACAATGCTAAAAAACGATAAACAACTAATTGGTAACCGATAGTTACAAGAAAAAAAAATTCTTTTTTAATTTTCAAATTTATTTTTATTTATTTTTTTTTATTTACACATTTAATAGAGAAAAGATTAGTCGTTACCTTCAGACGATAAACGTAAATTTAATAATTTTTTCTTACTGCATTCATCATCCAGAGCTCGACGATGTCCTAATTTTTGGGATTTTTTTCAAAGCCTTCAACTTTGAACTAGTTGTCTAAATATAAATATTAAATCATCCAGAAAATGTTTACGTATTAAAAGAAACGCACAAAGCTCTCAAGTAATTCTTATATCCTTCCTAACCTGCGGTAAGAACTCTCGGAAAAAAAAAAAAAAAAAAAAAAAAAATACTTTACCACTTATACCTGTAGGTAGTGCGTGCAAGATAACAAATAACATTCAATGTACAATTTTATTATCGCTCTCACTTTGCATAACATAAGAATTGAAGACAATTTTTTTCTTCGTTTTTTTTTTTACTTTTTTTGCAATAAATCAAATGTCTCGCAGAATTCTCTCGTTAAATTTTCACCTTAAATACACTTTGAATTGCAATAAATTATTGAATTACGGATGGAAAAGCAAAGAAATTTACCTAAGAAATGGAAAAAAAGCGATTTTCATTCATTCATCTCACTTTTTTTTTTTTCTTTTTTTTTTTTCCTCTTTTTTATATCGATTTTTCAAATGTGTCACGTTCACGTTGTTGTAAATGAAAATATTATATTTTTAGCACACATTCACTAACTTCACTTCTATCCCTTTAAATAACGACTGAACTTGTACCGTTATGTGTACAAGTTCTCGCTCAATCGCATTACGTATTACATTTACACACGCACTTGTGCAAATGGTCGATTTATTTAAAAAAAGTAAAACATTTATCAAAATTTTTTCGAAGATTAATAATATAAAATAATCTCTGTTTGATTCGTTGAATAAATGCTCAAAGAAAAAACCGAAAAAAAAGCCCAAAAATGAAACAAACACTTTTACTTTAAATAATTTGATTTTTATTCATTTTCTTTTAATACATCTTATCCCCTTTTCAACGGATTTGCACAAAGTTCAGTTATCAACATAATGCAATATATACGCAATACTAATATCACTTTATTATTAAATGCATATATGTATATATATATACATTACATATTACATATATATGTGATGAAAACGTACATGTATTGATTTTCTTGTGCGCTCCGAATCCTACTTGACTTTTTTAAATCGAAAGTAACCACCTTTCTAGTTAGCAACCCTTCGGCTAAAAACAGCAAAAAAAAAAAACAAAAAAGAGAAGAGAAGAAAACCTCCAAACAGAGCTGTGCTTAGGAAAATCGACCAGTGTACTTAGCTTTCCATTTGGATTCGGAATTTTGAAATATCACGCCCCGCCGCCCTTTGAAAAATCATACTATATTCCTATATACGTTGTGCAATTTGAAGAAAAGTTCCATTTGCATGCCAAACGTTTGCTGTTTGGTGCAATTGGGCAAATGGGATGCACGTACTACTATTGTCCCTTGCTATGAAAAATTTACTGGAAAACGTAATATTTACAGCAAGAATTTTATTTCTTTTGAACATATGTAGCCTTCTCATGCATGCGTGTGAATTCGAGCAACTGATTCGTGATAATCGGAAAAGACCTACATTAGAGAAGATGTCATGTGAAACGGCGACCTATGAATGTGTAATTCCATAGCACACAAAATAATATCGTGCGTTGCTCTTTGTCACCCACTCCTTCCAGTCCCTCTGCACTAACTAATTAACCGGTAGTTAATTATTTGCATACTCTCTACATTATATTCACGATGGAAATGATGTGACAATCCTTAATATTTAGGGAGTTCTTGCGATTCCAAAATCAAGTCTTGTATATGGAAGAAGAAGATGCGTGCCGTTTCGAGTTAACGCAAACATAACGGAACTTTTGCAGATGGATCAAGTATTCTTTCACTTGCCATCGTTTATTGGAAAATCTCGTATTTCCGACGATTTGTACTTATATAAATTTGATTCGGATTCATTACAAATATTTAAATAATTACATTCAGGCATCTCAGGGACTAATAGAAGTAGCGATTTACCCAATTAAATCTGACGATTACGAAAAAATCTTGCTCTTTTTTTATCATTTACTGGATAACGAATTAGGATTAAGACAATTTTGAAAAATTGTTTTATATATCAAATAATACCTGAAATCGAATATTTTGGAGTAAAAAATGATGTCCCTTAGAAATTTGGCATTTAAATGATCCAAATGATTATAGTAATAGTTCGATATCAGCTTAATTTGTTTGACGATGAAACTAAAAAATTTAAATTGGCAATTGTGAGGTAATAATTTAAAAAATAAAAAAATAAAATAGTCATCACTTTTTTAATTGGTATGGACGGGGTAGATAAATCAATTAATATGTTAATTTAATAATTTCGGCAACGTGAAATTTTTTTTGAAAGGATGAGTGCAAAACACTTTAGAAAGCAACGTTTCAATCGCAGAATGCAATTAGAGCTCACATACCTGTAGTACAGCTTTGCATAACTTACGCAAATATTTTTTTTCTTATAACGCATAATTGTGTGCATTCATTATCTACGAATTAAATAAAGTTCCATTTCCTTCTTAGAATTGTTGATCTTCCGACTAAAGTTTTCACAGTTTTCGTATGCAATACACAGTTAATTTACAATATATCGCGTCTGGCAGTACCGCTCTTATTTATAACTCTGATAGTTTACTTGCAATAATGTGGTTTTGTGAATAACAACCCTGTTGAAAAAAAACTAGTATTTTTTAAAGCTTTTTTCTGTGTTCTTGTTGTAAAGCTTATACAGCGTGTGGTTGTTGTTACAAAGCATTGGTACCGTCTGTGTTTATTGCCGCAAACTCTAATTTTTGTTTACATTTGCTCTGCACGTGCTATTGTTTACATTTCAAAAGTAAAGACCATATGTATTTTGTTGCTGTAATGTAGTATCGTGTGTATTTTATTGTTGCATTTTTTTACTCATCACCGATGGATGAGGGCACTATTCATTTTATCCAAACGTTTACAGTATCCAGAAGGAAGCTTCAGAGATCCCACAAAGTACATATATATTCTTGATGAGCGGCAGCATTTGAACCGATTTAAACATATCCGTGTGTAAACATTCTGCTGCCCGCAAAAATGAAGCCATCAAGTTCAAATCTGGCAGAAACATGGAAAGTTCTTGAAAATGAATCAAAATCGAAGCACACGCTCACAGCACCACGTAAACCGAGAACAAGTATTTTTCGAAAGGAAAAAAAAAGATTTTTCGCTCATTACTTATAAACTATAACAGATATACGTACAAAAATTTGGAAGCATATTTTATGGGCCCACGCCTGTCCATTATTATAGTCATTATATCAAAACTTAATATTTTTTCAATACCTTTATAACGTGCAGAAACAAGCTTCGAAAACACTATGAAGTATATAAATTCTTGGCCAATTTCATATTTGGAATCGACCTAACCATATCCGCCTGTTCATCTGTCCGTCCGCCCAACTGTGTAGTATCTGTGGTAAAGATTGTTCCGTTCGCAAAATTGAAGATAACGGCTTCTAATTTGCAAAAGAATTTGGAAGTGACCTAAACTTTTCAAAAGACACCCTAACAACGCCCACAAGCCTATGCCACAAAAACTTATGCTTTGAAAATAGAAAAAATCAGCTGCAGCCACACCGCATGAAAATTTAGTTCTTTTACTTTTTGTCTTTTTTTATGACAATAGTGATGGATATAAAAGATTCGGTCATGATCGAATATAATTTTCTGGATTGTTAAATTTGTTTTGATTCGAATTCATGTAATAAAAATTGTGAAGATATTTAAGAGAAGGCAGATGAATAGATACTATTTAAATCTTCCTCGAAATCTGATAAACTTTGTCTTTGGTTATTATTGTATTTGGGACAATTAATCAAATTAGATTAATATTTAGAATTTTCTGTAATTAATAAACTTAGTCATGAGTACAATCTGGCTCAGAGGAGACACGCTTAAACAATTACTTCCATAAACACAGTACATATAGTTCGTTTAACGAAAACACAGCAGCTGGTCCATGAAAATAATCAAAAGAAATTATCCAGCTATCTAGTTTAAGATTATAAGCCATTGTAAGTGTTAGTAAATGCGGAAAGTTTTCAAATAAACCGAACCAAACTTTTGCATCATTTTACTAGAGAAGGAAAATTTTCAAATTTATTAGAAAATTCAAATTATTTCGGTGATTTCAATTATCTTTCAAAGGATATCGTCCCATTTTATTTCATTGACAGTGATCTATCTGGCATATGCAGGTGAACCAAGTGTTCCATTATTCGATCACCGAGCGTTTAAAAAGTTAATCCTTTTAAAAAATGGAATTTTCTCAAATATATAAATCAGTGCCATTCCATGACGTAAAAATGGAAGAGTATTTTTCGGAATCTGTATCTAAAGATAAGCTATTTTTGTTGTCGCCTCTTAGAAATTCGATCACTAGCATACAGAAAGAATTTTTTCGTTTTCGATTCAAATACTTCAATTGGATCATTGGGATATTTCCGGGCGAAAGCATCTGAAAAGTTGTACATGAAGTGTTGCCATTGAAAATTCAGCATATATATTAATAACAAGACGATAAAGTACCTCTTATGGCTGTAGTACTTGCCAAAGTTCGTACTGGATGTTTGCTGCCTGTACCTGTCCAGTTGAGATATTTAGCGGCGTTATCTTTTAACAGTGAACGCCAACACTTAAAAACATAGGCGATACTTGTAGGTGCATTAATATGAAGAAAATTATTTGACTGAGGAGATCAAAGCATAAAGTAACACTCTCATACGTTCTATACAATAAACTCACCAGTAGTTTCAGTTTTTCGGGGTCCTTATATTTTTCATCAAACTTCAAAAAATCCTCAACAACTTCATAGGACTGTATTGGTAACTCCTTCTCATCGATTTCATTGTGTTTCGTTATTTTGTTAACGTCACGTTTAACTTTCAGCATCTCAGCACTCAATTTGCTCAAAAGATTTGTTGTCCTTTCAAGGTCTTTTTCTAATTTGGAAACCCTTCTCAAAACGACCGTTTCAAGATTAGCTGCAAAAACAACGCACAGGTAAGCAAAGCAATGCTGCTATGTTACGCTGGTAAAAGAAATAATTTACCTTTTGAGCAATTTTCAAAAGCTAATTGACTATCATCCAGTACGGCTCTAAACTCATTAGAATACTGCATTACCTTTAACGAATAGAAGCGAAGTTATTCAAATATTTTTTTATAAATCGTAGAATCAACTTTTAACGATGCATAATAATATTGTGATTACATTTATTGCCGCCAGACTATTATCACCACTATCACTAAGATCAGTTTCCACTTTACTTATCATCTCATTAAAGCCATTCGTTTCGGATTCCATTGGTTCTTCTTTGACAATATAAGTTTCCACTGCAGCATCCTATAGAATATAGAATCGCTTACATTATTTGTCGCCGCTATTTTTATCATACTTACAAACTTTTGGTTCTTTTTTCTTTCATTTTTCCATCGTAAGCCATTATTATACGTTTCGTTACCGCGCTGTTCAGCTTCCAAATGTAGCTCTTCTTTCATCACTGAATGTAAACCCGTAAGTTGAGCTTCATGTTCTTCTTGTATATGCTTTATAAATGCATCAAATTGTAAACATATCGCACTGCAAAACACACAGTGAAGTCCGTAAATTTTTTTGTCAAACTCCAACCTAAAAGTTATTTCTCCACACTTTTGTATATTTGTGCTATAATCTACAGAAGTTTCCATTAAACCCATTGCCATCGTTATAAGTGATTTATTGTTTATTTATTATTAATTGTAATTATTATACTTTATAAATAATTATTGTAGGAAACCCATAAATTGTTAAACTTTATCTCTTAAATAAGATTTGTCGAAATTTATCTAAGAAAACATATGCAATCAGTTCTAGAGCAGCGTTGCATTACGTTTTCAAACTCTTACCATTTTTATTCCAAAATTTTTCAAAATGTCTAAAATAATAATAATACTTTTTCAAATATTATTGCATTTAAATCTTTCCGTTTCATATGGTCCGAGGTATGGTTTATGTAAATATAACTAGTGAGTTGATAATGTGTAATATAATCAAATAATATTTGTGCAATCGGATAACTGATAAGCTGATGACTTCCTGGGTTCATAAACTTTATTCGCGATCAATTTAATGGGACGTTGAGTACATTTTGCGCACGAGTAGGTTTTTGGACAGCAAAAGTGTTCGCACAAAATAATTCTATGGTTTTAATCCTTGCTAATGGATCAAAACATTTTCTTTCTTCGTAATAGTGCATTTAGGTTCCAGATCACCTAGATTAACGCAAAATAAATGAATTATTTGGTGTTTGTAAAGACTTGTGTTTGTTTAAATTAGAATTATCAATTGTTTTTGAAATGTTCTTCTTAACACTTTTCCTGCAAAATGCAATTTAGTCAATTTTAAAAATAAACAATTAATTCTTCCTGATGTTTGTGCTTCTTTGCAAAATACGTTATAGTAAAGTTTTTGCATACATTTTTTTTTTTTTTGTTTTGCTCTATGTTTATGTCGCATTGGTTCATTTCTTCATACTGGCTTTCGCAAATCGTGTTTAGGTCCTTATTTTCCCATCAATTGTATTTTTATTTACTACTATATTTTTCCAGCTGTGTAATATGGCGATTACCGGCGTATACAAATGTTGCAAATGTATTTTGTGGAAGAAGAGTCGCGTAGTCGTCATATTGGTTTCACCAATTATTTGCAATGAAGTTCTTGGAGTTTCGTCAGTGGCCACTTTCAGTGGCAAACTTGTCAAACACAAGTTAAGATTTTGGTCAGACCAGCGGAATGAAGTCCATATATTATTATTATGTAACGTGTACGCGTTTTCATCATACAATTGGAATAAGAATGGTAAGGCGTATGCTTTAATTCTATTTCACAATTTTGGTTTATTAATACATGTATAATTCTAGAAACAGTCTTCCGTACAATGGAAGTAAATGTGGATGCTTGTGCGAGGTGGTGAAATTAATGTTAATAACTGGTTTAAAATGACTGCTTCTCGTAGTATTAAAACGACATTTAAATTTTAAAATACGATTTAAAGGAGTTTAGTGCAGTGGAAGCTTACAAGAGCTCTAATTTTATTAATCACAATAACCCTTATTGAAGAGGCAAAACGTGACGCGATCGCAGTAATAGACCGCTAAGGGAGTATTAGTGGAATTGTTGGAATCAAATTTCATTAATGCAAATAACACATCGGAATTTCTACTGGATTAACGTAATGGAAATTGAATTGAAGTTAACGCAAATCAACAAAAAACGCAAGTATTGATGTTTGTTTTAAATTTACTGTTTAAGGAAAATGTCAAATTATTTTTGAAAAAGAAATTTATGCATAGATTATTACTATTGCGGCATATTTAAACAAAAATTAAGTATGTAAACCCATGTGCTTAGCTTGTATCTTCGACTGTTGTCTTCAACGCAGTTGCCGGAAGAAGAAATGTACATGTATTTTGATAGTCTTAAGAAACTGAAAATGCTAAGCTGATGAACAGCTTTTGTTTTTTGTAAACTATTACTGTATGAATTATTTCCAATGTGTAACATTTATGCCGGAAATTATAAAATAGAAAATGGATAACGATTATAAACTTTTTCTAACGGTTCCGAAAGATCAATTAATACCTAAAGAAAAACTAGTTTTAATATTATATTTATTAGCAATTATTTATGCTTTATTTTCAATAATTTTGCTTGCCCATCGTTTTTCTTACTTCGATCATTTTAAACAAAAAATTTCATTTTTTCTTCGGCCGATAATATTGCTCACACATGATACATGTGCGAGATGGTCATACCTCCTATAGTACTTTTAGAAGCTAACAACAATATATTTTCAATATATTATATATATAGCTTTAACATTTAGGTATTTGTTACATTATTGTACTTCGCACATGTTAAAAAACCCTACTTTTATTGAATTTGCCTAACGTTTGTGGAAAGTTTTAGGTCTTTCGGCACATAATGACAGATTCTAAGGTAATTCCAAGCAAAGAGCAGAATAAGTTGGGTCACCTGCTAGGCGCATGTGCTGTTACACTTACTTTTATTTGTAGGCTATTCATGTAGTATTGGGTTTGAAGTTTGCTCATCGACTTAATTTTACTGTGTGTTTCTCAAGTGACTGACATGTTGGAATCTCTCAGCGAAGTTGCAAGTATGATACCCCTTAATTTCATCCAATCGTCAATACCAGGAAAAGAGCTCAAACCAGTATATATTTTTCACGTCCATATACTATTGAGTGGCATACTTGCATTTAATGCGAAAGCTAGCAAAGACAAACAATGGTGAAACAATATTCCATTACTCTCCGACTAGAAATTAAGCAATGAAGTGGTTCGATGAGCTACACGAAAATCAGTTGCGGAAGATTTTGGTAGCGAGACTATGATCCCTTGAACTCGGCATGTGTCCTTCTCTCGGTGTCTTAGTTTCGCATCCCGCAGGCGTCCCGGAAAGTGATTCTCCATTAGGAGACGGCCAATTTTTTCGGGGTTTATTGTGTAATTTCCGCTTGGTTTGTTTAGACCGCATACACCATAGCTGTTGTCTTTAGCTAGAGGTTTCTGGAGCCACGCTACTTGTGGAAAACGATTTATGTCTTTACAGTGCTGTCCCAAGTGGCCTACTTTGATCGCCTCAACTCGGCGTTATATGTGGTGAGGGCTTCCTTGTACTTACCCCAATCACTCGATTTTTTGATTTTCACCTCGATAAGGTGAAGGTTTCCTGTGCTACTAAACAAAGGAAAGACGATCTATCCAGCTGGTGGCTTCTATATGACCTCACCCGATGTAAGGCCAGCGATCATCTCCCCAATTATGCGTTTTGTCGCGCTATTTATACTGTGTTGGTTGCTGCCTTACTCATAGTTCAATATTTGCCAGGGACATATAGAGATATGTTCTTATCTAAAACATTAGTATACATAAAATATTAATATATACAATTACAGTAAATAAAAAGTATTCTAATGAGTATATATATATGTATGTATTATATGGTGATAAATGTACATTTATCAGGAACATTTAACTAGAATAATAAACGCGTATATCTACATATACTATATATCTTGTCATTATACCTATACCATTGCTATAGAGATGATTGCTTTTTCTATATATTGAGGAATAAATCTCTATTCTAGTGTATCGTTTGATTTTGTGCACAGCAAAATGTCTACCTGCGTATTGTGAAATGTATGAATATGACATTGGGTTAGAAATGATCTTCATGTGAACTGCTTGAAAAAGGAAATGTTTTGAATGTATTGTAATGAGATTGAGTATATGTAACTGTATATTAATGGCAGAGGCTCTTCTCATAGAGACTAGTGTTCCTAATAAATGTAGCATAAATGTAGGGGCTTCGGTACGCCAAATCATGCAACTTCATTATTATGCTAACATGCATCGGCTAGAAGCGTCTCTAGACAACGTAGAGTGAATGGAGCGCGGCTTTTGATCCTTTAACTAAGAATCATCTTTTCCTTAATGAATTTCTCCTATTCACATCTATTTTCTTAGTTATTAATTTTCTACTTAAGTTTTAGAATGAAGCTATTTAATGCTATGGTAAGCACAATTATGAATTATGAATGGGTGCGCTTAGCATCAACTTGCATTCTTGCATTTGCTTACAATTGGGTTATTATTAAGAAATGCAATTCTAAGCGTTTTGAAGTGTGTTCATGCTTAATATCAAGCGTGTATTCCATATTCGCGAAGATTGTAATGGGAGTCGTAAGTTCGTGTATGTGGGGCAAGCCAATGGCATGTGGATTTATTTGTGTATAATAGATTACGTCGAAGCCTTATTACAAGGAAGTTTGCATTATATGCTCTTGTTTACGTACATTAGGGTTGAACATAGTTAAATATATATTTTCACATAAAAAAATATAAATACAATTCACATTTTAATAGAGTTTATATGATTTATATTTCGTGATGCAAGGTAATAGATATATTGTGGACGGCAAAGGGAGGTGCCTCCGATTTTGCACGTCACAATTTTACTGGATAATATTAACAAAACTATCATTTTCGTACCTGAGAATATCTCAGTTTTGGACTACGCTAGTGAGGTTGTCATTTTTACTGGGGTTTTACAATCTCCTGATCATATTTTATTTGTCTAGCCGAATGTTATCGCTTCTATTCGCCATTCTACACTTCGTAAGTTCTCTGCGTATGGTCTTCATGATGTGCAGCGTTTGAGACATTTTACGTTCACACAATGGTTTGCGCCGCTATATTTTATTTTTTTAAAGATTGTCATCAACGCATATAAAGATTTTCAGCCAAATTATGAATCCACTCTTGAAGGCACCCTTTTACTTTTACAATTTTCATCGATTTCATAAGACATTTCCATACTTTCCGTACTTTATCACTTCTCACACTACAAAATTCACTAGACACTATATCATTTGCAATCCTTTGAAGAAGATGATGCAAAAATATTTTCTTTAAAACTCGAGATATAAAAGAAAACAAGACAATTCATTGGAAGCTGGGGGAATTGATACTGATTTCAGTCACACTAATTTGCCGATGAATTTGCAGGATTATTAGTTAGTTTTCTTTCTGGATTTTTGTCGGTTATATCTGACTTCAGCTATTCCATTACTTTCTCGCCATGATTGGTGTTTCGTTTTGTTATTGTTTGCAAAAGAAAATACAGATTTTTATTTGACCTCGTTCCTTAGCGAAGACTACATAAATCGTTAATCATAAGTTTGTTGCAAGTTTGTCTGAGTCTTTAACACGCAAACTGGCATTTGCTAATAATATTGAGAGGCTTAGGTAGGCACCTTACAGGTGTGAACAATAATTTTAGTAATTCGCGTAATGTGAAAATAATAGCAATAGTGACTAGGAAGAGGACAATATCTCTTTGAGTGGTAAACCGATGGCCGATACATTAATTGGGAGAGACGTTCAAATAATCTTGAGTAATTATGAATGTCAACTGATCATTGCCATGTGGGCTAGGAGACGTTTAGTGTTATGCCTAGTTCATAAAAGCGCACCTTCTCTAATAGAATCGTGTTGATGTATTTGTATTGAGTCAAGTGAACTTAAATGTTGTCGGAGATTCAAAACACATTATCATAAAGTTGAGGAAAGCATTCTGTCGGTATAGAGACGTAAATGGGTGTATTTTCTATAAACAATGTATCTTCACGCCTAGCATATGGACAACTGTTTGTTTTTACGAAAATTTTCTTTATGCTTCTTTATTCTTAATGTAAACAAATTCTTTCTTCTGACTGAAGACAGAGGTGCAAAATTTTTTCTCGAAAAGCATCGTCGGCGCAAGCTTGCGACAACTCAACGCACTCGTGAATGCACGGAACGTACTATGGAAAAAAAATTAGGTTAGCAGCAATTGTGGTTAAAATTTAAAGTTCTTTGAATGACTTTATTAAGCGTACTCGAGTCAGTTATTTATATATTACCC
The DNA here is from genome assembly GCF_014805625.2 of Glossina fuscipes. Classification (NCBI taxonomy): domain Eukaryota; kingdom Metazoa; phylum Arthropoda; class Insecta; order Diptera; family Glossinidae; genus Glossina; species Glossina fuscipes. The sequence continues at coordinate 5,536,750 of NW_023998414.1, forward strand.
ATTCTTATGTCACGTTGATACGGTTTGCAAAATTCTGTATGTCCATATTTTACTGATTAAAAAATATGATTTTAACTGTCTTAAGATATAAATTCTTACATTATCACCGTGAGAATTAGACGAATGACGATCGAATCAGATTATATTGTAATTATTCATTAACGTGAAATTATTGCTACGATATTAGGTAACATGCGTTGTCTTGTTTCACATATTAGTACATTTAAGTTAAGGTTTAAAAATACTTGTGTGAAAACTGCATATTGTTATTTTCTTCGTTTCAAGTCTTAAGAAGAATGTGTTTCATGTGCGGATAGTACGTGCGTTGCTTAGGTAAACGAATATTTCCTCTTTGCTCCTCGACGCGCGATGAGGTATTTCGAAGGAGTTCTAATGCTCCGCACTAATGCACTTTGTTATTTTGAGATTTTTCACAGCACAGGGAAATTATAGTTCCGTAATTTATGGAGGCGTTTCTGAGAAAAAAAACTCTATAGCCACGCCTCGTTACGTCTGGCGAACTCTACCCTCACATTTTTGTCTTTGAATTGCTCATTGATTGTTTCATAGCTCCTCTAAGTGAAAGACACTCATCATGAAATTGCACGACCAGTCATTTTGACTGGTCTGTTAAATCTAATTTAACTAAATGTTTAACTAACTATGTTCTAATTGTTCACTCGTTCCGGTTGTGATTTCTTATTTCAAGTGTTTGCGTCTTGTATTCATTATCTATCTTCTTTTGTTTTATTTTATTGCAATAATTTAATAAATAATAAGTTTGTTTAAAGAGCAATTTGTTGTTGGCAATACTTTAGCACATCACATCTTTGTTTCCTTAAATATTTTGAATATGAAGAAATTGTTCTATGAAATTTCCATTAGCCCCGCCTATTTTGTGTCGCCAACTTGGAATTGAACACTTTATCGCATATATTTGCACGAAATTTCCGCAAATCTTTAGCAATTAAATACAAATTTCTTGTAAATCGATTATGATTATGTCAGCATTAAATTAATTTATTATTTTATAGCCTAACACAAATTCTACATAATTTTCTATTTATTTCATTTTGCATTATTGTTATTGTTTACCATATGTAGTTTGTTTATACAAAACAAATGAAAGTCAGTTTTGCTCTCATTTATTACCTTTCTCTTAACAATGCAATGGGAAATTTGAGGGTAAATATTGGAAACCTGGCGACATGATTAGCCTATTGCCGATAATCAATTTTCTCTTAAAAGAACCAAGCGATGAATACGGCGATGATCGACTGCTTATATGATTACCCCATTATTTTTTGAAGTAATGAAAGCTCTATTTTAAAGAAAAAGGCTATGATTTGCTGATTCTTTCGCTCTCAATGCACAGATCGATTTTCTTTTACATACCTACTCTCCTCCAATTTAAAAACGCAAAATTTTAATATATATTAATATACGTATATATATTGTTTTTTACGTTGATCGCTGATAAGTATGTGTGTACAAAAATTCAAACGAATGCAATTTTCTTTGAATCTCACAATTATTTTTATGCTACTTTCTTTGTTTATATTTAACAGTATTTCATTTTTTTTAATTATATGAAATTTTCTGTTTCCTAAGTACTTGGAAAATTGTACGAACATGTTTTATTTGTTAAGACTCCACCATCACACTCCTCTCTTCCTCTTCTCCGCCAAAGAAGGGGCTCATGAACGAAATTTTGCCCTATAGAATCTTTATAAAGTTGTAAGATGTAAGTGGTTGTGTGGTGTATGTGAGTGTGTTAAGTGTTCGCTTACTTCGCCAGCCAGTATCAAAACAACATAATTAGTTTACAAACATTTTATTAAGGTGTTATTGTTATAAATGTCTTAACTTAATAGTGTCAATTGTGTATCAGACTCAAAATTAAGATTATGATAAAATTAAGAATTATAATCTATATTAACAATAAAAATAACAACTCACCGAATGTACATTCGAAATCCTAAAAAAAAAAATTAACAACTTGTTAAATCTAATTTGAAACTGCTCCCACTTGTATCTTCACATATGCAACGTAGTCCATTATTTCTTCAATGTTTTCGGCAATATACGTCTTTTATATTAATCAACAATAAATTTTGCTTTTTTAGTTTGCCCAATTAATTACGACTCAATTTTTCATTATTTTTTCTAATTTTTTTATTTCTTATTTTTTTTGAAAAATATAAAATTTTCACTTCTTCAGACACTATCTGCTAGTATTGTACCGTCCCTCAATGTGCCTCGAAGATATGCTGCGGTTCCAAATGTCTTTTAGGGCGCATTAATTAGCAACTATGTGTAGTTAAGTAGATGAAGGAAGCTTGCCTTTAAACTTGTGTCGATAAATTTTGAGATCGCTGAAGGTGATCAAAGGATGCACACTAACTATTGTTGTGATTCAATTTGATTCTGCTAGTCCATTATCTACTTAGAAGATGTTCTTTAGCATTTGAGCGCCTAAAGGATTGCTGATTTCATTTTCAGATCCAATTTTTTGCAAACAGTTAGATATGATGCAGTGCGAATTTCGTATGTGACCATGTTGAGTTGATGGAATTTCACAGGTGATGATGCATTAGTTCTTCATAAAATCATTTGATATTTTCGGTCTGTCGGATGCAACAGAATTTGTCCATACATCTTCTCAATGGCTGTAGTGACGGCTTATATGTGTAAACGGAAACATATTGAAAACAATTCCCTTCGGAATGTTGGAGCGGTGTGCATTAAATCATTAGGCGGGTAGCCCGTTGATGTTCTGGAAGATGCATCAAAGGCTACACTCAATGTTTTTGTGGTGCTATCTGGTTTTCATCTGATGTTGACTTATGTCACATGCCCCATTTGTTCATATTCTTGCACGAAATTAGGACGTTCAAGCCCAAGAAATCTCCGATAGGTTCTATCCTTAGTTGCGGTCTTCGTGAGTTTTCTGAGCATTGAATGAAGTGTTCTTCACATTGTTGATCATTTTGTGATACACTTATTGCAAGAACCATCATAATCCATTCTTCGAAGTCGCTCAATCAACACAGTTAGCAGTTTACTGCTTTCTGAATTTGAGTCAACAGCGGAGATTGCACATGTTGCGCTAGTATTTGCGGATTGATTTTAAGATAGTTTACTAGTGATGATCTAACCAAGAAATGTATTTAAAACAATTGGAAGATTATCGGATAATATTATCTTTCTATTCTGAATAAACCCGAAATAATATTCTGCGCCCAAGTGAATGTCTATTGTGCTCGGTTGGTTGAAGTATAAATCAGCTGGAATATTCCACGTAGAAATATCGGACTGCTGATTTGGTTGAACCGGGAAGATTGATGGGAGAACGAATGCTTCCAGATTTTTTGAGAAATCGTTATTTCTTGGTAACTGCACATTTATTCGCTCTGTCGATTTTTGTTGTCTATTGCCAATACGTTCGTAACATTCGGGCGAAGCTTCCGGTGTTGAAATGGACAGCCGTTTGATGACGCATTCGGCTGGACGGTTCACTTGCGAATCTGAACCCAAAAATGCTTGGAATTCTTCTTCGAATTCCCGTTTACTGCAATTATTCTTACTCTACCCGTTGCTAGTAAGACATAACTTTTACTTGGCAATGATATATTTGTGGCTGATGTCACAACTGTTTTATGTGGAGGACGAGACGGCCTTTCATTGTAGTCGATCGAGTCCGTGGTTTGAAATTTAAATACCAAAAATAACAGCAGGTTACAATGCTTACAATATCTTTTGCGGTCTAATATCTTGATTAAGATCCGCAGTAATAATGAGCTCCAAGTTGCTGTCAATGTTTGACTGATCACGGACAAGTATGCGCAACTTGCCATCTGTGTTGTCAAATGCATCCGATTCGTTGGAAAAAGTTCGGTACCTTTCTTGATAATAGTATGCCTTAGTCTTCCTATCAGCGGAATCTTTCTTGTAGTTGCGTATAATACGCTGTATGCCTTCACCAGCAACAGTTTGCAATTTGAGCAAATCTGAAGCTGACGTCATCTTGCTTGATGATGACTTGCAGAAATGTTTTTTCTTTTATCTTTTGAAGCCTATCTCCAAAATGATACGTTTAATTGTCCGGAATAACCAATACAAAGGGGACCTAGCAAATTGTCAATGAATGTCTGTAATGGTTGACCCAACACAGATGCTGATGTTTGTTGTTATTCCTGCTGGATAACTCAAACGCTTTAATTGAAAATGTTGCTGATGTTGCGCGACGTGCCATTAATTGCCTCGATTGGGCTGTCGTAATGCATCCTCTTGTTGAGATTTTTTGACCTGACTAATCTAAAAGTATGATGGTTTTTAACTTGATTTATAAGCGACATCTCTTAAGATGTCTAAAAAGCGTCTTTTAAGCTTTATTTAAAAAGAGAGACTATAAAAATAAAGTTAAATTACATCGGAATCACCAATATGTATGTGGTCTCATGGAGAGTCCAACAAAAAACTAAAATTCACTAGTATAAGTCAGCTAAAATGTTGCATTAAATTCTAAAGTGTCATACAAATAAATTTTGATTTATATCCAACAATCAGATTTTGCGAAATTCGCAAATTATAATAATTCAAAATTACATCACACAAAAGTGGAATGTACAAACAAACAAAAGAAAAAATGAAAAAGACGCTTGAGTATATAAGCATTTATTGACTATGGTCAGTTATTGAAAAAAAGCATATATGAATAAACGCACAATATATTGCACGTTCATATTTATAGTTAAGTGAACATTAATAAATTAGAATAAAAAATAACAAATATAAACTCTATATTTAATAGGATATGTATTAAATTTAAACAACCTCAACTCATAATTTTTATAAAATCTTACCTTATTTTGTATAAATTTGTTCATATATATAAAAAATTATTACAATTAATTTCTTGTAATGTATGTTAAGTTTGATATACCTATGTGAAATAAACAGATTTGGTAAAAAAAAAAAAACATTCTTTTATTTCTCTTTATTTGATAATATTGATGCGTGAAAGTCAAACGAACTTTGCAAGGACAACGCAATATGTAAATGCACATATACACAAATTGCTCGGATGAATTTTATTAAAATGGTACACGTAGCGAAGAATCTTCTCAAAATGGTGATACTATTTTATGCCGTTAAATATAATATGAAGCTCGTAAGCCTAAAGCCTAAAGTTCGGACGCAAGTGATCACTTTAATACGAGCTTCTTTAAATAAATTAATAATCAAAAAATGTAAATAGTTTGATGAAGGTAACGTAGGATGGGTGTGTGTAACAGCCGACATTAGCTTAACAGACAAACAGACACATATACACGAGCCAACGGACAAAGGATGAGAGAGTCGAACATTGCGATAAGCTAACAGATATAGACGGCACCAGAATAGTAACATTGACATAACTTATATTTCGCTTTTTTTTTATTGTTATAACACGCCAGCCGGGATATTCAGGCATAATAAACTCTCCCCGTCCCCCTCTTGGGCATTCGTTACATGTTTTTTGATAAAATTGAAATTTATTTAAAATATAATTGCTACAAGGCTTAATAATCCAAATATGCATCATCATTACTTATTGTCTTTTACCATTTATCGGGTAGCTCGATCGTTGACCTCGGGGTTTGGACGCGAAATAGCCATCGAACCGGAAACCGTTGACCTGCTAAATATGACTGATCTGAATAAGTGATACTCGGGAGAGGTTAGTTCTGGAGAATACAGCAGGTGCCATAAAATTTCCCAGTCTCAGCAAAAAATTATATCTTTGGCCGTTTTTGCTAAAAACGGGCAGATGTAAGCGAACAATCATCATTTTCACGACATTTTCAGTAAAAGGAAATGAAAAAAAATATAGGGTAATGTAGACCGGGTATGCTTTATTAGAGTTTAAATTCCTGAAAGATGAATCAAGTTAGAATGTCCCTTTCTCTAAATCTCTTGACATCGGAGCAGCAACACGTTGATTGTCCTTAAGGGGGAAGCTACTGTAACGATCTAAAAAAATTTTTTGATAACTTTTTTTGGATGGAAAAAAGCAATTGAATAATAATATTCGAAAAGTTGATTAATATTATTTATTACTTTTGAAAATTGGCAACGTCGGAGCTATCCTCGCGACATATGTTTAATTTGACGGGCTGAGGGGCAAAAGTTGGTTTTAGTGTACATGCATACCTGCAACTGAGAATCGTTATATTTGCGGTGGTATCCAAAATATAAACCCACTAGGTCTATGTTTGATAAGGTTGATTTCTACGTCAATTTAATATTATGATTTGACGTTCACCATGAAATATTGAAAATGGAACCTTGTTATCATGTAATGACATTGTCTTCTTTGGAACGATTATATGAGAGGGGGTTAAAAAAATTACCCTAGCCAAATCAGTTTTTTCATACGATTTTAGATTGTCGATGTACAACTGTCGTTATATAGGGAGTGGTAAAAAAGTGGATTGACCCCAACCATTTTCATTAGCGTTCGTTCTTGCGTCAATATGTCTTGACAGTTTGTAAGTTGAACGCAAAATTAAGTGGACCGACGGAGAGATAAGTTCAATTAATATAATAAAGGATGCACAAGCCAAATATACGCTGTCCAAAAGTTGTGTATAGTATAATTAATAAAATGGCGCAAGAGTTGGCGTGTGAGTTGAAATTTAATTACAGTAAACTGAACGTGAAATCGTATAAAAAATATTAGAAAACATATTATAAAATCTAGTACAATTAGTAAAAGTGAGTATAAAATATTGAATCTTTGAACAGAATTATTTTCAAAATTGCGAGTTATAGAAGCCAAAATTGATAATCCTAAAAAAATTAGACCTATAGAAACTTAGTCCGTCAGGATATATTATTAGATGTGACCGCTGCTCTCAGTCTCTCCATGAAAAACTAAGGGTGCTGGAAAACTACTATTGGGCTAAAACTGATTATTGCTCGCTGTTCACCTCGATCACCGCTCGGCGACATCCAACTGTTAAGGTATACTTACCTCCACCCTTCGAATAACGATAAAAAGAAAATAAAATTAATAAAGTCTTCGGTTTTATTTTATTTATTTACTATTTTGTTTTTTTCTTCAAAACAATATCTTATACAATTTATTGCTTATATATATAGCGAGACAATTTGATAATTAAAACTTTAAATAGTAACAATAAATACAAGATTTTCAGTTCAGAATTTACAAAAAAAATATAATTGTGTGAGTTTGTATTTTAGATCACTTACGCTTATTATTATTTAGTACATGTTACAAATATTCTCGCATATCTTTGTTTCATTGGTTATATTCAAATTTTTTGATTACATTAAAAAAGGCCGTATGGAATAATTTATAAACTTATCTCATTTTCGAATTTTCATACTTTGAGATCATTACAAGAAACAGATAATAATTTCATTCAGTGAGTTTACAATTTTTAAACCACAACACGACAATAGTTTTAGTTTACATATATTTCTCACTTATCAGCTTTTTGAAGAAGCTAAGTATATAACCTATTTTTTAATTTTTTTTTTGCAATGTATTAAGAAGCCGTTGAAGACTTTTATTACAATTTTGAGGCATTGTGGCTGAATTTGTCCACGATAATGTTTCAAACGTAATAAAAAACAATAATTAAGATCTTAACTTAAGAGAGAAAACGATATAAGGCTACTTTTAAATGATGAACTCTTTGTAAAATATCGGTGTTGGAAATTTGAGTTTGACAATAGATATAGCTTTAATTTGAAGTTTACTGTCGTCAGTTTTGTTTTCTTCTGAAATTCATATGACATAGGAAAGTACTTTTCCTCGTGCAATTTCTGGATACCACATATAAAATTCAGTACAATATGATTATCAATTATGATTCTGACAATAAATAAGGCCACACAGATTTTCAAGCAACATGTATTGATTCTGACAAGTATATAATTCTTATAAAATGAAAATTCCTCTATATTGAAATTTTTTTCCGATAATATTGTGCGTATTACAATATTACTATTATCGTCGAACAAAGTAACTATTAAAAGTTCATTCATTTTGTTCTTTCCTACAAAAGACTCGATAACCCTTTTTTATCTTGTTGCTTAGCAATTCTTCTGATCACTTAAGTGTCTTTTTTCCTTTTTTTATTCTCTTGGTACCCTTAAGTAAACATTGTTACGTGCATGATTGTCATGCTAATCGCTAAACAAGAGTGTAGAACAATTAATTAAATCAAATTATATAATATGGCAAATCCATTAGTATTGTTTAAACTTGAAAAAAGTGTACTTGGCGTATGGAAGAACTAGAAAAAGAGATAAATCTATTAAAATTGAATAGCAGTAATAAATAACGCAAATGCCTTCGACGCAGTTGACTGGGACGATTTTCTCTTGAGAAGACATAGGAAATTGAAATAAATTATTCAAAATAAATATATGTAAAAGTTGACACGATCATTTCTAATCAGCTTTCTTGAAGTGTCAAAATGCAACGCAAGGGGAATATTTTGATGCGTCATATCCAGACTTTCCCACCGTTTGCTGTAAACTGATATCTTGCATAAATTGCAAGATCAACATTGAATATGAATAACAAAAACAAAATATAATGATAACGTCATGTAGTTTTTATAATAATTGTAACAATAATACAACATAATAACATGTAATAATTCTAATCAAAATCGATAAAATCCACAATAATATTTAAAAATTGATTTATTTATAGATACTACAAAGCTAAACACTAACCGGAAAACAACTCATGCTTTAATAAAAATGTTGCAGGATTTGGTTTACAAGAAAATGACTAAAGTTTGAAAGCAGGTCAACGACAGCAGTAGATTCAAGCGAATCGATTAGATGTGTAACAATGAAACATTTCATTCGTTAGCAACACTTACATAACAAAAGAGCGAACACCATCAAGACATTCCCTTTTTAAATGGGAGCAAACGGTGTGAGAACAAAACGATCGAAACAAATTGAAGTGAGTGCAAATGAAGCGCCGAACAGAATGATTACTTTTTACTATTTGCTTGCATCGTTTCGAGAAAACAAAACAGCGATGTATTTATGCAAACAAAACAAAATCATATGGTTAATGTTTTAGGCTTTAAAACAATTATTTGCGCTTTTATTAAAAAAAGTTCATTGCAATAACACGTGGACGAAAGAAAAAAAACAACTAATTGTAGTGCACGCGTAGCATAGCATGCATCCACACAAAATAAAAAAAAAAAAATATAAACGCACCCAGGCGGCACGCTGGCGGAAATGTTGAATTGCATTTTCGCTGAAAGCATACCACTGCAGCAGGCGGCGCCATATTTAAAATAATTGCTGGCATCAGCATAATGTGTTTTAGACAAAAAAAAAAAAAAACAAAATGGTAGATAAATTTAGACTAATAATTTAAGTATCCCAAATTTAAATAAATTATTATCATTTTTATATTGGATGAGCGCGCCAAGTATATGTTGGCACTTTCTAACCCAATCAGGTTATTCGAAGGGAGCATCAGAAATAAATTCCTATAAAATAAATCACCCTTCCAAAATAGTACATAAAATCGGCGTTATTGTGAATTCGCAGCTATGTTCCTCACACCTAATTCAACTTGCAATTGAAAAATAACAGTCGCTAATTATGCTGATTTACGTTTTTTCTTCCGCTTTTATTTTTTCGATTACCTTTATGCACTAAAATATGTAACATTGGCATTTTCCAATGATTTTATTTCTTTTTTTATTCTCATTCTTTTAGTTATAAGAATTATATATAAGCCGTAATTAAAATAAAAAGATTCATGCACAATATGTAAAACGAGATTGCTATCGCCATTCAATTATCGAATTATTACAATATGTATGATTAAATAAAAAGGGTTGAAAATTTATAAACGCCTTAAGGAATCTAACGTCCGTCTATGTAAGTGAAGCGAGTTTCTGTTAGTCTGTGTTTACCTTTGTTCTGAAATAAAAGATAACAATTTATGAGAAGAGAAAAGAAAAGTCCAAAGTGCGTCCGCACAATATAAGGGTGGATTTGCATTTTGCATTCAATTAGCTCAAACACATACCAATCCATTGGCAGATTGCAGCATAAGGGACTGGACAGAATAAATCAAAAAAAAAAAAGATGTGAAAGCAAGCGAAGAGAACAAAAGCCGCCTTTGAGTGCATAATGGGTTGGTTACTTTTCTTCTTACCATTGAAAGCGATCAATCGATCGAGCGATCGAGCAAAGTGGTGTAGCATTATCGCTCCACCCTAATTCGTTGTTTAATCCCACTCTACATTTATGCATTTTATTAGCATGACCATGCATTATGACAAACTATAACAAACTATAATATAGACGACGTTTTTTTAAGGGAAAAGGAAGACATTATTCAACTTGCTACAGACTAAAGGGGCACACATTGAACTTGTTCCGAAATTTACCGTGAAAACGTTGCTACGAATGAAAAAAAAAAATTAAATATAGACAATATCGATGGTGTTGTATGTTCTTTCATTCGCCTGGTAGTTTAGTTATCATAGCAAAATAATTCGTGCTTAATAAAAGGACCAGACCGTGAAAGAGTAAGAATAATAAGTAAATGTGAAGAGTCGATAACAAGAATATTTAGAAACCACACTTAAAACCGAATTTCATTGGATGTGAGAGATTTTCATCAAAAGAATGACATTCAGCCGTGATAGAAATTCATCGGAACAACCGCTTCGGGTTACGCTAAGGAGCAACTTAACAGAGTCAAGAGGAGGAGGAAAAGGGGCGAATAAGAGCAATAGGCTGTAAGGAGGAGGAATTGCCGAAGGAAACAGTCACCGTAGCAGACACTACACCGGCACCGATTGCATTGTATTGTAAGTCATCTTAGTTTATTTAATTCCTTTTTGTCCCCGATGAGTGGCTAAGCGCGAGCTGCCACCGCTGTAGATGAGATGAGGGGGGTGTCCATATGATGGCACTGTAGGGAGGACTCCAGACCGTTACAGACTGACTCACGGTGGACAGACGGACGGTAGACAACCGACGGGACCTTTTCTTTTTTTGTTTGTTGTATTCTTTGTCATGAGGCTCAGGGAGCCAAACCCCTTTCAATAAAATACGCTCTACCGGCAACAAAGGGGCATAAGCATTAACATTTATTTACATTAACATTTTTGTCAACGTAAGCATTTTTATTAAATTTATTGTACTATATAAGAACCATGTAAATAATCAAAAAGGGGAGATTCATAGAATGTCATACCATGCCTTTGGCAAAAACAGTGATAACTACTGATAAACGTGAAATTACAATACCTGAAAAGTTTAAATACCAGTTGTGTACATATGTCTCAGGATTACATTTACTAGGATTCTGTCCAATTGTATGGGGGTTTAGGTCTGTCGCTTCTGTTACTCACAATTCTTGTAATTTGATATTATCGCAAACAAAGAAAATTAAGCATCACCAAGGGTTATTGATGCTTTTGTAGTGAAAAATGAACCTAAGAATAGAAAAAGTATCAAACCTAATTTAGATATTGTTAAAAATGATAGGAACAGCGATGAACGTGCTGGTGCATCAAATAATAAAAAAGAAAAAAAAAAGATACAATCAACACAATTTTAATCTTGTGACAAGAAATTACTTTCTTATTTCTAATTCTTAAACACAGCCAAATAGTCCGCGACTTTTTTCGCGAAACTAAATTTGCGCTTTACGCGAATAACTTAGATTAAGCTATGAAGAAATACTTTCGCATTCTTTTTTCCCCTCTTCAACATTACTACATAGCGCATCAAACCCATAACCGAAATGCAATGTCCAATGTATTTCAATATCGAATAGTGCATCTATTTGTGAGGTTCTGTTGCACATACGTCGTATATAAGCTTTGGTTAAGAATTGTCAAATTGAAAATAGCAAGTAAACTTAAATTCTAAGTAAAGAAAGTGCGCACCCATGAATATATATAAAACCGGTTTTGCACAAGAATTTCTTTTTCATACAAAAAGAATTACAGTTTGAGCCGTATAAAAGAATAGAAGAGTACAATTTGTGCAGTGGTGTACATAAACTTGTACAAACGAAAAGAAAATTTTATAATTTGAATTTCTTTTCTGTAAATGAAATTATAAAAAAAGAAACAAAAAAAAAAATGGAGCAATAAAAAGTCAAAATGGCGACACATCGTAATGAAAAGCTTTTTATTACAAATGGAGTGATTGAAAAGAAGACCTAGACTCGCATTGTTTAGAAATGTCAATTGAGGAAAACAAAATGAGGATATCAACTTTATTAAACGCCGCCACTCTTGAAGCATAAAGGCTGTTAGGAGAGTTATGTTACCCGGATCCACCAATTATAAAGCCTTATATGCATATGTGCATGGTGGTCATGCAATTACCGTTTACCTATTCATGCAATTGAAATAGTCTACGAACAACGGCTTGCGATATTATTTATGCATACTTTGTCTAAATGAAGATAATAATATCATCCGGTGTTGACATGGATAAACAATTTCTTATGAACATCTTGATATATGCAGCATGTGTAGTTTATAAGCCAATCATTTTACTACCTAAGCACTTCGTTTTATTCAATAAAGCAGATGAAATTATCAACACAACAATAAATCATGTTGCTCTTTTTTGTTGTAAGACAAAAAAGAAATGCGCACATTGCGGATGGAGAAGCCACACTAGCTATAAATGTAAATACAAAAACAGTCTGTGTTCCAAGTTCCAACAGAGAGGACATCTAGCGGGACATGTAGGGCGGGAGTAACTATGACTCTCTTCCAAAATGCGGGCCTCAATAGTGTGGATGCCCAAGCAATAATGGTAATCAGGAGATCACAGATGTGCCTATTTCTCACCTCCTCGTGGTTCTTGCCGGGCGGTTAACACGAAAGGAAGCTCTTCTTCGTCAATCTAATTGGTGGAGAGACTTTCCGGTGTTGTGTAGTATTATCGATTTGTCGCACTCTACCGTAATTTTCAAGTTATTGCTAAGTTTACATTTTACACGTAACCTAGTTAAGATAGTGTAATTCTAGTAGTAAGCTATTAATATAATATTATTTGCTTAAGCTGTAATTCTAGTTATAACCCATTTTTATATTATATTGTAGTGTGATCGCATACCGTCGTATGCATCCACTTTGAAGTGCGACAGAATTATGCTGAATTTGCATAATTCTGTGGCAAAGAAAAAAAGTAAAACAAAATTTTTGTCGCACTTTAACTGATATTGCATTACGAAATGCAATACGATGCCAAGCGCCCCAATTAAAATAAGTGTTAACGTAGCATAAAATCACCTGTAGATTTAGGTATAAATAAGGCACTTAAAGAAATAAAGAATCAGTTGCTTTTAACAGCAACTCATAACTAAGCGTTTTATTCGCTCAAAAACAAAAGGCGTTAAATCCGCCCAAGCTTTAGCTAGGGACCGTCTCTTGCCGAGCTCCATTGGCACTACATGAGACGGATAGACTTGGCGTTCTGCAGCCGAGCAGAATAGGGACACACTCACAACCCAAGTACCCTTGCCAAGGAAGGATTCATAGGGAATCCTACCTAATAATACGGCAACACATTTGGTCAACACAAAACATTGTTCCATTAGCATTTCTAATTTCATTACAATATGCTTGCGTTATTATTCTAAGCGATAACCTACTTTAGTTATATTGCTTAAGTTAGCATTAAGTTATTTCCTATATAAGATACTGACCATACATTAGATACATCATAATAATATAAGCAAGTAATTTAAACGAAAGTACAAAATAAAGAATCTAAAATAATCCAATAAACCAAAGAACATTTAATTTCTAAGTGGTGTGTCACTACAGTTGACCGGCTAACGAGATAGCCTTAAAAGCTCCTGGGGGTTGGCTCCCCACTTGAACTTCAACAAGTTGGCTCATAACAGTAAAAAAAAGAAAGAATAATGAACAAACAAGGTCTTCGTCCTCTGGCGAAGATCCCTAACTTTTCTCTTCAACTTTTATTTCTCCCTCTCTATCTGACCCTATCTCGAGAGGTTCTGATAATTCTCGATCACAAAATAGGCTACACAATAGCCAAAACATAATAGCTCTCGTGTATAACGAACTAAAACTCAAAATCTCTCAATTGCCATAATCCAAATCAGAATCCCTCTCTGATTTACTCTGCTATTCCTTGTCTCATATGCGGATGAACCTTTACCATGAAGACTAGCGTGGGACTTCATATGAGGCGTGCTCATCCCGAAGAGCACAAAGCTCGCACTGATGTCAAGCAAAAATACTTGCCATAATAATACAATAAGTGCGGTTCAAGTATCAAAAATATGTTTTCCAGATAATTTTTGTAAAGAGAAAGTAGGAAAGTTCGATGATGATTTTAATTCTCCTATTATTTTAGCGGGAGAACATTTTTCTGCACCGTTTACGCTAACAACTGAAATAAATGAAAAAAAAAGAATTTCTATTGGATATCGGTGCCGGTTGTTCTTTAATATAAAAGGAGATAAACTTTCCGAATACAATGGCATTAATATTTAAGGTGGGAGTGAGTTTTCCGCAATGGTAAAGTTTCGGGACGAGCACTTTGTAACACATTTCTTCTTCTTTAAGAAAAAAATGAAGTCCCGCTGTCACGCCGAAACTGGCAGATTGCTTCCGTGGCTCCTGATATCCGTGGTACCAGATTTAAAAAGAGAAAAAGAAAATGATAAAAGAATAATAAAATCCTCCGGTCGGGCTTTGGATCAAGTCCCATATAACATGAAACTCGGTGTGGGATAGAATCAGCACATGAGACTGCATTATAGACCCAGTCAACACAATGCGCACGGACATTGTGTTCTCACTGGGCGGATGAGGCCTATCCCGACCTCTTTCATTTGTTGGGAGAAAAATGGAGCAAAGCTCAATCCGAGTTTCTACAGCAATGCTGAGAAACATGGAAACACTACTATACCAGAAAGCGAAGAAGCCTCGGGCAAGACTTAAGAGCTGCATGTACCTCATCTCATCACCGCACGTGAGACTAGTACAGACTAAAGTCTACCAATTTCGCTTAAAGGTAACAAGTACCCCTTCGTGAAAACATACAAAGCGAATGCTTTCATAGCATTTTTGTTAAGAATATAACCTTGCGTAATAGAAATTGTTAAGTTCACTCGTAAAAAACGTTTCGACGTTGAGGAGATTTTGGCGGAACTTTTGGAGCATTTCTTTTCTATTTTAACAAGCGGTAACGAGAAGCAAAAAAAAAAAAAAGGCAGAGACGGACCAAAAAAGTCGAGGAGTTTTGATACGTTTTACAGATTTCATGGCGGAAAATTTCACAAAAATATATATAAATAATTTTTTCAAAATTGTAAAAAAGTTAAAATATAAAGATATCGTGCAAGTGTGGCTTTATAGGTTTGTATTATATTTATATAAAAGCGATTTATTTCTGTTATACGTAGGAGTACATATGAATATTTAAGGAAATGTCCATATATTGTTGGAATTAAGTGAATTGATTTTTCATTATTATATATTTAAAAATATTAAATATTAAATAATATGTAATAAAAAGAAAAATGAACTAAAATACAGTTTTTGTTAAATTTGAGAAGAAAGTAGTTTAAGAGTCTTCGCAGCCAAATGTGGGGTCTCCTACAGACATTATAGGCCGAATTAGACCATAAGTAGGACAGCGTAGAGAGCCACCCCGGGTTGAAAATATGCTCGTTCGATAAGATAGTTTTCATCCGTAAGTGTATTCGTGCAAGGGTTAAGTACATGCTATTATTTCAAATCTCAACGTCTGAGGAGTTTGCGTGAGACAAAATATAAAATCCCCCCATGTCCAGAACTAGTTAGCTCACTTAAGACAGCTTTCGATCTGAACAAACTGAACAGTGGCCCCAAATGTATTAAGGTCCGTTTTCGATTAGCTGGATAGACAGGAGAGATTTACAGAGGTCGAGTGTTACAAACTATTAGCTTTACTATCAGTATGTTATCTGATATTCTCAGCAAGTTCGCTCTTGTCGACATATTAATGGTAGACGGTTCACTGCTGAGGATCTTCAAATATTTCTAGGAGGAAATAATATAAAACATGATTTAACAGCGCTAGGCTATCCAGTAATCAATGGGAAAGCCCGTAACTTTGTTAAAACTTTTAAAAAGGTAATTTTAGCAAACCTTCGGGGAAATGAAAATCTTGATGAGATTGTAAATAAGTAAATACTTTCCTGCAAAGTTGTTGTTGGGTAGAGAAATTAAAATTCGTTTCATCATGTTTTGTCTACCCTTCATATGTAAATCCTAATAAAAGTTTACGACAAGAAGCCGCAGTTTCAGCACGTCTCGCGTCGCAAATATATCGCTGTATAATGATTCGCGTTACGGAAAAGAATATTCTGCAAAACCAGATGATCAAATTACCCAAGTCATCTGCAACGTATCAGCATCTGAGGTATATGCTGAGCGGGAGAGTGTTCCTCCGATACAAGAGCAGAATAAATCACGAAAATTAAGAAGTTTGTCACTTTTAAATTACGCTTAAATAAATTATATATTTTATTTATTTTTATCTATAAAAGTAAATGCAATTTGATGTTATTAGATAATATTGCTGCTAAACAATGAGTTTATTGAATTTGATGTATGAATTTTGTGATCAATTCACATCTTTTTTTGTATTAGTAAACTGGAGATGGGAGTTGTAAAGTAGTGTTTGTGTGGTTCTATTGTACATCGTCCATACATCCTATACACTTTTAGGTTAAGAATTGTCAAAACGGTAGTAAGTAAGCTTAAAGTATAAACAAAAAACTTCGCTTCTTGCTTAGCTATCAAACGTGCAACGTTGCATTAAGTATAATTGACCTCTTTGCTAGGTGACTAAAAATCTTTCATAAACGTCTGCAACGGTTATAGATGCCTGCAAACTAACTGAAATGTTTCCAAGATATGGAGATTGTGATAAAATCATATCGCAGAGAATTGTAAATAGACCACATTCGAACAGCACCTTTCCATCCTTGATGAAATATTCACAAACACTTTGCCAAAACCTTCACGAGATCTCTATAAAATTTAAAGAACGAGGAAAATAAGACAAAGATACATACTGCTAGCGTTTCCTCAAAATTATCCTTTCATACTGAAACAATATACGAATTCACTAACAGAACTAGTCTTAAATAGGAGGATCAAAAACTTCTTCAGATTACTTTAGCCTGCGTCAAATAACCTATTTGAGCTGCAGAGCATATAACTAGAGAACCAATTCAATACTGAAGTGAAGTTAGCCCACTTTAGCTAGCCCACATTTTAGCAAAGACAAAAATGTGGGCTATCTTCACTCCTGAGCAACCACATTTTTATGGTCCGGGTCTTCGCTAAAATGTCTTTGCTGAGTTACAATGTATTGCGAAATGAATAACAATAAAGTAAAATAAGTATTAAAATTACATAATCTTAGCGAACGTGCACATATAAAACATACTAAGTCGCTAAGTCCAAACTAAGAAAATAATTAGATTAATAAACTAAGAATATTTAGGAATAAAAACTTTTATAAATAAGGAAAGAAAATTTGTGAAGTTATTTGATATTTTGACGCGTGAGATGATGATGATATTTTTTACCGTCTCTGCAAGAAATCCGATGCGATTCGCTTTTAAAATTATTGACACTTTGTAACAATTTATAAAAAACATTTCTATCCTCCATTACAGTTTCGTGGGCATCCTCTAAATGGAATTACAATAGGTAGAAGGATATATCTGTCTTCAACAGTCTAAATGAGGGCGAAGTTCAAGTTAGATTTATATTGGAATATAACTCGCAACAGAGACCGAAATTTGTATAATCAATTAGGCACTTGATGCGAACCGATAAAAGAACGAAGTGCATGACAGACAGTTTTCGTACTTATTTTATTTATGGGTTCTTACCATTTGTTTTTGCGTATTTAGATTTCTTTGAACTAAAGTTGGCGCCACCTTTGCGTTTGACCTCATTTTCTGAGCTTTCGGCGTTATTGGCATTGGAACACGAAGAACGATTGGTGTTTCTAAGGCGTGCACGAGTTTCCATAAAGTGCACAACTGAATTAAACAAATATTGTAATGTACAGAAGATGGTAATGAATGTTTTTTGTAAGCTTTGGATAAATCTAAGTATATAGATATATAGAAAACTACGATCTCCTGAATAAACGCACAAAACGTATTGAAAATCAAACCAAGTTAAGCAGTCGAAGCGACGTGTGGAATGCGATCATAAATCAATTTTTAGGGCATATTTGACGGTATGAACAAAAAGTGGAGAATAGAATCATAGACATCACCTTAAACGAAATATCTAATACCGAGACAAACGAAAGAGATGTGAATTGACTTACGGGTTAGCGAAGTCTTTCTTTCCTTTTTCTTTGTTCGTTCCCCGTCTTGCTTACAAGAACGCGTCAAACGCCTACCTGGCATTTCTTGCTCTGTATTATTATTCGATTCCTTTTTGCGTGTATGCGAACGTGTTACGCGTATAATTAAAGTTTTATCGACCTCATTATTTTCAGGAAAGTTATTGAAACAGCTTGAGAACTACTTACTAATTATATGACTTATTCATTGTAATTATATTGCAATTACTTTAGGTACCATATCGTCTTTAAATAAAATAAGTTATATGGCATAACCTCAGAATATACGCCGTCGTACCCAAAGGTCATAAACTGAATTTTTATCGATACAAATCATAAGAGAAAACAGGTAGTGAAGTGACTGCTAAGCGCACGCACAAACGCACACGAACATTTTTGCCATAACATATATTCTATTAGCCTATAGAATGTCTTCAACAAAATTATACGCGATTCATATTTAGAAAAATGACGACAACTCAATACCATACATATAAATTCTTAAGCAAGTGTATGGACAAACGCGTTACTATTGCAAATATATCCGCCTAATGCATAATCTTAAACATGCATGCTAAAAAAAGACAAAAACATTATGTGTATAAAATCAAACATTTCATTAGCAAATGAAACAAAAACATTATGTACATAAGTTCGAACATTTGATCAGCAACATTATTGCAACATTTTGCCTTTACGGTCTTGTGAATATGGAGCGGACCGGTTTTTGGCGAACTTCGAGGTGATGTCCCCTATACAGGGTAATGAAATTAGGTTTTTCTG
>NW_023998414.1:5555971-5563504 GCF_014805625.2 Glossina fuscipes
AGCGACTTAGTATGTTTTATATGTGCACGTTCGCTAAGATTATTTAATTTTAATACTTATTTTACTTTATTGTTATTCGTTTCGCAATAAATTGTAACTCAGCAAAGACATTTTTAGCGAACACACGAACCATAAAAATGTGGGTTATCCTGGGGGGCTAACTTCACTCCAGTAATTCAATAGGAACAGAATTTTTTTTTTGTTCGTTAGTTCTTTTTATCATCACAAATCAAATCAAATCATATTGAAGAGGTCTAAAGATGATCTGACAGCATTGTGCTAATAGTAACCAACATTAGCCATTCCACATTCAAAAACAGAGATGAATGTAGATTCGTAGCGGAACGAGTCGCGACGCTCAAACGTAAGACCCTTTTAAAGGTACAACGATTTCGCCTGATAAATAAAAAAGGAAAGATTTTGAGCACTGTAAGGGCCAAAGTCCCAGGGTCATTTTAGTCGCACGTTTAGGTTTAGTTTGTTTTCTATGTACACTTTTTTATTGTCATTCGTTTGATCATTTGGTTATCATTCGTTTTGGTATAGAAAGTGTACATAGAAAACAAACTAAACCTAAACGTGCGACTATGCCAATATATATATCTTATCATATTATTAGCACTACTCTCATAGATATAGGTGTGCATATCATATTATTTCATCTGACGCATATATATATCTACACATCTCATTTATTTTTATAAACATATATACTACTTTATCCTTTTGTATGCAGCAATTTGTTTATTCTCAAAGTTTTTTTTTTTGA
This sequence comes from Glossina fuscipes, assembly GCF_014805625.2. NCBI lineage: Eukaryota > Metazoa > Arthropoda > Insecta > Diptera > Glossinidae > Glossina > Glossina fuscipes. The sequence continues at coordinate 5,556,741 of NW_023998414.1, forward strand.
CTTAAAGAAATTTATAAATAAAAAAATATACTTTAATTTATAATTATTTCAACAGTGGCACGACTAATTCTATTAGCTTTTTTGCTATTTCTCCGTACGATCTTTCCTCAGTTCTCAACTTTATAATCATTTTTCTAATCTTTTGAAAAATTTCTTTACGTTTTTGTACATTTTTTGACACTTTAAGCAAAGGAAATAAAGAAATTCACTTTAATTGATATTTTTTTTATTATTATTTTTTTATTTTATTTTTATTAGTTAAATGTACGAAAACAAGCGCAAAAAGTAAATATCGTCATATATATAGACGTTCTTTTTCGAATCTGCTTATGATACTGTACGCAAACTTCCTTGTGTTTTTTAAGGGAGCAAAGTATATTGTTTGCTTATCACATTTCTCAAGTTGAAGTTTTATTTAATCTAAATTTTTGTGTTCAAAAAGTTATGCTTTTTGACCTTCAACCCATTAATACAGTCTTTAATAAGATAAATCCTTAATTTCGGTACTGTATATAGACTTAACTCGGCTACCATATATATGTACTTTTAGTAAATTACAAGCATGAAGGAAATGCATTAAGTATAAATCGACCGGAAATCAGAGAGATTTTTACATTAGAAAATATGAGTTGATTTTGAATGTGCTTGTCAGCCGATAGGCAATGGCGATCATGACAGATATGTTCCGAGGAAAGGTCGGTCAAGAGCATTTCTTCGCTCTCTCTGATTGGAACCATCGTGCTGTAGAGACGTAATTTTGGACATATGAAAACATCCGTGCAAAGAATAAAATTAAGGAGCCATCTAAGGCAGGGATAGAAGACCGCCATCGACGATCATGGACAAAGAGTGTATGTAAACCGGTGCGTCATAGCATATTTTTCGGACTATACAGTTAAATCACATAGTATCTCAGATATTCTAAAAAAAAAAAAAATTCACTACTTTGAATTTGGAACAGTCGAATATAATAAATCACAATACGTGAATCACTTGATTTACCGAACAAAAATGAACACAAGCCCTAAAATCGTCTTCGTTGTTTAAAAAAGTCATCCCTATACGGATATATGATTTCGTTGGTAGAGATAGTTGATGTTAATGACTCAATAAATACAATGATGTGGACGACAGAAAATTTGTTTTCATTAAAAGAGAACACAAATGAATTGAAAATGGATTGTAAAATCGGAAGAAGAGAATTAAGTTTGTTCAATTGAAGAGAGAACATTTTTTTCCCCAATGACGTGAATTTAATTATAAATGGGTTTCAATTTTACAATGAGTACATTAGATATATATTATGGAGATATAAATATGGCAAAGTAGTTATATCAGTGTTTCATTTTGCATAAGTATTTTCCTAGTTTTAATAACGTTTGTATTGATAACGCTTTATATGTAATGCTTCTATTGTGTTGTCGCTTTCCTATAGATGTCTAAAAGCCATTCTTGCTGTTTGCCCTTAGGAACTTGGGTCGGGACCCGTTTGTCTCTCTGCCTCCTTATGGAAATATGGATTGCTTCTGTTAGCCTTCCCTAACGTCACTTCAGAAATGTAGATTTATTCTTGGTGTTTCCTTCTTAATTAAATGAATAAATGCTACCATCGATTCGCCCACATTACGTGGTAGGATAAACTATAACGTCCCGAATTGCTTCTCTAGGTACATTTATCTTCATAAAGCCTTGTCAATGTAAATATAGTTAGGAGCTTTTCAATATGTTCAGAGTCATTTGCAGAAACCTAATTGATATCTATCCCCCTTAATCTCAACCTCGGACTCTTCAAATTCTATCAAAACAGCTATGCTATGCCCGCGATTTGCGTATGCCACATTAAAAAAGAACTTGCAATCTTAACATTTTACTATGATTCTAAAATGAACTTCTGTTGTGTACTGTCATCGACTGCGAAACTTTTGCATCTTTGCAATGGCTTAGGGGATCACCCGCAACGCGGATCCGTACCGGCTATGAGTGTGGCTCTGTGCTAAATGTATATATGCTTTTTTTCTCTCTTGTTTATTTATACATTTATTTTGTTCTTCTCCTTTTCTCTTTACTTCTCTTTATATACTTTGTATTTGTTTTTAATAATAATTAGTGTAAGGTTTACTTCTAAGAATTAATTCAGTCCGGCTATTAATTTATTTTAACTGATTTTTGTGTGTAATTAAATCAAGATATATTGTAATGATTAAATGTAAATTTGTCAAATATGTATATATATTATATATAGATAAGAAAATGGAAAAAATGAAAGAGAGAATATTTTTTTGAGTAAAATTTTTTATTTATTGAAAATAAATAAACATTGTTTTTTTTTTTGTTTTTTTCATATAAATTTTTTAATTATAGTATCTAAATATTCATATAAATCTTTATTAGTTATTTTATTATTTTGCTTACACTCTAAAATATTTTCTCTAGGATGCCATATAAATAAACTGGGATGGATAATTTGTAGAAATTCTCCATAATTGATTGCCGTTTGTATTCCAATGTATTGATGGACCATTACAACTTGTTCGCCAAAACGTTTTTTCAAATGTTTCTCAGCTGTAGTTAGACTACAATTTTTTCTACGAATTAACGCCCATGAATTTTCCGATACACAATATAAACGAAGTACCAACTGATTGTTTCCATACACTGTGCTTTGTTTATCGTATTCATTGAAAAATTTTCTATATGGTAAAATTGAAGTTCTATGAGTAGTTGAACTCTCCTTTGCAGTCGTTGTTTGATTATTATTCAGTACGTTCAGTATCGTCTTTTTATAATATTCAATAAAGTTTTTAGATTTTGTTCTTAAATCATTCATTTGCTTTTCACGTGCCAAATCGTGAGATTCGTTAAAATTGGTACTCGTAAAAGAATATTGATTATCAGCGTATCCATATTTCACAATTAATTCTAATGCCCTCGTATAATATCTATTCAGAATTTTAAAATATTTATTCATCCTGGTTGAAAGTGAATTAAATATAAACATCACTTCGTCGTCTGTGATAGTTAATGTGCCTCTCGATTGTATATTTGTTTCTTCCAATTCCTCCAATTCATCCTCATTCTCCTCGTTCTTTATTGTATGCGATCGGTGATCACCATTTTCACGAGTTATTGTTGCCATTGTTGTGCTTGTTGTAGCAGTTGTTGTCGCCGTCGTCGCGCCTGATGGTTGCATTTCCTTCAACGCTGGTTCGTAATTATTTAATATTCCCATTATTGATTTTGTACCAACACTGTATCTATCGTCATAGCCAAAATAAATGAGCAATTCCTCGTTAATTTTAATTGGTGTATTTGGATTTTTTAAATAAGCAAAACAAATCTCCCAGTATATTTTATTAAGTTTGTCACCCTCTGGGGACATTCCTAGCGATTCCAATACATTCAATATTTCCAAATTACCCATATTATTATTTTTGTAATAAGCGCGGCACAAATTGATTGATTGATAGTCTTACTTGTTTTACTTTAATGAGTGTTGATTGAAAAACGGACAAATGCTTGTTAGATATAGAGTACGTTTGAATTTACTCTCACCGGTATTTCAAAATTTTTAACGATAAGAAAGGAGTGAGTTTTGCTAGTGTTTTTTTTTTTTGTGAGCTGGAGGTAGAAAATCTTCGAAAGATACTGCTGGGTCTTAATAGCAGCATGCACGATTCGCCATCCCTGGCGCATACGTACTAAAAACTACCCCCCACACACACTTCATTTACCACTCTCCCCCGCGGGACCACCGTTAGGTATTACTTCGCGGGGGCTGGCTGTCGCTAGCACGCTTCTGATGGTGGGACCTCAGTGGAATGCACTATCGGCTTCCATTCCCTCTGCTCTCCACCCGTTGTCTCTCCAATCGCCGTAACTTCACGAGTAGTGCTAGCGAAAGCGTCTATGGAGTTCCAGGCTGCTGTACTGCCGATCATCTCGTTCGTGATCCCGTTCGGCTGCATTTGAGGCCTCGCATTCTTAAATCTGCAGCAGTGGAACATCACGTGCTCCGCATCTTCCTCCGTATCTGCGCATGTCGGACAGTTAGGCGAGCTGTCGTGCCCGAATCCGTGCAGGTACTTCCGAAAACAGCCATGGCCACTCAGAATCTGGGTTAGGTAATAGCTTACTCCGCCGTGGCGTCTTTCAACCCATCGTCTTATGCTCGGGATAAGAACGAACGTCCATCTTCCTTTGGTCGTTCTTTCCCACCTCGACTGCCAAATACTTAACTCAGGGCGCTAAGGCGATATATTGCCGCCATCTTTCGGTACACTGCCTTCACCTTCAGTGCACTGGCCCAAACTGGACTTCCATACATTATGACTGAGGTTATCACCTTGGCTATAACCCTTCGGGTGGTGAATTTCCGGCCTCCAATATTTGGCATGATCCTTGCTAGTGACGCCTGGATGCCGGCAGCTTTCTTAGCAGCGTACTCAACATGCTGCTTAAAATTGAGTCGATGGTCGAGCATAACTCCAAGGTATTTTAGGGCAGGAGATGACCGCATCGTGTGCTGCCCGACTCGTATATGTTTCCACGCTCTTTCTGCTGCTTATTAGGACCGCTTCCGTTTTGTGCTCTGCTAGTTCCAGCCCCATCTCTTCTAGCCACAACTTCACCTTCACGATAGCCTCGTTAGCTCTCGCTTCTACCTGCGCGACGTGTTTTGCAGCCACTACGACTGCTATATCATCGGTAAAGCCGACGATCGTTGCCCCGGCAGGAAGTTTAAGTTCAAAGACGCCGTTGTACATTATATTTCACAGGAGAGGACCAAGGACTGACCCCTGTGGAACACCCGCCGTTATTTTGTGCAATTGTTTTCCATCATCGCTATCGTACACTAACGTGCGGTTCGAAATGTAGCTTGTTACTATCTCAAGTATATACCTTGGAACCCGTATTCTTATGAGGGTTTTGCGGATAATCCCCCAGTCCGCCGAGTTGAAAGCGTTTTTTACGCCTAGCGTAACGACGGCGCAGTACTTTTTATCACCGCCCCTCCATCGGTCTCCGGCTATGGCGTCTGAAGCAAGCGCCACGACGTGGCTTATGGCATCTATTGTAGACTGCGCTCTACGGAATCCATACTGGTTATCCGAGAGAGCACGTCTTTCTTCAACCACAGCTAGCTGGCGTTCATATACGACCCTTTCCAATACCTTGCCCATTGTGTCCAACAGGCAGATGGGTCGGTATGACGATGGCTCGCTCAGTGGCTTATTGGCCTTCGTAATAAGGACCAGCCTTTGGATCTTCCATACGTCTGGGAACGTCCTTTCTTCCAGGCACCTTTGCAGCAACATCATGAAGACGTCTGGCCTCCTTCGTATCGCTGCCTTTAAGGCCTTGTTTGGGACTCCATCTGGGCCAGGGGTTTTTTTGTCCCCAATTCGCTTGCAGGCGCTTAAAAGCTCGTCGGCAGAAATTGCTGGTATGGCTTCCTCTTCCCTGCCGAGGAGGTTTACCAACACATACGGCGGCCTCTGTGGGAAAAGTGTCGCTACTATTCTTCGGAGCGCGCGCGGACACGTGATTTGCGGTATCTTCTGTCCTTTGACCCTCTTCAAGGCCACTGTATATGCCGTTCCCCACGGGTTAATATCCTGGCATATTTCCTCAAAACTTCTCCATTTGCTGGCCTTTATGGCTTTCTTTAAGTCCCTGCGCAGGTCTCTGTAGAGCAGGAGCATTTCATTGAAGTTTTCCCTACCTCTCGAGCGCTGCACTTTTCTTCTGGCTTTTAAGCAGTTCGCTCTTAGGGACGCTATCTCTTCGGTCCACCAATGGCAAGGAGATCGTCTTCTCCGTGTATTTCGTCTTCGGGGCATGGCGGCGTCGCATGCATATACCAGCAACTTTGCTACGTTTTGCCGGAGTTCACCAGCTGTACCGTCTCCACCCACGTAGGAGTCCATAATGGTGTTAAAGACATCCTCGTCAAAAAGTTCATCTCTCCACCTCGGCCCGGTAGTTTTATTCCACCTATTACCTCTGTCCTCTCTAGATGCTATGTCGAGGAAGATGGCCTGGTGATCGCTATTTGTGTACTCCTCGCTCAACGACCACTTGCATCTGGCCACTAGACCGTCGCCAACAAAAGTGAGGTCTATTTTCGAGCCCCCTCCTGGCTTACGAAACGTATCTCGTTGCCCATCGTTCAGAAGGGATACTTTCAGCATGGCGAAAGCCTCCAGCAAGCTGCGTCCTCTCGCATTACAAGCCTTACTGCCCCACTCGAAGGCCCAAGCATTGAAATCCCCCGCACTTAATACGGAAGGCTTCTCCCGGGCGTCTGCCACGAGTTCATCTAGCATGCTTTGAAATTCGCCTTGTGTCCAGCTTGGAGGAACGTAGCAACTATAGCAGCATATATATTTAGCTGTTGCCCTGACGAATCCGCTGTGCTGGCAGTTCCCATCCAGGAGTGCTATAGGGCCAGGCGCGCAAATTGCTGCTTTTTTGGACGCATCGGTTACCCAGGTGCCCTGACTTGCCCTGCGATATGGTTCACTCAGTAGTACCAGGTCCACCTCTTTCTCAACGACCGTTTGCCGAAGTAGGCCATGAGCTGCCTCGTCGTGATTGAGATTTATTTCCATGATTCTCATTTGCGGCCTCTAGCGGCTAAAGCTCGTTTAAATAACGGGCACTTACTGCTCCCCGCTACATGATTAGCGTCAGCACTTGGTACACCTTTACAAGAAAAGCAGAGGGGATCATTGGAGCACACTCTTGCGATGTGCCCATTTTCT
>NW_023998414.1:5563604-5566070 GCF_014805625.2 Glossina fuscipes
CGAATATTCCTTTACATTGCTTGGCAATGTGCCCGAATTCCAAGCAGCGGTAACACTTCACCAGTGCTCTGTGCTCCCTTAGTCGGCACACCACCCAGCCTACTCTTAATTTGCCACCAGCTGGCAACTTGTTGGCTTCCTCTTGCGACAAACTGATTATTGCCGTTTGCGTGCCGCCGTAGGCCTCTCTCAAGCTAACTACCTCTGCGTTTGCCAGCCCATACTGGCTCTTTATGGCCTCGCAAATGTCTTCCCTTGAGGTGATTTCGTCGATATCCCTGCATTCGACTGTACCGCGTTGCTTCAGGCTTCTAACTGCCGCCTGGTCACCTAGCAGCGAGCTCACTGCGTTCTTCAGCTCTTCCGTTTACTCTCCGTTTTTGTCCAATTGCAGCAGTAGGTCGCCTTTCTGCGTCCTCCTGATTTTGTGGACTGCTTCACCTAGCTGCTTCAGTTTGGGCTCGCCTTTGACCTTACGCAGCATTTCAGCGTAGGAGAGCTTGCCGGTCGCAGCTATAACGATGGCGTCCGGTTTTCCTCTACGGGCTTGCAGTGTGCGGTCCTTTTTCTTCCTGGCCGTCACTCGTTGCCAGTCCGCGCAGGTGGCCCGCGTACTCTGGTCGGTGGGCTTCTGCACAGCCCCCTTGGGCCCACTGGCCACGTTGCGACGCTTGGCAGTTGGTGCGTCTATATCGCCGGGCGGTCTTCTCTTTGAAGCGCTTATCTTCGGGTCAGACTCCGGAACATCTTTCTTGCTAACCCCTCCTAGATTACGAGGAGGGGTCGTTTGAGCGGCTTTGTCGACCTTGCCACTCGGATCAGCCCTCGTCCGGTCCCTTAGCAACGCACACTGCTCGTAGGCCATTCTGATGCCCTCAATGGCATCCCTCATGGCTTGGTGAATGGACCGCCTTTTGCCGTCCTCCAACATTTCCACCAGTTCCTCTATGCTAGTGTGTGTGTGTGTGTGTGTGTGTGCGAGAGCGTTTTTAATAAAAATTTGATCTTTGCCTCCAGCTGAGATTTGAAAACGATAATTTTTAGTCTTTAGATAATTTATAACGTTTCTTAACGGTCTTGTCTCTTATATCTTTGATATTTTAACGTTTATTTGTTTGCACACGCACACCTTTATCTTTCCTAATGGCACACTCGTTTGTATCTCGTCTGTTCAAAAGTAACAAACGGGAATTCCTTGTCATGAATTTGCAGCTTTTTGTTTCGATACCGCTTATTTATCGTTTCTATATGACCTAATTTTTTGTTAAGTTATTATACACATTGGAAATTCCGCAAAATACGCCAGGAAATAACGGAGGCACTAAAACATCAATCACATGGCAATTTCGAATCATTTCAAATACATTGAAATCGCGTATGGGTTTTGCGAAAGTTGCGAAATATTTGGCTTAATATTATAACAAAAATGAATTCGGTCAGTTAGTGTTAAAAGTTCAATTCCTTGTATATGTTGAAAAATCCTATACACTTGTTATTTAATACCCATGCATGCATACTCTCCCTTCGCAGGTAAAAATGTTTCCCCATTTGATGTTGTCGATCGCAAATCAAAAATATTGTACTTAAGTATAAAACTCCGATATAAAATCGAACCAATTCTTGAAATAATGTTGTATGAGTTTCTTTAAATTGAAATCGTAGTATACCATTATCCACTATTGTGCGAAAAGAAAAGACGATGTGCAAGCGATACAAATTTTGTGAATTATTACTAATCCAAGTAATAATTTGCTTGATCTGACTCATAGAAAACAATTTTTGGTTGCTGCCCTTTAGATGTTATCAAATAGGATTTCATTTTTAAGGATATTCTTCGCATATAATCTATTGAATAGAATCCATATATGGGAATATTTTTTAAACGATTCCTTTGTTCTCAACGAGCCATTACGCATTAACTATGGACCATAGTGACTGTTAATAGTTGGATGTTCGCTGAGTTTTGCTAGATAATATACGGCTTCCAATCATCATAAAATTTTGCAATTAATATAAAATCATCAGTAGTTGGACATCCATAAACCGGCAAAGATGTGTGAGTCACGTATGGCCCATTTCTTCATTAACATTATCGGATTTTAATAAATTTTCTGATATATATTTGATTTTATACAAAAATAATCATTAGTACATATCCGCCGCGTTCTTTTCCCTAACTGATGGTGGTAATAATTTATATCCGTAGGCTAACCTACATTGAACCCTTTCGTATATATGCAAATGGGCGCCAATGTACACAACGTTGATTTTAGATGCATCCACAAAAAAAGTAGTTGCGTATATTTTGTTAATTTTCGCGTCAAATCATTATTTGGTTTTTTAATAAATGTAAATATATGTATGCGGCAGTGTTAAGAAATAATAGATATATTATTGAAAATGTTGACAAGCGTTTCTAGTGTAGCATTATCGGGCTGTCGCTCTCTACCGCTTTACACAAATTAT
>NW_023998414.1:5566470-5599654 GCF_014805625.2 Glossina fuscipes
TCGTAATAAAGACTTAAAGAATATTAAATTTGAGTGTTTTCACTACACTAGCAAATATTCAAATAATTTTGACATCTTCCATATTTCTTTAAGTTTATAAAATTTATCTTACGGTCGAAGGGCGCAAGAATAATGGGGTGATAGCGATAGATTGTGTTAATAAGGATGAACTTGGTAGATTACCATTGAGAGATTGCCGAATCTCCCGCCAATAGATTACAGGTTGTACAGACAACCAGATAAAAATAGCAGATCTTAGCCAGAGATATGAGAGTGACAAGATTATTAAAGATTATTAGTAATTTTTGGGATCAAAATTCGATCTTCAATTAAGGCTTGTTAAGAATCATTAGAAGTTAGAAAGGATAACAAGGCTAACTACAGTATTATTGTTGAGACAGACTCGGAATCCTTCAAAGAAACCGCGGCTGAGAGGTAATTGTTGATGTAGATGTTGTAATGCAATACACTTTTTTTAAAAAAAAAATTGTTAAAAATCGAATTTATTATTAAACATACTTATCAGCAACAACAATAAATATTGTTTAAATCACTATAAAAAAAAAAAAAAAAAAATTGCAATTGCAAAATAACAGTCGCTAATTATGCTGATTTACATTTTCTCTTCCGCCTTTATTTTTTCGATTACCTTTATGTACTAAAATATGTAACATTGGCATTTTCCAATGATTTTTTTTTTTTTTATTCTCATTCTTTTAATTATAAGAATTATATATATAAGCCGTAATTAAAAATAAAAAGATTCACGCATTAATTCAACTATCACAGTAAAGAATAGCGCATTAATTTATTTTGAAAATTCTTTTTAATGTTTTGCTGGGATATCTACAATTGGCGTTGCGGTTCTCTAGCCCTTGCCTTTGGCGAGGCAGACAATAGCACGATATGTAAGAAGAAATTGCTATCCCCTTTTAATTATCAAATTATTAGAATGGCAGATTGTTTTTGGATTGCAAGCCGATTATGTATGAGGGAGAAGTTGTGGTAATCACAAATGTCTTGAGTATAACTAAGAATCCATTTCTACTGAAAATTTCATGAAAACTTGTATTCTTTCGGTTATTGCTTTCGAGATTGCTGGAAATATGCCTTCTAAGAAATCAAAGCCTAGTGCCTTCATGATGTTCGTGAATCAATGGCGTGAAAAAAGTGCTAATGATTTGAGTTTAAATGACGCAATCGCTGAGGCTGGAATAGTTTGGGCTAACATGAATTTAAATGAGCGGACACCGTTTGTCCAGAGTGCGATAGTGGAAAAGCAAAAACTTCAAAAGAAAAAAAATCGTATGCAAATGGTGAATAAAACCATCGAATGTCATTTTTTCTATATTTTCAAGTTATTTGTTATTAAAGAGAAAGGAAAAAAAGGAAATTAAGGAAAAACGCATAAAAATTTAATAAAAATGGAAATGTTTTGTATAATAGTAATAACTATACAAAAATAACTGAAAAATTTAGGAGAGATCTTAATACTAATCATTTAACATTGAACAGAATTTATCCTTCGTATTTACACAAAGTGGATCACACACTAGATAACAGACTGCGAATATTATCTAGACAGTGTTAATTCTGAGGCGCATAAGTGAATGCTTCAAGCTATGTCGTTTAAACAGAAGAAGCCGTAGCAAGCATAAAATTGATTACATAAACTACCTATTGTCCGATGCTTTATTGCACGTAAGTGCGCACAAGTGAAACATAAGTTAAACCAGATATTGACAACAAGTGTTATGAGATCAAAAGAATGTTTTGAGTTTCAAAAGTGTTTAACGACATTCGCTGTGAATGTGATGAAAGTAATTTAACAACTTTATTAATAATTGACTTTTCTATGCATGTTTGCAATGGTTTAGGGGTCCACTTGACCTTGTTGTGAGTGTGCTTGGTTTTTTCTATGTTTTTTTTTCTTTCTTGTTTATTTATACATGAATTATTACTTTAAGTTACATTGTTTTTGTTATTCTTTTTTCACATCTTCCTGTATACTGTATACTAGGTTCTTAAAATAATTAGTATAAGATTTACTATTAAGATTTACTTAAATTTGACTGTTAATTTGACTTAGATGAATTTCATGTATAAATAAGTCAATAAATAAATAAATAAATAAATAAGGCTTTTGGCACTAGGAATTACGATTTAGAGCTTGTGGAAAACTAGAATTTTAATTCTATCTAGCAATCATACTAATCAAGACTTATTTCAAAAATGGTTATCATTGTATCAGTTAGAGAAAAATGTACCAGACTCTGCATTAGCGCCAATTTTGTTCTACATTTTCATAAACGATTCCGTTCCATGTTGCAATATGCGTAGCATTCATCTGTATGCTAATGATTCTCAAATATACTTCTCCACAAAATTTTAGCTACATTTTAGTTCAGTTGAAAAATTACAAATCTCTTCCAGTTATTTATGTCTGGGAGAGATTAAACGATCCTAAATTGTTGTAAACACATGCTATAATAGATTTTTTTTTAAAAATCCAACACTACAATTTGAAATATTGTAACGGAAATCACCTACGCATTTAATGAAACAAATCCAGAAGCAACCTTGTAAATAAAAGTCCCTGTATATAATTCCTTTGGAAATAGATATTCTAAGAGTTGTGAACAAAACCAAAAAATCACAATCAGTGACACGCATACAACACACAACAAAACTGTGCAAGCAAAAACCTGAAATAACAAAAAGGCATTGTACACAACACTGGCATCAAAATTGGAATAGTGAGGTATAGCGAAAGCAATGGTAAAATGAGGTCTTTGAGTGCAACACACTAGGCAAGCGATGTGGAAGAAAATTTTACATATATATAATTCATTTGTAAACAGATCTTCTAAGAATTGTAAAAAAACCTACATTTTCCTAAAAATCACAATCCAGTGGCACACATATCACAACCAAATTATAAATGTAGAACTCTAAAATAACAAAAACTCATTACACATAACACTGCTATCGAAAATGGAATTGTAAATTATAGCGAAAGCAATGGTGAAATAAGGTCTATGAGTAGAACAAACCAATCCCGATCAGTTTGATTCACCGATCCCTGATCAGTTTCTTATCCAAAGTCCGCAAAATCTCGGAAAATAGACCCCCTTTTAAATATTAATAAAAGAATTTGCACTCGAAAACAATTACTACTTTATGAATAACCAATATTATTCGTAAAAGGAAAAAGTGGAGACTGAAGAAAACTTCATCATTTCAAATGGTCGAATATTTAAAAAAATTCACCCGAAATATAAGAAAGTAAAGAAGGTCACAGCTAAACATCTATGTCTCTTAATAAGGTAAGGGGTGGCAATTAAAAGATAAAGTTAAACGCAACATAACTGTTAGTCGCACGACAATGGCATATGGGCAATTCTTCTAAAGCGCCATCAAATTTGGCCCACTATTCATTTATTTTTAGTCTAATAAAATCTGCAAATATTAAGCATATAGCTGTATAAGCTCATAACGTTTTGCACCACTCAATTATGTTTACATGAGGAATTTCAATTAATTTACTTCAAGGGGTTGGATTGGATATCAGAAGCCACCTGCTTCATATTTCATTCATTATGTTAGTTAGCGGCAAGCCAGACAACACTTGACTTCTAATAAGAAAATGCACTCATATCGCTGCGAGTCCTGTACAGCTACTACTTCAAGTACATATGTCAATATTAGAATGATATTCATTAATTTATAGACTATGAATTCCGTTCACCCGAAAATTCAATACTAAAAATTGGTATTTTTCGAAAGCAATTAATTGCTTTTTCGGAAATCATTAACATAGCCTCTTAGTGCTGATGGAGAGTTCTTTTGCAATTTGTTAGTTTGCAATGTAAGTAACCCATATTGGAAATAAATAATAGAATTGACAAAAGAGAATGCCCAACAGCATTAATACTCTCTGCATCACGTTTATAGTGGCTTTTTTTATGGAAAACTCTCTTAATGGAAGTTATGTTCCTCTATTTACGTTTGAAACAAACATCGTAGGATAAAAGCCATGTAGATACATATTTTTAAACATATTTAAATGCAAAAATTTGTTTGAAACGGTAAGTAGGATCAAAGTTATAATTACGTTATATATATATATATATATATATATATATATATATATATTCCAATGGTAGATTTTTGTAAATACTTGCGGTTTCTGAAATTGGCATGGATTGATGTCTTCTTGCTTCTTTCAATCTCGTACAAATTTTGGGACTCTGTGTGCTATTGCCATTTGTAATAATAAAAATTCACTCGACTATTATCATCTCCTGGTATAGTTTCATCAGACGTTGCGGCTTCGTTCAGATTAAAAAAAAATTTGCTTTGGTATTTCCCCAATGTTTCTATTGCTCCAATTTTATTTAAATTTCATAATGAAATAGGACGGCATTCATAATCATAATATTGACAGCATAGTTAATTTCGTATGAACATATTGCTTTTTTTTTGGTTACAGTTTTACCCTTGCAGAGGTATTAGCGCATTTTCAGGTAAACAATGACATTTCAGGTGAAAGTGGTCCTTGTTCCACATTGAAAGCAATTGTTTGACACAGTAATGCAAAATTATGATTTGTTTTTCCATAAAGCCTCCTTTTTATAAATTCTTTATGTGAAGCATTTGCAATTAATGACATTATAAAGGAACTAGGGTGGAAATGAATGTATACTAGTGAATCCTTATGACAAGGTATAATTGAAGTGTATGTCTTACCTTTTATACCTCCTTTTTTTATTTGTAAAATTTCAGTCTTTTTCTGCAATATATTCGCACAAAGCACTTAAATCTATTGAAAACATTTTTCAGCAATACAGCATTTGACGATATTCGCCATATTACATAGCTGGAGTAAAATATTAATACAGTACAAAGCCGATTGACATATAAAGGCACTAAATTTGAAACATGGCAACGCTATTTTCAATGCAAGCCTGTATTAAAATTTGAAACAACATGAATGAACCATGAACACAACATAAAATGTAAACTAAAACACAATGACTACGTTGTAGATGGCCCACAAACTATCAAAATAAAAGTTCTTTTGTGCATTGTGCACAAATACAAATTTTTGCAAATTTTTGAAACGTTTGCATGTGTGACTTTTGATAATCAAAACGGTGATGTATTCTTGCGAAAACAATACATAATCATATGGTTAATAATATATTCTTTGCAGTGGTTATATGCATTTACTAAAAAGATTTCAAAAAGAAGGAGCAACAAGGAATCAAAAATTAAACTAAATTGAGAATACTATATTAAATTTATTAAGAACTAAAATAGAACCTTTCAGGAAGATATTCTACTTCATTTAGATGAAAGATTTATAAGACTATTGTAGTGTGATTGCATATCGTTGTTATGCATCCACTTCGAAGTGTGACAAACTTATGCAAATCCAGAATAATTCTTTTGCAAAAAGAAAATCGTTCATCGCCTGTCAACAAAGCGGCATATAACTGACGGTTTTTTACCATCACTCAATCGATTGGTGATAAATGATGTCGGAGAAGAAATTTCATAAAACACGTAACACTTTTCGTTTTTCTTATTTCTCGTTTTGTTAAATCACTAGCAACATTAACTACGCAAACAACCTTGCGAAAATCATATCCCGTACAATGCGACTTTTGAAAATAACTCCGTTGCATGCAACTTGTACGTCGTAAAGCGCGATATCATTGCGAGATGGGGATATCACAGGGTATTTTAAAAAAGTGTAATTTGATGTTATAACTGGCAAATGCATCGCCGTGTTCAAGACAGTTGCTTTGGCTAAACTGGGTGTAAACGAACGCAAAAGTGCAAGTGCATCATTTTATGATTTTATAATTGTAGCATAATAATTCTGAGTTAGTTTATAAGAATTGTAATTTATAATCCACACTTTTAGCAATAAAATTCATCTTTGTACTGTAGCATTATCGATTTATCGCACTCTGTCGCACTTTATCAATAACTTATGCTAAGTTTACACTATAATATATAGCCTTACAATGCAAGATTAGCAATAACCTAGTTAAGGTCAGTTCTACGGAACGTAACGGACGTAACGTTTGGTCGAATCATACCAACCGATTAGGCTCCTGACCATTCCTTCATTTAGTTAGACTGTACAAAACATTACATTCCCAAACCCAAAGCAAAAAAAAAAATCAAAACATTCAATGTATGTGTTTATTATTGTTTCATCTCTCAAACACTAAACATCTAGCTATTATATTATCGTTTCGTTTGATTTGCAAGATAGAATGAAAGAAATACAAAATCTTCAAACTTTTCTTCTTCTTAGCTTCGGTTTACAGTTTTAACAGTAATAGTTTCATTCCGTTTATTTATCACGAAAAAAAAAACAAAAAATTGATGCAGAAAAGCTTGCGTCATACACAAAACAAGACAAACTAGAAAAAAAAAATATCAAAGCATTAATTCCACTTTTTTAATGCAATGTATGACCAATTTTTTCTTGTCAAATTTCACGGCGAAATCCAAGGCAAAAGAAGTTGCGCAATCAAAACGTTTGCTTAACTGTCCAGACGGGATGAACTCTCTTGATTTCCGATAACTAACGGATGGCCTTACCTATTTGCACGAATCGTATAAATGTATAAAAACATTTGTTTTATTTTGAATAATGAACTTATGCCCATTTTTTTTGCACCTTTAGGTGCGTAGCGCTTCCGTTGTCGAAAGCCGATACCTTATTTTGGCGCATTGGAAATAAGACAATATAAGCGAGCGGTTATGAATGCAGTAAAGGAATGTAATGAATAGAACACTTGTATGAACAAAACAGAAATCAACATACTTGATTGTAAATACTGAAGAAAAATCAGAGTAAGAAAGAAACGTAATTACGTTCCAAAATGCCGAACTTCTACCATAAATATAACAGCAACTCTGTGTTCAGAGGCAGAGTCTAATTTAAAAGCTGCTAAATAAACCATCACAAGAATGCCAGTAATACATTTCTGATTGTTACTGTATACTATGTTAAAATATCTCTGCTGTATAACGGAGATTTTAATTCTCTCTCCAAAGCTTACCAGAATAAGTACAATATATTAACGACTTGTATGATTACTGCTGCCGTAGTTTCAGATTTTATTTTGGGTGTTTGATTTAATTTCGTTGGAATTTGAACTGCATTGGTGTTCTTGTACGTGTGAATCTCATTCTGTGTATTTCATTTACCGTTCGAGCGTAATACTTGCTGCTTGACAGATCTGAGCGAGGCTGTACTGAGCACTTATGAAGTAAAATGTTTACAAAATCCACATATGGTGGATGTTGATCCCACCTCTAAAATGGACAAGACCTATTTAAATGCAATGTTCTATGAAATCTGGGGATAATGCTTTGAGTGCTCTCAGGACTGAACTATGGTTAAGGAGCGATGAAATTCAAATGAATGGAGAGAAATGCAACAAACAAACACAACAGACTCAACAGGTTCAAGAGATTGTTGATGCCAAATTATTGGCGTGCATCTGGGAGTTTTATGCGATGTATAAGGTAATTAATAGACCGAACTTCATCATCCATGGGTTGCCGGAGGGCCTCGAACATTTTTCTGGGATACTAATAAAAATAGCTTATTTTTATGGAGTCACCATGTCGGTCCAAGGTATCAACTTCACTTCCTACGCCAATAGGAATAAATCGATTTTTTTTGAGGCTTCGCGTCAAAATTGTGGACAATTACTTCAAGGACTTGAAAGCTCGTCCACTTAGGGCTATTGATTGCATTGTGGATGCTAATATCCCGAGAATTAATGAAGTAATTTTTATTGGTTATGTATATTATATTTTTTCAATGCTTTTCTCTTTCTTTGAAGTAGAAGGGCAGATCAGGCGGCACCATCTTCGACCATCTGGGTAGTAAGTAAACCACTATAACTTTCATTGAAGTGATAACCATTCATTGCTTTATATTTGTTTAAATGAAAGTTAAACTTTTCGCAAGTTGCGTAAGAAAATCGCTTCAGTTTCTACAGACGGTGGGAGCAGGCGTTTTATTTTACTGAGTGTAAGGAAGATCACAATTTATTAAACTGAAACCGTGTTCTTTATGTAAATATTAACCATGTAGTTATATAAAATTCGGATATTTTTGCCAGACACATATACTCATATGCGAATGTTCACTAAATTTGCATCAAAGTGGTATCAACAACTAGGTTTACCCATAAAGTAAATAGTACTTTTACTATTATATTTGTTCATAATTATAAAGTACTATTATATTTGTTCAAGCTTTAGGTAGGTACCATTTCATATATACATAGAATTGGATTCAGCTAAGTGGACATAATAACATCCACTCTTTCCAATTAGTTAGAAAATAGTAAATACTTAAATGTGAAAAATGAATTTAGATTTCAAAATATCCTCAATTTATTTAATAGAAAATAATGTTGATAAATAAAATGCGAAACATATGTTGCCTTAAAAGCCAGTACTGAACTTAATATTTCTGCCGATAGTAATTGATCTATCGAAAATCATTCAAATATTTCTCTTGTTTTCCAACATAAACATTACCCATTGGAATTAAATAGTACCATAATAAATGAAAAATAGATTAATCACCAGTATCAAAGTATTCTATTCTGTTTTATAAAAAGTTCCGATAGTAGTTAGTTTTTTCTAATTACGTTTGAAACATAGCGTAGATCAAAACTGAGTACTCATGGTTACATTTTTGCAAACTTATTTAAATCTAGATATTGTTTAAGAAGATGTCGTAAATAAAATTAAGAACTTATGCTTATCATTGTTTAAATATTAATGCAATGGTATGAATTTATGAATAAGCACTTTCTTTAAAAACAATTTGATGTTTCCTTTAAACATTAAACTTAAAACAAATGTCAATACTTGCGTTTTTTGTTAATTCACACTAACTTTGATTCCATTTTCGTTACGTTAATTCTGTGCAAATTTCGTCGTGTAGTTCAGCTGATTCCGTTATACGCAAAACTGTTGATGGAAATGTATTTATATTAATTAAAATGGCAAAATAGGGTTGAAGCATGTACTTTACCTTCCAATCGCTTTTAGATTCATAAATTCAAACTTATTCAAATTGTATGGCGAAAAGGCGTATACAATATGTTCAGTTTCTACATGATATTATGTGGATTTTGTTGTTCTAGCTTGATCATATTGTTAGCTTTCATCCGACAATCTTTTGGGCCAAAAGGCAGCAATTACCAAGTTCTCACATCGACAATGTCCTAAGAAAGTGACCATTGCGAAAATTCCAAAGACTTCATATTAAACCGAATTTTCTATGCACGATTTTTTCCCCAAAATAATTTTCTTTCAACATTTTTATGTTGTTAGAAAGGTTATTATTATGTTAATTTCATTATCTTGCTGGTATATTCGCAATTATTTGCGTTGTGGAGAAAACTATTGGAAGAAACATACGTATGTTATAAGTACATATATATGAATATAGCAAAATAGCGAAGTAGAGTTGAAGCATATGTCTTACCTTATCTTTTTTAAACTCTTTTGGGTTTCTTGGGCAAAGTGTGGCTAATTTAATTAACCACACAAACATCATCGCCACTGATGAAATTTCGAAAACAAATAATTGGTGGTCGCTTCGTCACTGGACAATCCTTTTTCCTCAAAATACGTTCGCTTGTGCCGGTATTTGCCGTATTACAGAGCTGGAACCAAATAGTAAAGTATAAAAAACCATTGACGCGTAAACCTAACGAAAGTCGACATCGAAAAATGAAACAAGACGAAATGAAACATAAAGCAAAACATAGCATGCATTGCACATCTGTACACATAATTGTAAAAAAATTGTGTAAAATTTATAATAACGTATTTTGCGAAAAAGCACAAACATTTAGAACGGAGGAATTAATTCTTTATCCATAAAATTAAATAAATTGCGTTTTGTAGGAAAAAGTATTACAAACAAAGTAAACAATACATGCATCCCGCAGATTTTAGAAGATATTGACAAATAAATAAACGCGCGTCTTTACTAACATTGAATAATTCATTTATTTTGCATAGTTCTAAATATTCTGGAACTTAAATGCAATATACGTTTATGTTATATATATATAAACGAAAATGAAAAAAATTCTTAATCCATTAACAAGGATTAAAATCACAGACCCAATTATTCGAAATATGCACTCAACGTCTCACCAGAAAACTAACATTTTATCCATAAAAGTAATGCTTTATAAACTGCACATGTAGTTCATTACAACAATTTTGAGCGCAAATTTTTGCATTCAACCTGCCTTCGCGTTTTTGCTGTTGTTTTTATTGCTACAGACGTTATTTTTGCACATACTCACACACATGCGAGTAATAAAATAACATATCATACGACACCCCATGAAATCTAAAGAAATTTGTTTTTTATATAAATTTTTATATGGTCAGCAATTGTCATTTCTCAAAACTGAAAAGAACTAGTGATAAAGGTTTTAAATTATCAAAAAAACGCAGTCAGTATGAAAATAAAAACTTTCGACATCACTGCGTTTAGTCTTTAACATACTTTTTTACTGAAAATTGCAACGTAATCGCAATGCAAAATGTATTTGAATTTTTGTTTACGCTAGTATACAAAAAAGTTTTTGGAAAATTTGAAATAACATATTTGTGCAGAAAAAAAATATTGAGAAAACGTAATTATATAATATTTATGATATCAACAAAATTTGACTTTGCAGTAAAAAATTTTAAACATTTCTAGAACCCACTAAAGTTATCATGAAGCTTTACATCATACTAGTCTAAAAGTGTATTTTTAGTCTTAAGATACAAGCAACTGATAATTAAAATAGATGTACACGATAATAACGAGCATATATGTACTGCCGCAATAAAATAGAACTTACCTATATATATAATTTGCAAAAAAAAAAAAAACCATTAAGTTCTTTGGCAAAATTTCGATTGCAAAAATTGTTTTACTTGAATTGTTTAGCAGTTTTTCGCGAGTTTTCTTTTTTTTCTTCTACGAAACGTTATATACGGTTGAGTAATGAAATATGTGAATATATATATGTACATTACACATAAATATATATATTATATGCATATATTTTTTTTTTTTTTTTGGGTCTTTGAGTGGAGATGGACTAACGCAATAAAATAAATTTGTGGCTTATATGTCCTATTTGATTATAAAATATTGTTTTGAAATTTTTTTTACAATGAACCCGATCAAACTAGTGGAATGATGCCTTATTGTGATCGCATTACCCGGCAAATAGCTTTCATCACATATCCATAACGTTAGCATGAATACTAGAAATGATCACAAAGTCTATCATCATATATAAAACGCAGAGAGATGTATTTAAAACTGCAACGGCCAATCGTTTTAAATTTTGTGAGCGCTCCAAAGGTTCCTTAATGAAGTTCTCAGAAAATTTGATTTTGTTTCGGGCGCAAATTTTGTATACCCAATCCCGTTATCTTACAACAAGTGAACAATATATATATATATAAAAGAAATTGTTATTCTTTTTAATGATTTTAATGGTTTCCTGATTGTTTCCGATTCTTCTTCCTTCACTTGGTCGCTTTAGCTCTTCTATCTCTCCTCTAGATGTTTAGATGTTTAGTAATGTTCTGACGAATAAAATGCAAAATATATATTTTCTCTTAAAATTAAACACTGAAATTAATATTTTTTTTAATAGTAACTGTTCTTTCGGTAAATTATTAATCTCTCTCCTTTTCCCAAAAATGTTGACGTTGATCCAATAACATTCCATTTATTACTTCCCAGTAAATATATTACACATTGGAAATAAGTAATGGAAAATGATAATTGAAAAAAGATTTACCCTAAATATTAGAGCACGCATTCCCCTTTCGGTAGAAAAAGATATATATTATCGGTATCTCGAAAACTAGAGTAGGCAGAAAAAAACTTAATAATAGAAATTTCAAGATCTTTTCACATAAATAAAAAATACGAAAAAAATTTTAATATATGACATCGGGTCTAATCGTTTTTTTGAAGATCGAAATTTAAAAACGATCAAAATTACATACTCGGTAGTTCTAGTGTTAAGGGCATAGAACAGAGATGATTTTATTTAAAAATAAATTATTTTTGTATTATATTGTACTTTATTTTCGTTTATTGTTGTTCTTGTAAAACATTTATAAGTATATTTTTACGTTAATAAATTTAAGATATTTTAAGATATTATTATTAATTAATTTATTGTAAATCTTCATTAAATAATTTTCAATTTTTACTTTTCTAAACTCTTATACATAATATTGTTTTCTCTCTTCTCATCAGTACCAAATAGCTAATTATTAACATTTATGGGAAAGCACATCGAATAATATTAAATTTCTATTGGTAAGACGTAGTCTGGATTGTTAATTTTTCTTTTTTCATGTTGTCATAAAGCAATTATTTCGTATATTTTCTGGAAGTATAAATTTACATTTTTAAGCTTCTTTTTGCATAATTTTTCTTCTTATTTTTTCTTGATTTTAAGCTCTATTTTAAAAAAATATTTTTTTCTTCTAATATCTCCCAATATTTTTCTTTTTTTATTCGAGACATTTCCACATTTTATTTTCATTTGATAAGGAGAATAGAAAGTGAAAAGACGAAATAAACTATTTCATGTTATAATTTCAATTGCATACCATTATAATTTATCGCATGAAAGATTTTAGTATGCAATTCCAATGAATTTTAGATTTCACGTACATATATAATACAAAAAAAAAAAAAAAAGAAAAAAAAAGAATAATTTTTTATATAAATAAATTTTTTAATTTTATTTTTTATTAACGACATTTTATTAAAGTACCTAAAAAACTGCTTCATGATTGCAGTTAATTGTAAAAAAAATTTAGTGTATGTACGAAAACAATTTAATTGCAATAAATTTTTTTCGCTTGTGCGATTCCAAAAATTATGAAATGGCTATTTCATGTAATGCCATTTCAACACAATAACGCAAATATAGCTGTTTTTCAAAAAAAAATCTACGGTGGGCCATCTGTTGGTTTTTTTTTTTTTTTTAATTGTTATAATAATCTTATAAGATATTCAGTACAAGCGGAAATAAAAAAATTCTTAGTATATTATATGTTAGAGTGAGAAAAATTTAATGCTTCGGTTAATTGTATGCAATTTTTTTCTTTAATCACCAATTTTCTTTGAATCATTATACTCTACACTGTTTGTATACACACAAGATTACATGAAGTTGTGCGGATGTTCAGTCAGATCCGATAATCTATCAGAACGATTTGAAATAGGTCCATCTTTCATTATACTAATGGATTCAGAAGAGTTGTGCAGGGTGTAAATGATGGGCCGCGGTTCACTTTAGTGTTATAAAAATAAAAAAAAAAATCTGCTATCATTTCAATTATCTGGGCAATATTGCGTTAGATTTGTAAAGTTTTGTATAAGCAATGTTTTGCATTGAATGTCGATGATGAGCGTTGGCTTCAGCAAATCGTCGTTGCGAGTCACTTTTCAACAAGAAATATGTGAAAAATTTGTATTTTTATGAAATCAATTGGCCATTATTTGTTTTATAGTCGATAAAAAAAAAAAAAAATCAACGGATGTCCCATTTTATACTTTGTAATCAATCAGTTTTTTTTTTCTTTTTTTTTCTGTTGGAGACTAAGACGATTTAGAGTCTTCATTACTTATGTTATTGAAGAAATAAAGTTTGTGCGGCGTAAGGTTAAGCTTACAGGTAAAACGTTAGCGATGAGCCATTGTATCGCAATAGTATGTTTTTATAGCAAAAGATATATGATGATTTTAATTATTCGTCGAATATCTTTTGATATATTCATTTGCGACGCAAAATCTCATGGAAGAGAGAATATAAATTTATCGCAAGAATAACAAAATAAAGTACATAATCGTCAAAGTAAAGAGAGAGATAAGATAATGAGAAAGTACAAGATCATATCTTTTAGGTATTATAACGGAAGATGTTTTCCTATTATTTACAAAATGTGTGTAAAAAATGCGAAAATTGTTTTAAGAACATTTGTGGAATTTCTTTAAAAAATTAAATAACAACTAAAAGTTATAACGCGATAAAATTGTTTAATTAAATTAAATTTTATAGAATGAAATAAAAAAAACGGAAAAAGGTTACACTGTAAATGACGGGTGTTTACATGATCGTCGTTTAAGCACGTGGCTTTATTCTCGCTAATTTAAATGCCATTTATCAGGGTTTTTCTTTCTTTTTTGCTTCATATTTTATGCTTTTGGACACAAATTCGATAGATAATTTATCTCAACTATCTTTTTGTTATTTTTATTATTATGATTTTTTTTTTTTTTTTTTATAATTATAAATACACCTACTGACAAGTTTAAAATATGTTAAGGTATAATTATTGGTTTGGGATATAACGAGAAAAATCTTAAAATTATGAAAAACATGAACGGAATTTTAAAGCTTTTCAAGAGAATGCAATAAAGAACCATTTTTCGTTGACCGGTCATTGCCGTTTGAGCACTGACCGTTGACGTCTGATAGGATTGTTTTATCTAAAATCATTTTCTTTTTTATAGATTGGATCGGAAAGAAAACCTATAAATTAGGAGAATACAAAAAAAAAAAAAAAAAAATGAGAAAAATATTGTTTTTTCAAATATTTTTTAAATTATTTGCAATACCTTTAAGGCTCCTTTAAGCATTAAAAAGAACCAATAGAGCTGTGGCAGGAATAGCACTAAGATTCCTATAATACAACCAGCTGGTAAACCATAAATAGCTTGCCATATATTAAGTTTAATTTCCAAACTATAGCGCCACATAACATAAGGCCACATCAACACACGACAGATAAAAAACGACAATAACATTATCAACCCATTTATGATATATATGCGGGTTTCTTTTAAGCCCAATGTACTTAGAATACTTCGTAGCGATACAAAAGGAGTGGAAAACTCCATCATGAACATATAGCTATAAATGCAATGACCTCCGCCACGTATATACTGAAGGGGGATGTAGGGGGAAGAGAAAGAAATTTAATAATAAATTTGCCGATTATAAAGTTGCATTTGTAAACTTACTGTTACCACCAAAAATCCAACTGTACCCACAAATACATGATGTATCATCATAATTGGATGTGTTAGTACATATTTGAGAAAGCCCCATTTTCCATTCTCCGGTATCTGCACACATTCGCCGTCATAATCATAAATTTCATCCTCATGATGACGCTTATGTCGCACGTTATCATCTGCACCATCCACATAATCCGCTATCTCGTCATTATTATATGCGATATCTAAAGCGTTTAGACGTTCACCGTTCGCATTAAATGTTGTAGCCATATATTTATCATAGAGACCACCATTTTTTTGACCATTTGTCGCTTTCGGCATAAATGATGCATTCGATGTCAAACGCATTAATTTTAATTTATCGGTAATTTTTTGCTTATGCACCTTGTACATAGACCAAATATCGTACATAAAATAAGCGGTACCAAACCAGCCGTAACCTTCCATTAGGCAATGCGAAGCATATACAAATGATTTACTGCATGTCGACTTGCACACTATGAAACCCACCAGAAATGAAAATGCGGCTTGTATCGCTGAAACAATCCTGGAAATAAAATAAATACCAAAAAAAGGTCACAGATAAGATGACATAGAAGAAGAGAAAGAAATTAGAAAGCAATATTATAAAATCTTTGTAAAAATAAATCCCAGCGATCGGAACTTAGGTAATGGTAAAAGGGATATATAAGCAGAATATTTGCAAAGAATGAAGGCAAAGTTGGTCGAAAGAGTTGAGTTAAGAGAGTTGAGTTTCGATTTTCGAACGGACAAGATCAAAAGAACTAAGAGAGTTAAAGTGTTGTAACTATATGCTCCTGTAAGAATTGTAAATACTGTGTATACTATCCTACAAATCGCTATTCTCAGCGTTACGAACTTAATTTGGAAGATATCTGTAAAGATATCTGTAAAGATATGTAAAAATTAGAAAAGACAAGTTCTATCCACGATTGTTTCAATAGAGTTATTCTAATTTAAAGGAATTAATATAGTGCATCCGCAGTATAGTTCGCATCCTGAACTTAGCAGACAAATATTTGCTCCACGGATTGTAAAATTGTTTCAATAAATTAACCACTTTTAATGCTCTCAACTCCAAAAGAATTCCCAATACTTCCTAATAAAGGAGGGCTATAAAAAGTTCATAAATAGGTGGCAGGCAAAAGGCCATTTAACAGATTGGAAGACGTGCATGTTTTAGTGCGAAATTAATTCGATTTTCACAATACATTTACTGTATTCCGTTTGGCAATTTGAGAAGACGTGTAATCGTGTAATCGGTTCGTGACCAAAGTGAGTCTTTCTTTTTGAGAGCAAGACTACAGTCATTTAGTAGGTGGTCTAAAGTTCACGTTATATTGTTTTAAAGACGAACTTAGCGTCCTCTGTTCCTGCCTAATAGTTGATTATGGGTTAGATTGGTATATGCTGATCTGACTCTTATGAATGAGGGCACCTGGGCCTTCTGCACAACACGAGATTGTTTTTGTATAAAGAATCTTAAGTCTGTCTTATTGTAGGTAAGAAATATAAATCGTGATGAATTACAGGCTTCTTCAGCTGCAAGGTCCGCTAGCTTATTATCCGGAATACTAACCTCAAGATGGCAATGCAACCATATGTTAAATAGGATTTTGAATTAATTTTTCGCGGGTTTGTACAAATGAAGGAGTGTCATTGTAACCTATCGTAGCATATGTAGAATTTCCTCCTATTGCATGCGTCATAAATTCATGCAAACATCAAACAGTAATCGTTCAAAAGACCAACTTTAATTATTTCATTATTGTCCTTAGCAGAAGTAAAGGAAACAGTATAAACAATGTTCGACCGGATAATTCCGCTAGTGAATCCGTAAGAGGTTTTTCCGTAAAATGTTTTAGCGGTTGTTTCTTTGCTTTATACTATGAGTTCGATTTTAATGGACGAAGGGTTGCTTGAGTTTCAATAACGGTAAATTTGATTAATGATTGATTAGTGTTGAAGAAAGCCACCGCAAAGATTGCTATAGTAGATAAAATTTTTAAGATCGATGCACGAAAATAAATAAATTAAAGTAAATCGATGAAAAGCACGCCTGAATAAGCTTGCACTGTTCAAAACTAGAGGCAGGTATGCCTTCTGAAAGTTTCAATAATCGTGGGAAAAATTCAAGGCTTGCAGTATCAAGGGTGTACGAAAGGTGGCAACTTCTTTCTGGTGGCCCGTTTGCTTTGCATAGTAATTCACGATTGCTACTTTTACAACTAACTATTTTACTTTTCAAACTCAAAATTTTTTTGTAAATATATAAAATTAAATAGAAATTGCGGGAAACGAAATGAGCAAACAATGGCCACCTGATGGAAGCGAAATTTTTGATAAATTTCGTAAAACAGGCTGTTTCAAATACTTGACTTCGCCAATATTAGCAGCGTCCCGTTGCGGTGACTATTATGGCGCGCATACAAACTATTACGATACGTCGCAAGAGTTCATATCGCCGTCGCGTTACCAATCCATTAAACATAAACCAAAATATCATAAATGCGCTGTTTGCGATGAAGTCCGCCGAAATTTGTGGGCCGCTACAGGAAAGTCTTGTATTTTAATACCAGATATAGCTGCCCAATGGTTTGCGGACCAAAGGAAATTAAAAAAACTATTAACGGATATTAAAAAACTGACTCCGAAAGAGGCTTTGCTGTACCGTCAATATCTTTGTCAGAATCAATCGTTATTTAGTTCACCACCTTTGGAGTGTTTAAACATCAAACCACCGTTAAGAACTTGGATCAATGTAGATGAAGAAGAATCAACAAACTATATGTCGCCGGAATTTCTTGAATTGTTACGTAAGCATAATGAAAGCATGAATCAGTTATATAATTTAAATGCTCAGTCGCCAAAGTACAGATCCAGGAAACCAAAGAGAATCGAGGAACCATTAAGACCAGCTTCATCATTAGGCGTAACACCACAAAAATTTTATTATGATGAAGAACGTAGAAATGTTGCAAAAGAGAGTAAAAAAACGGTATCCGAACCGGTGTTATATACAAAGAAAATAACGGCAAAACCCATGCCTAAACCACGTTTACGAGAGATATGGAAAAAAACGGACGGATTAGCTATGCGAGATTCCGAAACATCTGTTCCTCGGCATCGAAAAGAGATTGACGCTTCAACGGCAACGGGGAAAGAAGTTTCTCAGCCACTCCAACCAACATTTTTAAAAAAGAAAGTTCGTAAGCGAGAAGGAGAACAACGTTATCCGCTGCTACTTCGTAAAAATAATAGGGTTCACCTAGGAATGAAAAGGAGACATAGTGAAAGAAAACAGCAACCGTTTTTTAATCGAAGAAAGGTGAAAAAAGCGCTACGTACTAACTGGAATAGAAGGGGCATGCCGAGAGGGCAATTACCGATTGCTGGTAAGAATAAAAAGGATTTACAGGACAAACCGCGCACTGATGACGATCAAAAACATTTAATTAGCAAATTTCAACCCCGTAAGGGTAAGGAAGACTTGGGTTATTCCGATAAGGATAAAAAAGACTTGAAGAAAGAGTCCGATGAGAAGGAGTTCTACTCTGATGAGGATCAAAAGAACTTGAAAAAAGACCTGGACGCAGGCGATCATAGAAAAGATTCGGCGAAAGAATTGCAAACCGAGGATAAAAAAGATTTAAAAAAGGGAATGCACCCTACCGAACATGAAGGCGAAGATAAAAAAGACCTGATAAAGAAACTTCGTGACGATAAAAAAGACTTGAAGAATGAATCCGATGAGCATAGAAAAGAATTAACAAAGGAAGAACACGTTGTTGAGGAGAAAAAGGTTTTGACAAAGGAACAGTCCGCTGTTAAGGCTAAACAAGACATGAAAGAAGAACCGCACGTTAGCGCGGTTGAAAAGAAATTAACAGGCGAACCTCGCACTGGTGAAGATAAACAAGATTCAACAAAGAAATCAAAACCTGATGAGTATAAAAAAAAATTCTTTACAAGTAAGCATTCACTTATTCCGAAACGTCGCGATAGTGCGCTACTTGAGTTTGAAACATTTTCAAAAGTGCCGAAAGAAAAGCGAAAAGAGGGAATGCATTTTGATAAGTATGATAAGAGACGGCGCATAGGTAAGGGTCAGAAGGATATGAAAAAGGGAATGTCTTCTGAGGAGTGGAAAAGAGACTTACGAAAGAAAATGCATACTGCCCAGCATAAAGAAGACTTGAAGAAAAACTTTAAGACTGACGATCGTGAAGAAGACTTAAGGACGGAGCCGCATAAACAAGGCTTAAAAAGGTATCATACTGCTCCTAAGCAATTTTCAACTAAAAAGCGTGATGATCTTGACCTACCTGAACTTGAGCAATATATAAACATCCTGCTAAACACTGTAGATCAAGATGATGATTTTAAAACACAGCCCGGTATTAGTCAGCTTGCAGAGAAAAGGCGCCCTGGAAAGCGTAAAACATATCCGAGAAAAAAACTTCATACTGATACGCATAAGGAAGACATACGAAAGGAACTGCCTAGTGGGGGACGCATATACATTCCAAGGGAGAGTGTTATTGAGCCAGCTAAGCCTGCACAAAAATTGGAAGAGAAATTGCGCACTGACAAGTATAAAAAAGATCTTCCCTATGGTGGGCGAATATTCACTCTAAAAGAGAGTAGTCTTCCACCAGCTAAATCTGAGCAAAATTTGAAAAAGAAATTGCGCCCTGATAAGTATAAGAAAAAATTGAAAAGAACGCGTTATGCTCCTGAGGAAGAAGAAAAAAAAATAAATGGCACTAAAAATGATGAAGACTTGGAAAGCGAAATGCTTAAGGCTAGCTTTATCCGAAATCAAGCCTCAATGTACTTGAGAAGGGAAATGCCTAGTATTGAGCATAAAGAGGACTTAAGAAAAGATTCACTTACCGCTGAGTATAAAGAACCACCTGCTGATGACCATGAAGAAGAATTGAAAAAAGAACCACCTGGTCATGATCATAAAGAAGAATTGAGAAAAGAATCACTCACTGATCAGCATAAAGAAGAATTGGAAGAAGAATCACCTGCTGATGACTTTAACGAGAAATTGAAAGAAGAATCGCTCTCTGAAGAGTATGAGCAAGAATTGAAGAAAGAAACACCTGCTGATGACGGTAAAGAGGAATTGGAAAGAGAATCGCTGACTGTAGAGCATAAGGAAGACTTGAATAGGGAATCGTCTATTTACAGCTTGAGAGAGAAAGCATATTATAGCCGCTTAATACCCCATAAATATAAAATAGATTTAAAAAAACGCTGCGCACTGAAGAAAAGACGGCATCAAAAAGACTTAAAAATCGTCGGCGATGAAACTTTAATTTCTAGTGGAACTATCTCTCCACGTCAATCTTTGCATGAATGTCAAAGACCGTTCTATATGATTAACGATTTTGGGCAACGAATAGAAAAATTCGGAATTAAGTCATCGAGAAGATCGAAACGTTTCTTACGTCCGGCCGATGCTTGTCCTTGGCCGATGATATGTCCGAAAGTAAAAGCAGTGCAGCGCGATGCACGTTATCGAGAATCCGTTATACGCTACCAAAAAGCGGCTCAACGTGTCAAATTGGATCTTGAAGAAGCTGCACGAATTGGCTTTTTAACATGGACTTCTTTAAAATGTATGGATTTTGATTGTAAAAATTATGAAAATGTCCCCACGTGTAATGTGCGTCCGCAGACAATAGTTTAATGTCACAAATTTAATGTAAATCCATAGCGTCCGAACGTATTTATCTACAAGGAAAGAATATCTTTAGGCTTACTTTCACGTGCTAAAAGAATTCCTTCCCGATAGACAGAAGAAGTAACTTGATTAATGCAATCGCGTGATCGACGTAAATAATATTAAAAAAAGATACAAAATAGGATTAAAATACGAGAGCATTTTTTTTTATTTTTAATTCTTGTTTTATTGAAAATAGTCTTCAAATTTTGTCAATTCAATGCATTGAAAGCAATTTTCAATTAAAATTAATTATAAATAAATATTGTATTTGATTATTGTGTATCATAAGCGTATCTTCAACACTGAATGAAAGAAATCAAAATCAATGCAATTCCACACTGCGCGTAGTAAAGAAGAAAAGTTAAGACAAAGATTTATGTTAACTGTAATATCGGCCATATATGTAGAAGTTGGTGTAACGTTATGAAAAAATTTCAACATAATAATCAGTTTTGTGTGTTTGTTACCACCAAAGCTAAGAAAGAAGAGTTCACGATTTTTGCTTTGAGCTTGCTTAAGCTAGTTCAGTCTCCCTTTTTTAACGACTTCACGTTATTATATGTGGGCTATGAATTGACAAGTGATGGCTATCATTACGTTAAACAGATTATATTATCGTTTATGATAAACAGAGTCGCATTCTTTCATGGGTCAAAACATGTCGCTGTTACATTGAAATATCTCACGAATTGCGACCTGTAGGTTGAACAAAAAATTTACATGGACCGATATCAGAAGGACAGATAAAATTAGATCAATTCATATTACAATTCTGAATGAATGAAAAGTGCATCTGTCTTAGGCCATTCGGCTACATTACATGTTACATTCATCCGCACTAACTTAATATACTCTGTACCGCAAGTGATGTAGGGTATAAAAAGGATATGTGCATATTGATATCATGGAATGGGTATTTCGAAAAGAGATAAATATAGTCGCATTACACTTTGTCTACATCAGTACTGCCTGCGTAGCGGTTCTCTTTCAATGACTTTGTCCTCTTTTTTTTTTTATCAACACTTTATCGCATAAACGATGCAAAGTTCAATTATCGTATAAATTATTGTACATCCCATGTTATGTACCTCCAAATTTTTGCTGAAAATTAGGTAAATTAATCGAAGACACCTACGTTCGATGAATGGAGACATCCAGTCTATTATCGTATCTAACCTAATAGCGGGAGAGAATATCGTTATTATGTTTGAAGTTAATTTAGGAAAACTTCATTGTTAAGCTTAGCAATGCGTTTGCCAAATTATCTCACTTCACAATCAATGAGTGAAGTATTTTCTTTTTATCCAAATTTATTTGAAACATAAACACGAAAGTATAAAATATTGTCAAATTGTTCGTGGAGAAAGCGATCGCATTATATATACGAAGATAATATCCCCAATTTTCAACTTTGTTAAAAGTATAAGACAAACAAACAAATTAGGCTAGAATTTTTTTTCGTTTTTCGTTTTTTATTTTTTATTTGCATTGGTATTCAAATCAAAAGTGTTTTCAAATTTTTTTCATTTATTAACATTTCTTTAGGGGGAAAAAAAAGGAAAAAAAAAGAAAAACATTAAATATAAACTAAATTAAAAAGGAAGAATTTAATACAAGATAAACGAATGAATTTGATTGAAAAAATTTAAATAAAATAGAAGGGAAAGAAGGAAATATAAAGCGTATGACACTATTGCAGCAAATGGCGAAAACGTGTTGGGTAAATAATTACCGTTTATTGAAACAATGGCATGAAATACCTTTCGTTAATATCGATTGCGCTATTCATCAGATATGTAGGAATTGTAAGAATCCAGCAATGAATTCTTATTATAGCACCGCAGCAAAATCTTTTCCTCACAACTATAAAAATTCATCCCGTCTTTGCTATTATTTTGGTGATCAACCGAATACATCTCAGCGTATTGCAGCAGTCACGCAAAACTGTGATAACCAATATAATAATAAGGTGACTAACGTCATGACTCGTGGAGGTGGTTGTGCGCGGAAATTTCTTAACTATTTCCTTCGTGCTCCAGTCTGCTATGATACGACTAATTGCATAACAGCACATACTGATGATCCATTCGAAAAGAATCAGAGAAGGTCCTCAGAATCGTTTACAGAAAATTATCGAAATTGGCAGTGTCCGGTCGGTGGGCGATGGGTTCGTAAACGCGATGAAAATGAAGAAGATCCGACGACTGAAAATGTCTTCCTTGAACTCTTACGCGAACATTTACGACAAAAACGTAACACAGGCAGCAATCGTTTACCAATATCGACAAATAAGTGGATTAAACGGTTATGTCAGCTTTATGGTGATGTCGTGACTCCCCCCGACTTTAAGGCTATGTGGTATAATTATGGAGGCTTTCATATGCCGTACAATTTAGCTGCGTTAAGCAACGGAAAAAGCAAAGATCGCATGACTTTTTCTTGGCAGCAAAAGATGGGTGGAATATGGCCAAACCATTATCAAAAGACTCGATTGGAAATGCAAGGGAAATGAGAACAGTAAGATTTTTAGAAGCGTCCCATTGTCGATCAAAGGCAAACAAGTTAAAATGTGTAGAAAATAGTTAAAATAAAAGTGATTTTGTTGTCGAGCTTTAACATTGATGTTAAAAAACGATTGATTTCTTGTACCCTATATTACGATAATTCAATCCTTTTTTCTCTTCGATGTAAATTTATTGTCAATAATTTCTTACAAATGTGGTTTTGAGTAGCATTAGGTATTTATATTCATTTTCTGTCTTGATGTTTCAATCTAAATTACTCTCAGATATGTACAAAAAATTGTTTTTAAAAAATAAATGTTTTATTAGAAAATACATGTGGTGTTTAATATCAATCTTTTTTTGAAAGGGCGTCATCTTTAGCTGATACTCGGTCCCTATTAATTAACGATCATGTGTATGAGTTTCGTTTCGCAGCAAACGGAGAGAGATTTGCTTTTTACTGAAAAAAGCCCATATTTAAGATCTATTCAGAAAATGGACTACAGCCTCAATTCGAAGCATCAATCTTTCGTGAGGCACATAGAGATACCTTTGCAAATATAATAAACATGTATTTTGAGGATTTCTGAGGTGGAGCGCTTAGTATACCTTACACCACAAATGGTATAGAATATATTAAGGTTGTACAGAAGAACTTGAAATAGGTCGATTCGTCCTTCTCTCAGGAATAGTAGCCTTCTTCTGTCTGTCTATCCGTCCGTCTTACTTGTTTGTGTTCAAGCCACAATCCGCAAATTTCTAAGATATTAACCACAATTTTTCAGATATTTTGAGAAAATTTCGTACTTGGGCCGATGTTTTATCTAAATATATACATACATATATATATAATCATTCTTATCTGACAAACGGGTCTAGCTTATAGGTTTATCAAATATGTCATTTTACGGTTTATAAGGATGATAATACTCATTACATGTAGGAGGCGGAGAAAATATCCGTATGACGATTGTTATGGTTTCCCTTTTTTTTTTTTTTTTTTTTTTGATGAAGTATGGTGTTTAAAGTCTGACTTGATTGATCTTTCTTCTTTCTTTTATTCAGTTATTTACTTTTAAAAAACGTTCTCTTTTCAATGCTTTGTCTTCAACTGGAAAAATCATTAAAAAGAAAAAGAGATAAAATTTTAATACAAATTAGTAAAATGAGTTGGAAAAATGATTTTATTTGCTTGAAAAAATGTCAAGATATCCCATATTCCAATGTTGACCGCACCATTCAACATATATGCATGAATTGTGAGAATGGCGAAAGGAGAAGGCAATGTGTACCAATGGCTCGCTATGTCAACGAGAATAGGCGGTACGCTGCTCCTAAATATAATTACAGCGGTGGAGCGTACGATTGGAATCCAATGGCACTCACGGCACACAATAAACCTATGCAAGTCAATCCCTTTGGCTATCCGTTTTTAAAACGTCTAACGCAATGGCAAATTTACGGTCAAAAGAGACCATCGGAATGTTTACATTGTTTTGGTGGCTTTACGCCCGTTTCAGGCAATGTTGCTTGGAATAGGGAATACGGTAGATTTATTGCTGCCGATTCATCGCCTGGACAGAGATATGGCTTTAATTGGAAGAAATATGACAAAGAGGAGAGGAAAAAATCGATTAAAGAATTGTATGAATTTTACAGGGATGTTGTTGCACCCGACGGCACCGGCGAATGGTATGATTTTGGACAATCTGAATCGTATCGCAAGAAAATGAAAAAAAGCAGGTGCCTAAAATCGAAATTCACTGCAAAGTCTTATCCACGTTAAGAAAATTTGAGAACTAATGAAGATGCCGACTAATGCCAAGCAGATATAAACGACGGATTCCACATTTTTCTATTAAAAGAAAAATTTACAATTTGATGAGAGATTTTTAAAATTATTGAAACTTTGTTAAATATTCGCCATAACTCATTCTGAATGTTTTGCGAGAGTTGTTTTTTTTAAATTTTAAATGGGAATAGTTCGCAGAGACAGTTGTAGCTAATCATCTTAGCAACACATGAATTTTGTTGCACTTGATTAATCACCACTGTTTATGCTGAATGTACTTTTAAAAAAAATTATATTCGAAAATACATGTGAAAAAATTGGGAAGAAAAACCTGGGTTATGGATGCTATTGAGTAGACGGCAATTTGACAGGGAGTGCGCTAGATAGTCTCGCAAATCGCAAAATCTCTATCAACAATTTTACATATATATGTGTTTCGATAAAATCTTGCAAGCTTGCGGGTGGCTTTCCCGTTCTTCCATTTCACCATTCATATTCCAAGTATAATTTTTTTTTTTCTTTTTTTTTTTTTGCTAATTCTCTGCATTAATCGGCAAGTAGTTATTAGTTAGTTAAAAGGTGGGCTTTTCCTAAACTTAAATGGACATGTTGCCTTAAGACTTTTATACTTGTGAATAAATAAATGAAACCACTTTGCGAATACTTCGGCTGAAGATGATATAAATCAGAACAGTGGATTTCTTCTCTCACTTTTTCCCCTTCTCTCATTCATCCCTTTTGTTTTCATTTTTCTCTTCCCATTTTTCAGTTCTTATTCTTTTCCTCTTTTTTTCTCTTATCTATTCTTATCTTCTGTTTTCGAGTTCCTAGTCATGACATTGAGGTCAACTAATTTTAGTCACAGTTTATTTCTTTTTTGATAATGACTGACTTAGAGTGTTTTGTACAATATCCATAATGATTTATGGTAAACTGGAGTTATGCATTTTAACTTTTATACCCTATACCATTTGTAGCGTAAAGGTATATTAGGTTTGGATTTGATGTGCATGCATTTCGAATCATTTCTCAATCGATATAAATTTGTCTGTCCGTATTTCCGTCTTATTTTTTTGTATTCAACCTGCGAGACGTAAGCTTACGTTTTCGCCATCAATTAAGAATATTATAGATGTATAAACAATTCTATAATTTTGATAAAATTCAATAAAAATTAGAAAACATTTATTGCAAAACTTAACAATGGAAATGTGCACCTATGGCCCTTTGACTCTTATCGGGTAGCTCGTAAATGTCCTCACAATTTCGAGATGAAACAATTATCGACTTATATTTGCATATTTCCAACTTTGCAGAATTAATTTTGTTGATTGTATGAAATGTAGCTATCTGAACCACTGCTAATCAGAGGAAGAAAGAACTCGAAAATAGTCGCCAAGTAGAAGCTACTAGACTAAGTTAAAAATTATTCCCTGGATTCGTACATGAAAACGCATCAAAATTTGAATTGAGTTAGCAAAGACATTCACCTGCCTCCTTAAGAGAGTTCTGTAAACGCCGTCTCTTAACTAGTTGGACTAAGTAGTCAGTCGAATTTGGAAGCGTACTCTAGATGGAAAGTATTCCCCTTGAAGATTCATGTGATGCAGGTGAATATCATTTAAATTTTCTGGTTTGCCCGCTCTAAACTTTATGCTTAGATATAATATTTAAAAAATTTGGTACAAATAGTTCCGAAAAGCAGAATTTCAATTGGTTCAGCTTTCTTGATAGGTAGTTTCATATAGATTTATGAGGTGTGCACAGAAACATCTTACATTTCCCAATTTGGGCGTAATATACCACCAAATCCATCCACATTTCGAACGTAACTACTTAACGGAGTTCCGTTAACGCATTTACACAGCTTTCTTAAGAGAGATGGTAAGTGTCTGTGCTAGTTAAATACGAATTTCGGTTCACACTCTTCAATTTTCCTTTCATGTTTGTGATCGCGAGTGTCTCAACAGCAGAAGAGAGGCGAACAAACGAACGGATAGATTTAAAACGAGCCGGAAAGATTGCGTGCATCAAGAATCGATGAACGTATTTTTTTTTTTCTTTTTGGATATCTAATAGATAGATTTGTGGGTGCTACAAACGAGAGGACTAACCCAATATACGTAACATATTTTCGGTAAATATAGGAAATATATAATAAATTGAATGAAAAGGTAAGAAATAATTTTTTTTTGAATTTGGCAAAAGCAGTTATAAACATTAAAATTTCCTCTAAATTTTTAATTAGGCTTTTTCTCTCAAAAAAAAAAAAAAGAAAAAAAAAGAAAAACTTACTAACGGTTGGTTTATATGAAAAGTAAAAAAATAAAAAAACGGAGAGGAACCACGAACAAGTCATATGAATTCAATTAAAATGTGTTGGACAAACAGTCGATATTTTTTAAGTAAATGGGACGAGATTCCCTGTTCGAATATTGATTGCTCTATTCACCAAATATGTTCGAATTGCAATGACAATCAATTGAAGAGGCATTGTTGCAAAAATGCGCGTATATATGATGAATATCGATGCGGTGGTAAATTTACTTATGGCGATAATCCAAAGGAATGGAATCGACTCTTAATGGCACACATGTATTACAATCGGAAACAAAATTTACTGGAGGCTCTGACACGGAGAGGTGCCTGTACACCAAAGTTTTTAAAATATCTAATGCTTTCATCTTTCTATGATCGAATCGCTCGGGAAAAGCAAAAAAAACTTCATTTCGGGGATCCTTTTGAAACGCAAAGCAGAATATATTCTCCACCATTTATAGAAGACATAACAACAAATTTTTGGTCTTCTCAAGATATTAAAAGTCCAATTTATCCTATTTTACATGGGAAGGCTTTGAAATTCCCAAAAAAATGGATTAAAGAATGGTACGAGTTTTATAGAGACATTGTCGCCCCTCATACCCACGATGAATGGCATGATTTCCGTCAATCTCAAGATATGAGAGAAATTAAAAGAAAAGACCGAAAACTGGATATAGAACCGAGGGTATACTCGCGCATGCAATCGGAGTTATATCCGGGAACTGATCCTTTACGCCGCAGTGTTCACTTAGAAACCGGAAAGGTTCCTGCTGAACAGTACAGAAATGTTCAAGAAAAAAAAAATCTCTCTCATGGCATAACTCGTCTTCGCATGGGGCCTGATGGTATTAAAATTGAATATCACGCGGAACTTAGACCATCAGAATTTGACACCTTATTTTATCGTCCGCGATATAATAAGGAATATCTGAAAAGTTATCTTCCTGATAATCGTAAAGTGAGGTCTGGTATTTTTTATAATCAGAGGAACAGAAAAGAATTTGAAGATAGTAATAATGAGCAGCAGGAGAAGATAGATATTGATGAGGTTCCACCAAGGTATAGTGAAGATTCAGCGACGAGAAATGGCAGGAGTAGACTGGAATCAATTAACGGTGATGAATCAACAGGAAAGCAACCACGGCTAACTAATAATTACGCATCAATGCAAAACGCCGACGGAACCGGAAGAAAATCTCTCTTGAACAAACCTGTGCCATTTTTTGATGATGGTAATGAAATGGGAACAAAATCGCGAGTCCCGTTTAAATCACTCATTAACGAAACGTGGAGAAAGTGATCATCGTTTTGAAGGAAATTGTGATGTCAACTCTGTGATTTCAATATTAATAGTTTGCATGACAAACTATATAAATGAACGAAGCAGTGAACGAAGTTTGACTGTTTCCCCCATTTTTTGATTTTTTTTTTTCGTGGATTTCAACTACTTTATTGTTTTGAATGAAAATGAAATTGAGAAAAGTGTACCTTAGTTTTCGGAATAAATGAAAAAATAAAAGTTTTTCGAAACAGCTCTTAATACTTCTTTTATGGTTTAGGATGCTGCGAGATTAGCTTTTCATCAAAATATTTAAAAATTACTTTATACCGATATTATTAATCTGATCTGAGATTAGTGTTGGTTTCCGCAATTAAAAAACTAACCAATTATTGAAGACTCTTGCCGAAGCAAATATATCGAGCGAAGGCCATACATATCTAAATACACGAATCAACGTTTTATATGATATATGATATGTGGCACGCTCAACCAATATTATGGATTATATAAATTCATGTTTTCCGTGCTTTTTTTTTTGGAAGAATGCGGTGCGCATAAAAGTTTCATTCACATCAAATATAATTCGTTCTAATCTTACTTGCTTATATTGAAATTTTTTTTTTTTTTTTGAAAAAGCAAAAAAAAAAAAACTTTTACCATTTCATTTTTTCATGGGAGAATTTATTTTAAAATTTCAGTAAATTATCGAAAAGTTTCTTTTCTTTTTTTTCTTTCGAAAAGATTTTTATTTCAATTTCGTTTTCACAATTTAAAATTAAAAACAAAAAAAAAGCGGAAAATGTGCTGGAGGAATAGTCGATATTGGTTAGAGAATTTGGATATGATCCCGTATTCCAATATTGATTATTCAATACAGCGAATTTGCCTAAATTGCTGTGATAACCAAACGAATAGGCGCTGTTGGCCGGAATCGCGTATAACGGATCAATATAGATACGGCGGTGTATTTACTTACGGCGATAATCCAAAGGAATGGAATCGTCCTTTAATGGCACATATGGATTATAATCAGAAACAAGATCGTCTAGAGAGTATGACTCGGAAAGGTGTTTGTACATCGAACTTTATAAAGTTCCTTATGCAATCGGCTCATTATGATCGAAAGGGTAGAGAAGAAAATGTACGATATTATTTTGGC
Source organism: Glossina fuscipes (assembly GCF_014805625.2). Taxonomy (NCBI): domain Eukaryota; kingdom Metazoa; phylum Arthropoda; class Insecta; order Diptera; family Glossinidae; genus Glossina; species Glossina fuscipes. Next base: position 5,596,415 of record NW_023998414.1, read on the forward strand.
GATCCCTTTGAGACGCATACAAGATCAACGAATCCGCCGTTATCAGAAAATGTTGACTTTGAAGATTATTTTGGGGATTATGATTTTCAGCAATGGCTAAATCTACGTAGAGATAATCATAAGGAAAAAATATTCCCCCAAATGACACGTGAATGGACGAAGACCTGGTACGAATTTTATAGAGATGTTGTGGCACCAGATTCCAACGGCAGCTGGTACGATTTCAATAAATTAAAAAAGAAAGGTCAACGAAAAAAGAAATTCAGTAGACCATCCTACCGTCGCAGGACAAACAACGGACAGCAACGGACAGCAATTAATGGCAACGATAAGACGGATACCAATGGAACCTCACAAATACATGACGGATTAAAGCAAAATACAGGTGATGAACATTTTGAGACTATGCAAAATGATTATGATCAAATAAGAAAGAATGAAGAAGTGGAGACTCTTATAGAAGATAGTTTTAATCCTTTCACACCTGAACCGCGAAGATCAAAGTATCAACCAAATTGGAGGGCAATCCAAGAAGTGGAAGATCCATATAGCGAGGAGCTTTCAAATCTTAATACAAGACAGTCTCTATTGCAACCTTTCATATTTCATGAGCCATTTAGTAAAACTAGAGCAGATACATTTAAGCAAAAAATTTATGTTAACGAAGAAGGCGAGCCGAAAGTTGAAAAAGTTGAAAAAGGTGAAAAGGTGAAAGGTGAAGGAAAAGGTGAAAAAGCTAAAAAAGATGAAAACTATGAACAAAATGGAAGAGATCAAGAATACATAGGACACGATATGGACGAACAAGAGCAAGCCCTACAAGGAAGACACATTTCTAGAAGCAAAACTAAACCTTCAAAACCCAGATTGACGAAAAAACATCGTCGACAAACGTCTAATCATTATTCCACTTTGTACGCCAAATATAAGGATGCTTTGGAAAAAATGCGAAGGCACAAATTACTACGTCGTTCGAAAAATGAAAGGAGTGGCCCACACTCTCATATTCGACATAGGGCATAAAAACTTAATCGCCTCCAATTTGACGAAGAGTAAGTTGAAAAAATGATGGCTCAACTTTGATTGTTTTTCCCGTTTTTTTTTTGTTTGTCTATTTTTATGTTAATAAACGATATTCGAAATACGCGCGAGTACTGTGTTTTTAAATCATTTTGTAAATCGGGATTTTGGGGCACATGCGACACTTGCCACACTGTTCGTGTGAATGCATTCAAGAAGTGGTCGTTCCAGGAATTCCTTTAAATCTATGCCAATTTGCCGTATTTTAGCGTAAACTCTGTTCATATTAAATTTCCTGCAGGAGACATTAAACAAACGATTGTAGGTGTATTCGACAAGCAGGCACTTCTCATATATATTTTAATTTCTTTTTTCTCTTTTTCGCCTAATCTACAATAGTAGTGTTATTGGTAACGAACTTCTTGCTCATCGTCATCGGCTTTAGTTGGTCGTGTTATAAGAATAACAGGGCAACCCTATTATATATAAAAAAATTTTTGACGAAGAATTTTTTTATTCTTTAAATTAAATAGATTTTTGTGAAAAATTGCGGGTTTGAGAAAAATTTTAAATATATAAAAAATGTTTTTAATTAATAATTGCTATCGATTGGCCAAATGGAACCAAATACCATATGCAAATATTGATTTTTCCATACAACAGATATGTCGAAAATGCAGGTATAAGACGGACTATTGCCCAAATTATGAAGAGCACCGTCGGCAAAGTGCATTCAAGACGGACAATCAAACCGGGAAAGATTTAACCCGTTGGAATCGTTACCTGTTGTCTAATAATCAAATCATTACAAACCCTAATCGATTAGTGAACATGGCTAGAGGTGATATTTGCACGGCAAACTTTTTAAAATCCTTTATGCTAACGGCATCAACGAATAATCATAAATGCAATGCAGACATTTCAGCAGATCCTTTCGAAGTGAACGCCATTCGACCACCCGTATCATATTTAGGATGTGAGACATCAAAATATAAAGTAAAGCATCATAATTTTTTAAGCTACTTGGATAGATGCAACTATGATGGGCTTTTACGGCCGAAATTTTCACAACCGAAAAAGCACCAATTTTTGAAAGAAGAATGGCAATGTAGACGAAAGGAAAAATTTAAGAATATGAGAAAGTGGATGAAAGGTCTCTATGAACTTTATAATGAGATAACAGGTCGTCCTAGAATTACCGAAAACTTAAGCGATTGCACGTATAAGAATGGGGAGAATACAGAAAAGTTCCCGTATGCACATAAGTTCTATTTATCGGACATCGGGACAAATCTCTATCCAAATTGTCAACTATGCACTGGCCTAATTAAGAAAGATTGTATTGCTGATAAAAATCGTAGCAGAACGCGCAGTGTCAACGTCCCATCTTGTCGTAACTCGTCGTTATTTGTGAAAGTACCATCGCTTATAGAACCAGTACCTAAGAGTTTCCCATCCTGTCATGACCCGTCCTGCAAAGAAGACTTTTATGACGAAAAATTTCTCAAAGATGTTCAAATTAATCATAGCGAACAAGTACCCTGTCGCGAAACATCTTTTAAAGATGTTCCAATTGCTCATGAAACGAAGTCGAAAGAAGAAATACCCCATCGCAACACATCTTTTAAAGATATTCCAACTAGTCGTGAGCAGAATTTGAAAGAAGAAACACCCCATCGTGAGACATCTTTTAAAGATATTCCAACTAGTCATGAACAGAATTTGAAAGAAGAAACACTCCGTCGCGAAACATCATTTAAACATGTTTCAATTGGTCGTGAACAGGATATCAAAGAAGAAACCCCCAATCGCGACATATCCTTTAAAGATGTTCGAACTGGTCGCGATCAGATTGTGAAGGAAAACACACTTCATATCGACACATCTTCTAAAGATGTTTCAACTAGTCGTGAGCAGAATTTGGAAGAAGAAACACCCCATCGTGAGACATCTTTTAAAGATATTCCAACTAGTCGTGAACAGAATTTGAAAGAAGAAACACTCCATCGCGAGACATCATTTAAACATGTTTCAATTGGTCGTGAACAGGATTTCAAAGAAGAAACACCCAATCGCGACACATCCTTTAAAGATGTTCGAACTGGTCGCGATCAGATTGTGAAAGAAAACACACTTCATATCGACACATCTTCTAAAGATGTTTCAACTAGTGGTGAGCAGAATTTGAAAGAAGAAACACCCTATCGCGAGACATCTTTT
>NW_023998414.1:5599664-5617075 GCF_014805625.2 Glossina fuscipes
GTGAGCAGAATTTGAAAGAAGAAACACCCTATCGCGAGACATCTTTTAAAGATATTCCAACTAGTTGTGAACAGAATCTGAGAGAGGAAACCTGCTACCCAGGAACATCTTTTAAGCATGTTTCAACGTGTCGCGAACATAGTTTGAAAGAAGAAACCTTGTATCGCAGAATACCTTGTAAAGATATTTCAACTTGCCACGAGAAGACCTTAAAAGAATTAAAATCCTATTCTAAAGATCCTATACACAATCGTGGAACGTGTTTGAAAAAACAAGTAACTTATTGCGAGAGATCACCCACAGATGTTCCAACTAGTTATAAACATAATTTAAAAGAAGGAATTTCTGTCAAGGAGGTGCAAGCTGGTTACGAACGTAATTTAAAGAGACCATATCTTGGCGAAATATCCCACAAAAATGCTCGAACTTGCGCAGATATGAATTTAAAAGAGGAAACGCCTCGTTACCGAATCTCTGTAACAAATGCTTCCAGTACTAGTTCGCAAAGTTCGGGAGATGATTCTTTCTCTTGCGATCGGAATTTAGAAGATACTCTCTTGTGTAATGCGTCACCTTTACAAAAAACCCCAGTTTATTGTAAACCATCATTAAAACGAAGCTTAGTTTGCGAGCCAACTTTAAGGCGTTATTCATTGCAGAGTAATTCATCCCTTAAACATTTATTATCCGCATCGCATTCTAAAATATCTATTGAAGCGCATCGCCGTAGAGTATCGCCAAGCAATTTTTCACGCTATCCGCGGCGTTGGACAAAGACCTGCTTATCTTATAATAAACCTTTAACTGAAAAAAATATACCCGCTGTCGGAACTACTAAGTGCCCATGTGAGCATATTGATTATGCGACAAGGTTTGTCGAAGGCAAAAGAGATCGCATAAGTAGAATTGATGCATTTAACAGAAGTAGGAATGAGAAATCAATGTCAATATTTGAAGTTTATTCAATCTATAAAAATAAACCATTAGCGGCATTAAATCCCGTTTTGCGAAAGTGCCCCTCGCTTACTCTTCATGAAACTAAATCCATTTGGAAAGATCATTTGGATTTTTTGGCGATTTTGGATCGTCTCGGAGATGGTGAACAGCCAGGAACTTCACAAACGAAAGGGTACCGGTAAGGTGCTTAATATTGCTTTTCGATAGCGTCAGTACTCTTATTAAACGCGCTATGCCGTGTTGCTATCAAAGAAGTTGTAGTAATAACTATGCAAATATTCCTTAAAATTTTTTAAAAAATTATTTCAATGAATATTGATGTAGTTATTAACTAATACTTTCTCATTAGAGATTTTTCGTTTTTCAACGCCTGTGTGAGTTAATGATGTCCATTCGAATAGTTCTGCATATGTGAATGCTTCTAAATTATTATTATTATTATTGTAATTTTTTCTGTATTAAAAAAAATTTATGTTCAAAATCGATTTTATTATTTTCGTCCCAATTATTGATATTCTGCTTCAAATTGCAAAGCGAGAAAGTTATGAAAACGCAGACCGAATAAGAGTAATTTGTAGCAGAACTATGTTTACTTTTTTTTATACCCTTCAAGACCATGTTAAGTTTATGTGGACGTACGTAACACCTTTTATGATACCGAGCGAGCCAGAATCATTTCATCATCTGTATCGATCTAAGCTAGTGTGCCAGTCTGTTCGTCTGATGTATTTTTGTGTTCGACTTACAGTTCAACATTTTTCAGTTTTTTGTTGAAGTTCAATACATTAACGTATTTCGATCTAAGAAAAAATTCGTCGGTTTGCATCGCTTCATTTTCGCAACCGTTTCACAATTTCCAATTTTAAAAATTTTTAAACAAAACTCGTCATGGAATAGTAATTTGACATCGGTATGAAAAATTTGGTTTAGCTAGCGCAATTTTTTCAAACCCCTCTCATATAACCGTTCCTATGAAAACTGAGTCTTTGTACGGTAAGAAGGTGTAATTTTTAACATTTCGTGATGAAAATTAATTCATAGTAGTAAACTGGCGAAAAACTCAACCTTATCAAATTTGGACCATGTAAGTCTATTTTTTAAATACTGGGCCTTTAAGTAAAGGGCATAATTGTTAATCTTTTATGATGAAAATATGTTCATCAGAGTAATTTGACATAAAAATTTAGTGGAACGTATTTAAACCATGTGAACCTTAATTTAAAAATAGTTCCCATAAGCAGAATTTGAATTTATTTAGTTTGTTTGAAAGGTATCTTCATGTAGATGTCCACAAAAATATTTTACGTTGTTTAATATGGACGGAGTAGGTTTTCAAATCTAACTATATCTCAATTGTAATTATTTAACAGAGCTCTGTTAAGTCGTTAACAGGTATTTGTTAACAGAAATGGTAGGTGTCTTTGTTAGTTAAATTCGAATTTATCTTCACACCCTTCAAGGCATTTAGATTATATAGGTGTGCTGTTAGACCCTAACATATATATGGGTTCTCATCAAAAGCAAGCCTCTGTACGGAAAGAAAGTCTAATATTTGGTTTTCTATGACCGAAGTCGAAAAATAACATTTTTAGGAGATGAACTAAGTTTTCAGAAAGTAGATCATGCCAAGTGGTGTTGTGAGCATCTTCCAATATACGGGCTTTCATGACAAGTATAACTTGAGTTAAAATAATATGTGTTTTTGGTGTTGTGTTATGATCAAAACGAATGAATAATTGTGCTAGGCGATTTGGTGTAGGGTACCTCCGCGCGAGTATTATAGAAATTAATTCAGATTCCATGCCTTTCTTAGGCAATACGACCTAACTTAACAATCCACTTTTACAGCAAAATATTACAAAATACCTTGCTTTTCATAACTTTAGAGAGAACACACGTATCTCGATGTTCACATGCAAAAGCTACTAAAGCATCCGACACCTCTTACTGCAAGAACGTGGGAGCTAATTTTGTCGCCTGCCTGTCGTCTCATGTAAAAACGTGGTGTGAGTTTTGTGGAAGCTAACTTTTGCAATTTCTCACTAATTTGAAGGAGTTTCATTTAATTTAAGTCATCAAAAATGGGGTCTTTGGCTAAATCGTTCAAAAACAGGCCTCTAGAGCAATACAAACTGAGAACGTCGTTATTTTCTTAATTGATCGTTAAATGATTTATCAGCTACCACAAACACACCATAACAATTTCCACGGATACTCTGCGGAAATGGAAAAACTCGGGCATGCCCAATATGAAAATTTAGTTTCTCTATCTTTTTAAAGATAAAGGCGAGGGCCATAGAGAATTTAAATTTCCTGTTTGTGTTTATTGTATCCTACACCGCTTGTGGTACAAGGATATGTTAAATTTGTACGAATTTGGGCGACGCTTAGAAAGACTTGAAAAGCTGAAAAGTAAGCCGTGACCCATTTGTGACTACTATAATGTTTTTAGTTATTTCGAGTTAAGTTATTCATCAAGATTTGCTTACGTATCCAGGCGTTGTTTCGTTGAATTGGGATGGGCGAGTTCATTGGATTTTATTCAGTAAAGCTTTAATATTTTTTTGATTTCAAGCTTTATTATAATATAAATTAACAACGCCTTCTTAAGGATACGCTGATTGAATAAGGTGAAATGTGCTTAAGTGGATGTACTACTGCAGCAAGAAATAAAATCATAAAAAATTGTCATTTGACTTTAAAAAACTTCAAATACATATTAAAAAATCGTACTTATGTTCATTTAAAATCAAAATTTCATAACGTGTATATCTCAAAATTTTTCTCTCCAAAAACTTTTAGTTTTTAGCCTTGAAAAAATTTTAAAACAAAACATAAAATTTTAAAATTTTTGAGAAAAGGAAAAAAAAAACGAAAAATTAAAAATGTTGAATCCCACGGCAGATATGGAGGTAGCGGCAAACAATGTATTATGCCAGGTGCCCTTGCAGTGCATAGAGAAATGCAAATACAAAAAATATCCAACGTTACCGCGAAAAGTCTATGAAGTAGAGGATGAGAAAAAATATTTGGAACATGCTGATCCTTATTGGGCGAGATTTTTACGATCTCAAGCTGATTCCAGTGCCAAGTATTTGTATAGAATGAGCTTCTTTGGCTCCAATCGCGATCCTACTATGGTAAAAAAAGAACCATTTCCGCCCGCATTAATACATCAACGTCTTTTACATATGCCCGTAATAGGGGCTTTAGACCGCGATGCTATGTTTTATATGTTGTGTTTCATATTGAACATGTTGAGATTGAATCCCGATTCACAAAAGGACGTCTTAAAAAAATTTCGTGAACGCAACTTGATTGATAACGAGATTTTAATTTATATGCAATTGATAAGTCGTCACCCGAACACAGGACTAACGAATGATCAACGTGACAATTTTATTCGCATAACACAGGATATTATTAATGAACATTCTACAATACGTAGCAATAATTACTTTAATCCGGATCATATATTTAAGAAGTCTTTCGTTGAAATTGATCCTTACGAGTTGGAATATTTGAAAAGTATAATGCATACGACAGAAGATCTTACCAAACAACAATTTTTATACTTAACTATGCTGGTCGAACGATTACAGGAGATGCCGCTTGCTAAACGAGATCAATATTTAAAATTGCTTCATTCGAAAGGCGTACTGCCTTCAGAGAAATATACAACGCTCTCGTGGTATTTAAGTGATAAGGCTAAACGTTTCGATAGCACGCGCCTAAAAACACTTTTTCAGCAATTGGAAATTTTAATGGATATTGCGGAAACTATGCCGCCAACACGGCCAGCAGAAATACCGAAAAAATATATCAGCACAACCGAAATTAAAACGGATGCGTATAAAGTGACTCAAACATTGGAAGCACTTATGAAAGGTGCCGTTGAGAATATAGTGCGTTTGAGCGAACTTAAAAACTTCCTTAAGAATTTAATGTCGTTAACACCGTACGAATTGGAATCAACCTTAAATTCTTTGAAAAATTCTTATGTCCTCGATAAGGATCAATTTCAGTTTCTTATTGATTTCATTGCGGCCGGGCGACTGCGTGGCGATCCAAAGAAATTACAATTATTAACGGATATGTTAGAAAAGGTGAGTGGCACGCCAATTGGGACTCAAGTGCCAAACAATGACAATGCCGCGATGGAACAACGACAAGGCGGAGCTAAAAGTAAGTGAGAGGTAAGTGAATTTATTGTGATTCAATAATTTTACATATTTTATTAATTCAAAATAGAAAAACCAACCATAATAAAAGCAGCAGTACCGATAATAGCGGCTGTGGCATCAAAGGAAAGAATGTTAGCGATGTCGTCAATTCAATCCCTTAATCAAAAAGGTAAATATGAGTAAAAATGTTAAAAATAAAAATGGAAAAAAAAAAAAACAATTCTTTTTATTCACGTAGCTGCTGCTGTCAAAAAACAAAAAAAATCACATGAAGGAATAGGCGAAACTCTTGGAGAAAAAGGTAAATATTGTCGAAAAATCACAGTTATTTTGAATAAGAAAAAATATATATTATAAAAATGAAATCGTTTAGACGGATCCATTGCCAGCAGAAAACGAGGAAGTATGTTGACAAAGACTGGCTCATCTCTTTCGGAGAAACGTAAATATGAATAAAAATATGATGAAGTTATTTAAAAAAAAAAGAAAGAAAAATATATGCAAATTTAAATATTTTAGGTGCGGCGGAGACGGACCCAACTTTTACGGGAAAAGGTAAATATGAGTAGGGAGAGGGAGAGGGAGAGGGAGAGAGAGGGAGAGAGAGGGAGAGAGGGAGAGGGGGAGAGAGAGAGAGAGAGAGAGAGAGAGAGATTTTTTAAAAAAATTTATAAAATAAATAATAATATAAAAATTAATCTAGGTGAAGCTGCTGCAGCTGCTGGTAAACCCCTAGAACAGGCATTGGCGGAGTTAGATCCAACTTCTTCCACGGCAAAAGGTAAATGTAGAATGAAAAAAAAATTTAAATATATTTAAGAAAAAAATTCACAAAATGAATTTATTTAGATAAAGCTCCCGCTGCCAAAATATTCGAAAAGACATGGACTGAGACAGATCCAACTTCTAAGGAGAGAGGTAAATACGAACAGAGAGAGAGAAATATTTTCAAAAGAAATTTATAAAATTTATAAAATAAACTCGATGTAGATGAAGCTGCTGCTGCTGCTGCTGCTGCTGGCAAAAATCAAGGACAGACGTTGGCGGAGATAAGTCCAGCCTCTACGGAGAAAGGTAAACATGAAGAGAGAAATATAAATATATTTAAAAAAAGGAAAATATACAAAATAAAATTACTTAGATGCGGCTACTCCTGGCAAAGGACAATCGGGAAGAGAAGGGGAAAAGGGGACCGTAATAGCAAAACAAGATAAAAGAAAAGGTAAAAAGATGAGAACTCTGAGAGAGTTTATTGCGATTTCATAAACTTTTAATTTTCTTTAGGAAACATCCCTCCTGACGAAGACTCCACTGATGTAGGCGAAGTATACGGCGATAAAGAAGATGTCGGAGGCGACGGAGATGTTAAAAGGGAAAACGATACAAAATCAGAACCCACTAAAAAACGTCAACATTTTAAGAAAATTGGTGCAGGCGATCAAAAGAAAAAGGGCGATAAAGACGAAAGTAAAAAAGGGATCGCAGTTACTCACGTGGTAAAGGCGCCGACAACTATGACAACTGTGATCAGTGCCGCATCCATTCTTTCGGCAATGAAACTGGACACGACCAAGACTGTAAAAAAGGAAAAGGATAAAGGCCAAAAAATGGACTACTTTGAATATCCCCCACCTTTATATAAATCAGCGCGCACGGAATATATGCTGGAAGGACCAAACGGGCCAATTCCTTTAATACGTAATCGTGCATTATTTTTTCATTTCTGCACGCGCTCCGGCAAAACCAATCGTATTGTGTCCATTAAGAATGGCATTTTGCGCTTCAGATAAGAAAGGAGAACTATTCCATATGTATTTTTCTTTTTTTGTTTTGCGAATGTTTTTTCTTCCATTTTGTATTCTTGCAAGCGTTAAAAATCAACATAAAAGTGTAATAAGAGTTACCATCCTTTAGGTGAATTGATGTTCTTTTTCTCTTATGAAGGGACCGGGGCCCAATATATCGATATCCAAGGGATAATTTAATTTTCTCTGTTTTGTATTTAGTTTTTGTGGACGTATGCAACGATCGGAGGAACTTGACATGAATCTTTCTGAATCACATGAGCCGAGTTAGAATAGCCTGTCCATCCGTGGCGGCGCTCTGCATCACTTTGCTTAATACAATTATTAACCAGTTTTGGTAATAATACACCAAAAATTACACGTTATTTTCATGAAAGCTCGCACGCATATTCGGGAATGCCCAAAGCGGTGCATGATGTAATCCAAATTTTTTAAACTTAATTATGCTTCCGTCAAAAAAAAAAACGGAAAATTAGACTTTCTTTTCACACAGGGACTTGTTTTTCATGATAACCCAGGGTTAAAAAAATAGACCTGCATGATCCAAAATCTCTGCTGTTAATTTTTTTACCAAATTGTTATGTGGACCGATTTTCATCATTGAAATATTAAAAATTAAATTTTTTTTCTGAAGGGCTTACTGTTAATGAGAAATCTTATATAGAGTGGTGTCCAAGAAATAGTGGTTTAAATATGATCCATTTCATTTTTATGTCATATTATTACCATGAATAAAGTTTCATCATAAAACATTAACTATTAGACCTTTTTGGGACAAAAGGGCTTACTTCCTTTCGTGAGAATCCTTGTATGCGGCGCCGTTTAAAAGATAGGCCTACATGGTTCAAATTCGGTAAGGTTGAGTTCTTTGCCAATTTACTGCCAAAATATTGTGAACCAATTTTCTTCATGAAATATTGAGAATTAGATATGTTAATCATATAAAGATTCAGTTTTCGTAGGAACGGTTATAGGTGAGGAGTTTTAAAAAATCGGCAAATTTTTCATAGCAATTTAAAATGTCGAAATAGTATTATCCGGATAATTTTTTCAAATAATTTTGAAAATTGCAATTTTTGTTGCTTTTATTATTATTATTATTATTATAAATTTAGCCAGAGAATAAATTCTAAGACTAAAGTCTTAAAGCACTAGCATCTAGGGCTATCGGCTTTTTATTAAAAACTCTACCGCACTTGAGGTTTGAACCCACGACTATTGAGTTGCTAGTCGAGACTCTTGCCTACTCGGCCACTCAGGCGGATTTTGTGGCTTTTAAAAATAAGGCGTTGTATGGGGAGTGATCGAAAAAGTGAATCGATCCTAATCATCCTCAATTGCGTTCATCCTTGGATTAAAGTGCTTCCATGTATCATTTGCTATCATAATATTTCAAAAATTGTGAACGCAAAAAGAAGTGGACAGATATCAGACGAAAAGACAAACTTGGATCGATTTAAAATCATTTTCGACTAGAGATCTTGTAAGCATCATTACATCGTATAAAATAGCGATAAAAATAAATAATTTTTAGATTCTATGCTATTCAAGAAAAAATAATAGAAACATTGAAACTACTTGTACCTAGCTTGCTATTGAACATGGACTAAATCGGTAGAAGGATAGACCTGCAACATTACCTAAACTGAGAACAAGTCTGGTTTTCAAGAGAAAAAAATGTGGTTTTCTGCTTTTCCGTATGAACAACAACAGGTAAATCTAAAAAATTTGAACATATATTCTATGAGCGGTGCCGTAGTGCTTGTACGAAAATGCCGCACCCACCTAATAGTAGTATAGAATATGAAAATTCAGTTAATTTCCTTTTTTTTTAGTCTTTTTCAGGATAATAGTGACGTAAAAGATTCAATCGCAATCGAGTATGATTTTTTTCAATTTTGTTTTTCAAGTTTTTCTGTAGATTTTTATGCATTCATTTTGAGTAAAATGAAAAATCTACAAGCTATTTTATTCTGTCCCTACGTAACGAATTTGTTCTTTTCTACTCCTATTCCTATGAAATTGAGAAGAAAATGTATCTATAACTCTCAACTTTAGTTTTGTATGACTACGGAGCGCGTTTAGAGTTTTTGGATTGCGCAAAATATTTGAAATAGGGTTTAGGGTTTGGGACATTCGGAGTTTCGATTATTAAGAAATTGCTTTTGGCCAAAAGTAGCTGAACAAAATTGTATTTTAAAATCTATAAAAAAAGATATCGGGATAAATTTTGATTCAAATGAGATATATAAATATTTATATATATATATATATATATATATATATATAAAGGGTGCCAAGATAAATTCAAATTTATCTAGCAAAGGCACGCACCATATCCCTTTAAATATTAAAAAAATGAAGATATATTGGGATTTAGAAGCGTACTTCGTCCATATTGAAAAATGTAAAATATTTTTGTTTACACATCATGAATCCATTTGAAGTATATGCCTGTCAAACAAGTTGAACAATTGAAATTTAGAGGAACTATATTTAACAGTTTTTGGTATCCACCTGAGTGGCCAATAGTCAAGAGTCTCAACTAGTAACTCTTAATGGTCGTGGATTCAAATCTCAATCTGAAAGTCTTAGACATGCTAAGCTTTATGACTTTGGTTTTAGAATTTATTCTCTGGCTATAGCCTAGTCCTAATTTAGCTGCACTGGAGTCTTAAATTTAGGTGTTTTTCCATAGCCATATCGATTTGTAAGTCCGTCAAATCGCCCTTAAGCATAAACAAAATCCCAATTTTTGAAAAATTGACTTAAAAATGGGTACGAAAAGTTTGTCCTGCATATAATTTTTTAGAAACTTTTCTTTTAATTTTACTCTCTTTTATCATATGAAAACACTGCAGCTCGATTTTGACAATTTTAAGTAATTTTATTTAATTGTGTACTTTGAGTTTACAATTTAAGAGGAAAAAAAATTTTTTTCTTTTTTTTTTTTATGCTGTTGAAATTCGCATGGCTTTGCCACCCTTTAAAACGCGATCACATGATCCCTATACTCATGTATATTTAAGAGGGTCGAAACATTTTTTGGTAATATTTCAAACGTCGGGTAAAATAGATACTAGTTTTCAAGCGATCGAATACCCGCCTCATCTTTTCGCGCGTCGATTCGGACATTTTCGGTGGCATATAATTTCGGATATTTAGAGCTTTTGTGGAACTTGTACTAGTCATTGGGTCCTGACTTTCAACGTTGAAGATTGTCTTCATTGAACTGGAAGCGGTTAGAGCGTTTGAATTGACTGCTGATATTGCTAATTGTGATGAGTTATTAAGATTCGCCAAACTTGTTGGGGTATTTGTCGTCATAATCTCACTTATTGTAGTCATAGATGTATTATCTCTATCAGTATGTTGCTGATGTTGTGAACTTGCTACACTATCAAAGGAATTATTTCGATTCTTTGTTGTACATAAGACATCAACTCGATGTTTGGTTAATGATGGGAAAATCTTCATTTTAATTTTTTGATTAGTTATCAAGGCATTGAATGATTTTATAAGCATGTAACGATCTTGAGAGTCCAAAGGTATAACATTTTCCAATAATAAATTTTTTAAATAGTAGCACACTTGATTATTTAATACTCCACGTCGTTTCAAGGTAACTATATAATCATGCAACTCTTGAGTACCCATCTCGATTAAGCTGCGTAGAAAACTCTCCAATATTTGCAATTTATGAGCATTTAGTAGACCGCCTTCCAGCAAGTATATCATAACATTCGAGAATTCGTGAGTGTCCTGATGATGTACAACTGCTTTGTTAGATGTGGTGGGCGATGGCAAATTGGGGCGATTGCGTTTAACATCTTTTCGCGGCTTAACTGACGGCGTTATTTTTTTAATCAAATTTCGTTTGAGTAAACCTTCCAGTTTTTGAAAATCTTGCACTTTCCACTGGCCCTTAGATTCTTTCAAAAATGCAAGTAAAGCGGCAAAGCTGTTTCGCCCCAAAAATCCATAAGTCTTAAGTAAACTAAAATAATCTTGGGCATGACGTGTACTAAATCTTTTCAAACGTTCCAGATATCTGGTTAGATATAAAAATTTTTCAGTGGTCATCTTCTCAATAAGTAATATATGATGAAGAAATGCTAGCTCACACGGATTTAATTGTTCCATTGTGGTTTGCAATACGTCTTCTGGATCAAGCGAATGATGTAATTTAAAGTTTTCCATATCGAACATGGTGTTTAACATAATATTGACTTGTTCCGTAGACCATTTAATATTCGATTTAAGGAAGCAACTAAAAAAGCAAAATAACGCATCCTTGCTTAGCGGTTTCGTCGCTTTCACTAACGCTAAATTATATTCCATAACTTTCGGATTTAAATGCTTCAATTCATTTAGGAAACCATTTAAATATAATCTTTGGTCATTTCGAAGGGTACGTTCCTTACCAATGGACCATAGTACACGCGATACAGCGTCTAATGAGAATTTTTCCGTGCCTTGCCTACCGCGACGATCATTATTAGTGATATTACGTTCTGGAACTCTTTCTCTGGCTTCGACAGCTTGTTGTTCATCAACAGTTTTCATGATCGCATCAAAATCGTCGTACGGCATTGCCGCTTCATTTTGCGTAGTTCTTATCCTTTGATCTGCTGTGGTCGATTTCGCGGAAGAATTTGGCTTTCTTGTAACTCGTCGCGTTTTTGATATAAGTTGATTTCGTGACGCGAACGCTTCGTGTTTCAACATTTTGTATTATGTTTTATTTAAAAAAAAAAAAAAAAAAACGCAAAAAATATTTTGCCGAAAATTTAAAAATTAAATTTAAAAAAATAATTTTTTTTTTTTTTTTATATTTTTTCAAATTTGAATATACATATATAAAAGGAGAAAATGAATATATTTAAAAAAAAATTTTTACTGTCAATTTGATTGCAATGCCATTTGAGTTTTACAACTGACTTTCATTTGCTTCCTGAAGTTGAGGCAGGCAAACGTTCGGCTGAAAGCATTTTTTTCTTTTTATCATATCGTAAATTAATGTAATACGAAAAGAGCATCGCTGCAAATTTCCATAGACGCAAAAAGTTTTTCCTCAAAAAAAAAAAAAAAATCAATTTTAATGTAATAATGATTTTCTATGAAGAGCGATCACTCTCGCAAGTAGAAGGATATTGCTTGAAGAGATTTTTATCTTCAATTATATTAATCGTCATGTGCATGTCCAGCTCGTTTTTTAGTTTAATGAGAATTAAGATTGATCAATCATTGATTTATTGCGCAACATTTAGAAATCTTTTGTGTTGGAAATTTATTCCATACTGATTGATTTATACCTAGATGCAATATATTCATCTATTCATCTATTTAGAGCCATACCTCTGTTAAAAAATAAATGTGGGAAATTTTCTAAAAAGAAATATATATGAAAAATGTTTAGCATTATATTATGCGAGTATCGTAGTTTGTTTAAACAGTTGCGAGAAAACTTCCTGGCTTATTATAAGCAATATGGTACAGGGTATGGTACAGGGTATATTAAGTATGTGCGGACGGTTGTAACTCCCAGAAGGACTTGTATTTAATAGCACCGATTGGTTAAGGAACACCGAAAAAAACCTTAACCTTCACAAATTTGAGCCACATAAGTTTGTTTTTTGGATCCCAACCATTATAAGCGTTCTAATGAAAAGCAAGACTTTACATACCAAACAGATAAAATTTTTAATACTTTATGATGAAAATTTTTTCTTAGAAAATGAACTATGTATATATTTTTTAGACAGCACCATATATAGGGGTTTTCATAAAACCCGGCTCTTCCATGACGGCGAAGTCTAATTTGTGGTTTGTTATGACAGGAGAAATCGGAAAATAATAAAATCATTGACAAGTAAATTATGTTTACTCAACTTAGACCACCTTAACATTTTGAATATTCTGTAATATCAAGGGTTTTATGAGAATTATGCATTTATATAATATTATAATAATAATGTATAATTTTTAATGTAATATTGATTAATTGATGTGGTGTACGGTATGTAATCGCCGACCTCTTCCAACTTTAGCATATTATATATTTTATTTTAAATTGTATTAAAGTGCACACTTATTAGTTTCAATTTGTCTTACACAAGTAGAGTTTCATAAACACATGTGACGGGTGAAGAGAAGAAATACGCCAGTGTACCAAACTGCATCAGAATTTCTCAAAAATTGCGACCTATACGTTGACAACAACACTAAATGAACACACACCAGACCATCTAAAAAATGCCAGCCTAATATCTTTCATAATTTTTGAGTAATGACTGAGAACCCGCAGATTTTTGCTTAGAGAAACGGAGTAACGTTTAGTTAATTTGTTTCATTCTTCACTGAAAATAGTTGCAAGCAAAACGTCCACAAATCTAGTATTAATAAATATTATTTCTTATGAAAATGTTTTGTATTTTATTTGGTTAAAAATCGGATCTTCTTTGTTGTAATCATCCATAGCATAAATATTTCTAATGAAAAATTTCTATTGTGGCAAAAACAAAACAGAGCTAACACAAATTTCCTCGTAATTTTTCGGACAAAATTCTATCTAAATAACGAAAAAAATAAAAATAAAAAAAAACAGAAAAAAAAAAAATAACAAAAAAAGAAGTACAAAAAGTTTAGAATACTCCATAGCCGTTGCGGAAAGATGTTTAAATTTCTTAAATCTCATAATGGGCAGCGTCAATATCAACAAAAATACCAACAGCAGCAACCGCAGCAACAGCCGAGTTGTTTGGAAGGCTTGCAGTTTTTTTCGAATTTCAAAATGCCTTTAATGGATATGAGATGCGTGCACCTACTAGAAGAAGATCATGTTAGCACAACAAAGTCTATAGGACTTACTGAGGACTTATTGGCTCAAAGCATTTTCAGCGATCCGATTGAAAATGAACGGAAAAAGCGACCCAAACGTCTATTTCCTTATTATAAACACCTTTCCCCGCAACTTGTAAAACTCTTTAGAAATAAAATGAAGAGCAAGCTACACATAACAGATTCGAGTGCTGGAAAAGAAAAATTCCTGCTGCCGTTAAATGCCGGTGAGATAGAAAACACGGCAATCAATGATTTTTTGAAAGCATTGGAATTGTATAGAAGTACCGAGAGTTTGCCTGAATCAGATATGAAAAATTTTAACGCCAATTTACAAGAAATATCGCTAATGTCCCCACAAGCCATGAGAGCGCTAACTGGAAAATTGCTAGATAAGGGCTTGAAAACGCCATCTGTATTAAACTTTTTACAAAACAGTTTAAACAAGAACGATGAATTAGATGATAATTTTAAGAAGACCTTTATGAAAGACTTAAATGCGGCTGCCAAAGATACTCTGTACAACTATTTTCGTCCATCATCAATATTTCGAGAACAAGCTAATATTGCTGATCCATATGAATTAGCTCAACTTAAGGCCATTGCAGAAATGCCTCACAGAGGTCCTAACGAAGATTTATATTTGAATGACTTTTTGAAATCTTTAGCTGATCGTGATCTCGAAAAAAAAAATGAAATTTTAGGTAAATTAACAGGGGCGAAAATCTTGAAACCAAAATCTTTGGAAAATTTAAAAATTATGGCAAAACAACCAATTTTGGATATATCGGATCGTGATCGCTATGAATTAGATATGGCCCTGGCAAAGGCAATGGAAGATTTTAAAGAAAATGATCCAATTTTAAATTTAGATAACGCTAAGGCTACATTGGAGGGTATAGCTCACGAAAATTATGATGGCATGGATGATTTTTTGAAACGATTGTCTTCATTAAGCCTAGCTCAACTTAAACAATACCTGCAAACACCGCCCATTAGAGAGCTTGTAACACCAGAAGTGCTTGAATCGATGACGCAACATTTACTTACCAGGGACCCTGATATACATCCAACGAATAAGCGGCAACTACTTAGCGTATTAGAAGATCTAATACCGACTCCTTCGGTAATTCATAAACTAGTAATGACACCGGAGTTAACAGCACAACTTGCATCTATCAGAGCAGATGGCAAAGGAAAAAAGCAAAAAATGGAAAAAGAAAAAGCTGTAGCTGAATTTTTGAATAAACTTCAAGATATGCCCGAATCACAAGCTGCAAAATTTCTAGACAAATTACGAGCTACCGGAAAATTGGATGCGAATCATTTACAAGAAATGAAGAAAATTGTTGAAAAACAAAAAGACAAACTTGCTCCCTCTATAAGACGTAAACTGGTTCAAAATTTGGAAGATGCACTAAGAAAGCGATCTAGTGAAAACTTATTATTGGTTATACCTAAAGTTAAAACGCCGCGACGTGCCGCTTTTTATAAAAGAGGCATGGATCTGGAGAGACTAGATACTGTTGGCAATGGTCGCAGATTGTTAAGAAAATTGGCCAGAATGGACGAACCTTCGGCTAAGCTATATGTAAAATTCAATCTGTTGCCTAGGGGAGTTCTACCTAATCACGTTATTGATAGCCTCCTCCATATGCTTAAGACCGATGACGTATTAAAAATACCACCAAAAAAAGCACGGAAATTGGCAGAAATCCTGCGGTCTTGTAAAATTAAAAAACCAACCATTCCTGTGCTAAAAAAAATTGTTGTAAAGCCCCGATCTAAAAAAAAGGAACCGATTATTGGCGATGAACAGCAGATTGTAACACCAGAAGAAGAAGAGGACAAGGTTGACACTCGTGTTGCTGATCGTGCTGCCTCTAAGAAAATCAGAAAATTTGAATCAGCTATTGAAGAGAAGGGGGAAATAAAAAAAGGGCGGCGACCAATTATTGGGCACAAAGCGAAAAAATATAAAATGAGGGAAGGGGAAGATCATGAAATGATAACGTCAAAATTTGAGCTAGTAAAGAGAAAAAGAGAAAAAGGAAAAAGGTTCAGGCCTAGGTTAGATGACGGGAGGGATCTAGAATATGTAACGAAACAAGAGTCTATTCCAGAACAAGGAAGACATAAAAAGAGAAAAAAACCCTATGCATTATCCTTGGAAGAGCGCAAGCAATTATTCGGCGATAGAGCCCTACCATTAGTACAGGAAAGAAAAGGCAAGAAAAAAACTAAAACTTTACTCATGGCGGCGAAAAGAAGAGAAAAGCTAAAATCAAGAAAAAGAGACAGTGCAGAGCAAAAGAAGCTTTTAGAAGCACCTCAAATTATATCTATCCCGAGATTTGGAATGCCAGCGCCAATTGAAATACCAGCAATGACGGGTATGCCAATAACAACGGATATGCCAACAAAAATATCAACGACGAGACCAACTGCCGCACCACCGCCAACTGTAGACCCAACAACAACGGTACCTGGACTACCAATACCAACGGAAACTATAATACCGACAATAAAGGAAAGTCGGATGCCAACAGTCACCGATATGCCATTAACAACTACAAAGGTAGTTAAGCCTAAAAAAAAAACGAAACTAAAATCTGGGAAAGGATCAAAAAAAATTCCGAGAGTTGATGAATCAGACAAAATTGTGCCATTTATATATGGAACACGTCCGACAACATCATTAACGGCACCTGCAATACCAACAGAGCTCGGAAGGCCAATTGCAACTGCAAAGCTAGATAGAATCACAGCACCCACGGCAGCAGTAATACCGACAACAATTGCAACAACACCAACGACAACTGCACTGCCGAAGGCACCCACGGCGTCAACTATATTCGGGACACCGACTGTAACTGCTTTACCAGAATCGGCATTGCCGACAGCAGTAGATACACCAACATTCGCAACCACTACCCCAGAGCGAATTGAGGCACGTTGGGGAGTCATTACACCAAGCGAAAAAGCTAGGTCAGTTGTAAAACCTCGCAAGGCCCCATGGCAGATATATAAACCGAAAAAAGCACCAAGGAGAAAGCGGGACAAGAAGAAGAAAAGGCCAACGGCAATATCAACTGCGTCACCAACAACGGCGTTACCACGTCCAACATCCGCAATACCAATGCCACCTGCAACACCACCGGGACTTACAGAACCAATGACGGCGACAATGCAAGCGAGAATTGGACCACTAAGGGCAACTGGAACGCCTGCGAAAACCGCAACAAGAGATGCAACACCAATTGGAACACCAAGAATGTCTGAAAGACCAACCACAGCTGAAGGTATAGGACCACGTGAACTCGAAACTTTAACACCATCTCAAATGGCTACTCCTGCGCCTGCTGAACCACAGTCAACCGGAATTGCAAAACGAGCTCGAACTGCTACACCAACACGCTATACAATTGATGAACCGACGTCTACGGAAACACCAACAGCAATTTCAACTCCAATTATAGGTACAGTACCAATAGCAACTGCAGTACCATCTAAAACTGAAGCCCCAACGGCAACCGTGTTACCACAGACAATAGTTACACCAGGAATAGCTGCAACGCCGGCTCGTAGTGCAAAACCAACTCGAATTACTAAGAAAGCTCGAACT
>NW_023998414.1:5617085-5640530 GCF_014805625.2 Glossina fuscipes
CAACGCCAAAGGAAACTGTGACACCAATAGAAACTGCGGAACCATCATCAATTACTACACCAACAGAAAGTATAACACCAACAGCAATTGTCACACCAACCACACCTTCAAAATCATCGGAAATCACCACTCCTATGGAAGCAGCAGAGCCAATGTCAAGTGCAATTGTAACTCCAACTGCAATTGCTATCCCAGTCGGAACTGAAACCCCGATTGCAACTGCAGTCCCAATTGCAACTGCAGCTCCCGTTGCAACTGCAACTCCCGTTGCAACTGCAACCCCATTTGGAACAGTTCCTCCAGTTGCAATTGCAACCGGACTTCCATTTGCAGCGAAAACTGAAACACCAACGACAACCGAAACAGCTGCAGTGGCCGAAAGGCAAGAGGCAACTGGCACACCAACGACAGCAGTTGCGACTACTGAAAAACCAATGGTAACTCAAATACCGACGAAAAGTGCAATGCCTACACCAATTCCAGTACCACAACAAGCTGCGAAAATGTTGAAGTTAAAAAGAAAAGCTAAGAAAAGACCTGAAAGCTCGGAATCATTAGATAGAACTTTAGCACGAACGGCAACCGTTTTTTCGATGAAGAGACCTACTAAAGTAGACAAAGCAGATAGAGAAGGTATAGAAGAATCGAAATTAGATTTTAAACCACAAGGCCCAAAGAAACATAAGTTATCTCTAACTGGCATATCCCCTCTTGTTGGTCAGCGGGGATCACAAATGAAAGTTCGACAACCTTTAGGCGAAAGTTCGGAAGTTGGAGGAATACATGAAGTATCAGACTTAGAAGCTTTTGATGAAGAAGCTGTGGTAGATGAGTGGATGAATCAAATTTATGCTCTGAATCGTTGGGATGATGAAAGAGAAGAAGACGAAGACGGATTAGCACCTATGAAATCGTTATGGCGAGATATACTTGAGAAAATAAAAAAACAACAAGGTTGGAGAGAACCTCGTATCAGATCACGATTTTTCGGTTCTAAAGGTTCCTTTAAGCCCAGGGACTTTAATTCTCTATTATATAAACTGTCCGGCATGGAGAAACGTTCAGCCAGGGCTTATTTGATGGATATGTTTTATAGGGGCTTACTTAATGATGACCAACTTGATATACTTAGAGATTTACTAGATACCGCCGTCACACCGCAAATGACAGTAGCTACTCGACAAGAACTGATGCGAACCATTGACGACCTGGTCACCAAAGGAAACCTAAACGTCGCGCTATCTCTACTAGACATTTTCTTTGAACCACCCATCTATTTGCCTACTTATAAAATGTATAATTTTCGTAAACCAACCCCTGTGCGTCATCCTCTTAATGATATCGTTTACAGGAGGGGACTTGCCAAATACGTTACATTACTGCGACGCACCGTCATTTATTTTCGACCGCCAATTATACCAGAACTTGTCGAATAGAATTACAAGCGAAAAAATGCTAAAAAAAGAGTCGATAAACATGTGTATAAGAAATTGTATTTATTATAAAGATATTGTTTCTGTAAAGCGCAATGCAAGTTTGTTATCAAGCGCGCCGTTTCTAACAAACATTGCCATGATTTCACAAACGTCTTATATATGTGTACATGTTAGGATGAAATTGACGTTGGGTTCGAATTCTTGTAGAAAATAAAATTTGAATCATTTTTAAACTCAAAATTTCTGTTTATAACTGAGCATAGTTTAATTCCGTTGAAAATATAATCAAGATATTAGTAATGAAAAGTCAAAATTATGGAACCAAGAAGGAATAAAGTACATTCGCATTCGCTTTATTGAAATGCCATAAGTATTTATATCGATGCGATCGCAGAGAAAAGGTAATAAATCGAGTCGATACCTGACCTATTTAGTCATCAAATGCCGAAATGGCGAAAAAAGATTAGATCCTTAATTTCTTCAATCCCAACCGCGACTGGTTAATCAAAGCAAAATCTGGACGGTCAAAATCTCCGCAGTGAAAAGACAACTATTAATATCGCTTTATTTGTGGCATTTTTTCCGCGTTTCATTTTTTCTTTTTTTTTTTTTTTGTAATATTTTTCGGAAATAGAAAGCATACATTTTTTCCTCTACTGTCTGACATTATAACTTGTGCGACGTTTTCGCGAAGGATTGGCGGAATTTGGCATATGTAATTTCGCAAGACAAAGGCCACATAGCAAGCGTTTCCAACTGCATATAAAATACGATGTATGAGACAAAGATATGTGTAGATGATAGTCTTGTTTTTTATAGCTGATCGATATTTCAAGAGCTGTCATATATGAGGAAGAGACAAAAGTAATGGGTTTGTTACTGTATATATATTTAATTTTTTTTTTTTTGAATCGGGAAGAGTTAAGGCGACAGCAAGACTATTGTAAACGAAAACAGAAAATGTAAAAAAAAAAACAAAAGTCACGCATTCATACATTTGGAAAATCATAATTTCTGGCAATGCCGAACAAAATCCCAATCCTTTTTTATTTGTTTTTCTCTGTTCATTTAACTTGGTAAACTTTGACGGTTCTCAACAAAACTAAATTTAACGCAAAAAAGACCTAAATAATACAACCACAAGTCAGACAAAAATTTTTGGTTATGTCTAAATTTACAGTTGAAAAGCAAATCATACTTGACGAAAATGTTTTGTGTCCCCATAATAAGATAGCAGGAAAAATACAGAAAATTTATCGCGAGGAGAAACCGATACGTTTGAACGACGTATCGCATTTGCGAATGATTGGGCAATGCGAGTGCAACGTTTGCGGCGCTGGTAGGGGGAATAAACTGCTGTGCACGTGTCAATGGCAAAAGAAGCATCGAAGCCCTAGCGGCCAGAAAAGAAAAGATGATAGAGATGGTTCTATTTTTCGTTTGAAAACGTCACAAACAGAAGAAACGGAGAGACAAGATAAAAAAATGTTACCGTTGAGATCGAAAGGTGGTTGTCTGCCTATAAATTGGGGACGTAATACATTGCTTGAGAGATTCCGTCAAAGTTACAAAAAATCAAAAAATTATCTCAGCGGTCGGAAGTCGAATGATTCATTCGATTGGATAATGAAACCGGTCGAAAATTTAAGAGAGTCTTCAGATGATATCACCCGAATAGAGCCAAAAACACGATCGCCTCCTCAAAATTTAGCAAAAGTTAAGAAAATCAAGTCAAATTCATTGGAAAACGATTGCACTGGATACACTTGTCCCGTAGATCAGTTCAGCGCTAGTGTAGTGCAAGAAATACGTCAGGGTCTTCGTAATAAACGAAGAAATGAAGTGCCATATAGCGAAGAGATTGAAACTGATTACGATCTCTTCACCGAAAACGAAGACGACTCTGAAACGGTAACATCGGTTCAAACATTAAAATTGAAAAGCGCCAAGAATTACATCCGTCCTGTTGGCCGAAATTATCCCCAAGAAATGATGGCCGGATTTAGCGAAGTTTCTCTAACTAAGCAACACGATATAATACAAAACGCACGAAAAGATCGGGCAAAGTCGAAAAGCGAAAAAAAGAATAAAACTTCACATACTGCTATTGAGTTTTACAATAAAGATGCGGGTCTTGAAGATATGCAACACAAACCTTCTAACGAAGTATCTCTACCAATGAGTTTCTTCAAGTCGAAAGGAGAGAAAGTTACCGCATTGCAGAAAAGACCTGCAGACGGTAAGATCGTAGCAGATCTTGAACGTAAAAAATCTGAAGGTTCAGTGGCAAGCGTCCTTGTTTTGCCTGCCGCCGATATAAAATCCAATACTACATCTCGTACTCGAGGGGGTCAAGAACCAAAACATTCGCCAAAGCATCAAGTTCCAGGAAAATTAAATGATAAATTCTCACTTATACATCAGTTGAATGATGAATGGGCTTCACTTAAAACGTGTAACAGCGTTAAAAAAGAACCATTTAAACGACAAAAAGATGGGATATCATTAAAGCAAAGCTGTACATCGCCAACAACATTTCAAAGCTCAAATGAGTTAAGAAAACTTTTGGAAAATCTTAACAAAGACAACACGGTTGGCATCATCGGACGGCCCGAATCTCCTTTCGGAGAAAGCCATAACTTCCCCATACGCTATTACGAGCCTATCAAAATGGACATGAACGGTTTAAAATCGTTTGCACCAAAGAGACCCACCGCCAGAAGACAGAGTGTATTAAAGTTTCCATTAAAGAAGCTCTAAGAATGCAGTTGTCAGACGACTGTCATTTTTTCAATTTTGGACGACGATAACAATGTCGGAATATTGCATTTCCTTAGAATTCTTTCTTTTCGAATATTTGAAGGGACTTTTTTCTTTTTTTTTTTTAGTAAAAATTTCTTGTTGGCGATATATTATCTTATATGCTTTGTAATAAATTTACAGGTGAAACTCTAATTAAATTTAAAAAAAATTATGCAAAAAAAAAATAACAAATAAAGCTTTCTTTTAAAAAAACTGCAAAACTCGGTAATTTATATACATTTTATAATCTACTAAGAATTTCACGATTTTAAGTGCTAAAAAAGAAAAAAAAATTTTTTATTATTTATTTATTTATTTAGTTAGTTAACTTAACTTTTGTTTAAATGGTTTAAAAATGATTACAAGGGAAAAGGACTTGAAAATTGTTATACAGAAGATACATAGGCGATATTCGAGGAAAATGTATCTCGTAAACTTAGAACCTTTAACAACTAACAAATTATTTATTCCCAGTTTCAATGTTTACGGATGAATGGATAGTTCATAAAACGCAAGGCAATTACTCTTGCATCGCATGTTGTGACATAAAAATTCGAAAATAATTTATCATCACGAATAAAAACTGAAAGATGTGTATGAAGTTTAGACGCCACAACATATGCTAGATAGATTCTGCATCAAACAGATTACCAAAAGCAACTAAGCCTGGCTTGGACTATCTATTTTAATGATCACTAGTTTCAAATTTTGTTCATGAAAAGCTGCCTCTATTTAAACAGTCGCTTATTGAGACTCGTCAGCTTAACTTCAAAAATCATAAAACGTACTAGATCCGTTGGTACGAAATTACTAAAACATTATAATTTGAACCTTTAATTATATAAATCCTATATCTATTAGAGAGTATATCTGTATCTCCCTGTTTGAAATGGAACGTCAAATGCTTTAAGTTTTAAAAAAGCTTATAATAAAAAGGGTACTTGAAACGATTGACAAATTGTTTATTCTGTACCTTGTATTATTGATAAATATTTGAATAAACGATCTTTGTAATGAATACTAAGAGTGTTTAACACTTTATTAAACGTTAAAAAACATTTGTTTCTATTTTAAGAATTTGAGTAAAACACTTTTCAATATGTAACGATATCATTATGGTTATTGTCATTATTGTTATTATCTTTTTTTAATACCCGGCATAACTATTTATAGTACAGCGATGTATTAAATTTATATGTATGTATGTAAAAGCCGACTTGCAATAAATTCATCTTTTATTAAACCTAGTTAATGTTAAGTATCACTTTTTAAATTCATATAAGTGGGTTTACTCACCTATCTGCCTGATAACAGTTCAATTTGAGAAGTGGGCAAAATAGTGATCCCATCCGAATCATTTTTCATAGTGTTTAGTCGTGGGCGAAAACACATCAGTGTATAAAATTGCATGAAAATGTTTCAAATATTACGTCCTGTACGTTGAGCACAAGAAAATAGAATGGCCAGACGGGCAGACAGAAACTTAAAATCGATCGGTATAATAAAAGTTTCGTCTACGTGACATTTATCTGGGTGTTGCATACGCCCGCAAAAACTAAATATATCCTTGTACCATAATATAATAACGAGAACATTGAATTTTAAATATTTTGTAATCAAAATTTGTCCCCAATGTGGAACATTTCATATATAAATTTAGTAAGGTAAGCTTGAAAAATGTGGCTATATATTTCTTTCGATCCCAAACTTCTTATATAAAAATTCTCAGCAAAAGTGGCTTTATATGCCAACAAGTTATAAAATTTTATATTTTATTAAAAAGATATATATATATATATATATAAATATATAGGTTTTAAAAATGGATTGGGCATAGTTGTGTGTAGGGTACTTAATATTTATTTATCAACTTGATAACATTGTATGATGTTTTCTTAATGAATCATTGCAAATAACTGGCAACAAGAGCGGATGAAACCAAATGGTACCATAAGTATCCCAACAATCAAACAAGAAATAAAAAATTGTAGCACTGTTTAAGAAAACGTTAAGCAATTTTAAACTTCTTTTTATGAAATAACAAAATTGGCTCGCAAAAGTCTAGAGACTTGATATCGTCTCTGGCTTAATATTTATCGATTATTTCAAAAAAAAAAAAGAAGAAAACACATAATAATAATAAATAAGAAAAGAGAATATTGCCGAACATTATTGCAGTGTATTGGACTTTTGATGATGACATACACATTTCCTTTTTTCTTTTTTGTTGATATCCAATCTCACAGGTAACGCGGCAGAGGTCAGAAAGAAGCTAGGAAAAAGAAAAAACGAAAGAAATAGGCATACAGTGGTCGCAGTCTAATGAGTGCGTGCCAAACCGCTAACTGTTACGTCTTTATCAACAGCCAGTTCGCTATAACTATGACGAAAACGAGACCTATCGCCTTGAGATTTGAAACCGCGAACATTGACTTCATAGTTGCAGTTTTTACCCACTCGATCGCGGATATTGATAAATCGCAAAATGATTTTCCATTAAGTCGACAAAAGCAAAATCTATGGCGTCTTCAAACTCCCTTTCCATGATATTCTCAACTTGAAGAAATGTCCCCCAGGAAAAGGACGCTTGCAAACGTTTGGAACCTTTTGGACCTTTTACAATTCCTTTCGGTCTTATTATTAAAAAATCGTCATTCCATAAGAAAATGTAATCGAACACATTAGTCGCCTTCCGAAATATGCATCGCGAACCCTACAAACTGTATGTCTTCTTGATTAGAATAATGTGACGCTTTTAACCAGTTAACTGTGTCGACATCTTTGGAAAATTTACATTTAAAATGTATCACAAACATTTAGCGTTGACGAGTATAGTCATCATACAGAGAGTATGCGTAATACGAAATTATTTTGTAAGGAACTAACTGGACAAACTGATATACACACATTTTAAAATACATTCTTATGGCAAAAACACATTTGTGATGATAACATATAATGAGGGAATCCGGCAAGGACCATGGTTATGTATATATTCGCCATAACACAAACTTTTCAATTTTTTTCCAGATAACAAGTTAATCGCAAAAATTATCATATGATCCTTTTCGTTAAAGATTAAGAATGTAAATTGTCTACCTTCCAATGCTCCTGTATTAACCAAAAGTGAGCTCCTGTATTAAACGAGTGAAAACCTTATATTGGCCACGACCCATCATTAAAAACCTGGCACTACTTCGTTTAATGTAGTTAATCATATAAAGAGTTTTCAAAATAATGCGTTATAGTGAGAAGTGGTCCAATCCCAACCATTTTCAATCGGATAGGCCCTTGGGCTAAAGCACTTCAATGTAGTAAATGTCATTAAAATATCTCAAAATTTGCGATCCGCAGGTTAAACATAATAAAACAAGACGCACAAGCGGACAGACGGACGGACAGATAGACAAGTTTAAAAGGATGAGTTTATCTCAAGTCATTCTGGGTGTTGTGTAAATCGATTCAGAAATTCTTTCCGAAACAATTGATATAATAAAAGGTGGATATATCTCAAGGCGCTCTGGATGTTGTATAAATCAATCAATTCGGTACGATCAGTATAATAAAAGAGGTAAGATTATTTTCAAGTCCTTCTGGCACCAACCTCTTGTAATCCACCACAAATGGTGTAGCGTATAAAAACTAAACTTCCAATAGTATTTTCAACAATATATATTTTCAGATATATATCTGTCATAAGGGAAAATAATTTAAGGTTAATTATATTTTGTATGTGTTTAAAAAAAATGACTTCCATCGGGATTTATAGGGATAAGAAGCTCAAAAAGAGAGAGAGAGAGAGAGAGAGAGAGAGAGACAGAGAGAGAGAGAGAGAGAGAGAGAGAGAAAAAAGAAGAAAAACTTGCAATTGCTTTACGAAGAATCCTGGGCATGCATTTTTTCATGCATTATCCGCGTTATTATTTTATTTTTTTTTATTTTCACATCACACATCATTTATGTATTTTTGTTGTATATTTGTAATACAATATTTGTGCCAAATTTTGAATCGATTTTTGGTGTAGATTGCAAGCTTTAAGGGCTTAGTTATTACATAGATTGGAAAGTATTACGCCAATGCCACATGATGTCATTATTCATCATTCATGTGTTCACGTATTCATTCATTCCATTTCAATAGTCAATTTGCCCTCATAGACATTGATTTCCACTGAGAGTATTTTAATTGTTTCACAATATTGTGTACATTTTCTGGTAGACCAAGTCCACATTGTTTCTTTTTTAAATGATATATATGAAATTTTCGTAAAATATATGTAATGGATTTCAAAAATTTCAAAATTGTGAAGACAGACGACGGGCATATGAGGCATCATATATATACAAAGAAATTTGTTTTTTTGTTTTTTTGTTTGAAAAATTACAGACGAAGTGGAAAAATTTCTAATATATCCTGATCCTATGGACATTGCTCGCCCCAAAGGAATCATATTTACTGTTTGTAGCGCGGAAAAATAAATATTGTACGCATTAAGAATATTTAAATTTTAATAAAATTGAATTGAAAATAAAATTTCAAATGCTATCCTGTGCGGCATTTCTCAATCAAAGGGCAACTGCCATCATCGTTAATTAAAATCAAATTACACACTTACACAGACACACACACACACACACGCACATATATACCTACAAATATGCAAACATGAAAGCTTATACTTATACATATATATAATTTACTCACTTATTGGTCATATCCATGACGTCTGACATCATAAGGCGGTATTTTTTGCGAAATTTCACACCATGTTTGGTATCCAGCAGATATTTATTGCAAAAATCAGTTAATGAAATAAAGTAAATGAAACCCAAGGACGTTAGGAAAAGGCCACGTTGCAATGAAATGCGATCGGTGGTATTAGGTATTTGTAGAAAACTGCCGCATGCCAAACTAATTGAACCGATTGAACAGGCCAACGAAACATAACAACGTGTGCCACGCAATTGTTGTTTAAATTGCTTTGTGACCATATTATTTGGAAGTATTTTTTATTTATTTTCTTATTTTTTTTTTTATTTTTTTTTTTATTTTTTGATAGGTTAAGCGAAACAGTTGTGCAGTTAAGATAATTTAAGGTTAAAATAATAAACGAAATTTTGCTTTTTATTATTGTCGAATTTTATTTATTTATTTAAACTAAACAGCTGTTAACACAACTGTTGCCGTTTTAATAATCAGGGATGTGTAGGAAGAACAACTTTTTGTTTTTGTTTTTTTTGTTGGTGTTTTTCTTGCTCTTATTTTCTTAACATTTCTTAACGTATACAAAAAACAATTTCTTTAATTTCTAAAAAAAAAAAAAAAAAAAATATCAAACATTTTAAATGAAGTTTATTAAAAGGATTCTCAATAATACGTTTTTTACCGTTTTTTTTCTTTTTTTTGTGTTTAGTTTTGTGACGCTTTACTTTTCTATAATGTGCAATTTTTCTAACTATAAATGAATTGTTTACGCCTGAAAATCTTCTTTATTACTAAACATATTTAAATGGCCAGACTGCCGCTTGATAGGAAAATACATTGCATGACATAAGTTTTATAATATAAAATCAGCATAAAGAGAATAAAAGCTGTAAGTATAAGAAAATGACATAAGTAGTGCGACGTTACTACTCTCTTAAAAGAAAATAATTGAAAAAAATTGAATAAGGTTGGGCCGCTAAATCGCTTGAATTATTCTAAAGGGATTGAAAAAAAACTAAATTTAATAAATAATTTTGAAATTCTTTTTCAAATTATTTATAACATTTTATATTCATATTATAAATAAGCCTTAATTGCCAGTTCTCATCTCACTTTTAATCCCGCAAATTATTTCTTCGGTCTAAATAAATTATAGTGTAATAATAATAATAATAATAGATTGGATCTATAAAAATTATATACATATGGAAGTCACATACGATTGTATTTAACTTATTCTTACGTTGGGAAACTGTTAAATTGCATAAACGCTGATTATTTTTTCATAATCAACATCAACACATACATATGTATATGTGTATATATTCATATGGCTGTGTATGTAGGTGCGTGTATAATATATATATATACATATCGTGTATGTATATATGTATATTATTGTTTTTAAGCAGAGATCCGATTCTTTCAGACATGAATGAAATTAAGTTACGGCAGGTCTATACTGCGGCATTATATAATAGGTTTTGAATAGTTTTTTACAATTATATTCTAATGCTATAAGAAACTTGACGCTATAGTTCGTCACCAAAGGTTCTTAATACGATTGAGCTAGGAAGTGAGAGACATGGCCATTCAATGACATTAAAAATATGCTCCCGGGTCTACGCTTTTACCTGTTATAGAAATCACTTAGTAATAGTAATTCTGCATTCGTAGGTCTATTATTTGGATTCCAATGCTCATAAGGATTCAAACAAAAAAAAAAAAAAAAAAGAAAAAGGCTTTATAATGCAATCTTTGACAAGTAAATTAACTTTGCTCAATTTGACGTTTTGAGCATCCTCCGATTTTAGGGATTTCATGAAAATTATGCTTTTATATGAAAATAATGTATAATTTCTGTTGTATAAATATTTGTGTTAGGCGAAGTGGTGTAGATTACCTAATGGTCGGCCCTATCCGACTATAGTATCCTTACATCTTTTATTTTGCTCATTAACACTTAGTGTCCAAAAACTTAGTATGTATTTATATATGAAAAGGTGCAAGATTTATAAACTAAAAAAAAAATAAAAATAATAAAAAAAAAAACAGTCAAAAAAAAAACAAAGTAAATTAATTAGTCAAATGCAATTATAACGAAATAACAAGTACAATTTTTTCCCAGTAAAAAATACTTAGTTAATCTCATTATTGGCAGCAGACGAGTGTATGTGACACAAGTAGAAACAGTTTTGTGCTCGCACAGCCCCGCAAATGATTCTGAATCGATTCATTATAATTAAAAAATGTATCTGGTGTTGCAGACATCCATCCAAACTTAATATACCATTGCACTGCAAGTGATGTAAGATATGACAACAAAATGTAAAGTTTCGAAAATATTTCAGTAAAAAGTTATAAGCTTTAACAATATTTACCTAAAATGATCGAGGCAATATATTGGTAACTTAATGAATGAAAAAATGATAATTACGAACCGATCTACTAAAGTAAATTTTTAGATTCTCGTGTTCTTCAAAACGAATATATATCTCATTACTAGGTTAAACGGTAATCTAATTTTATTTGAAGTTGACAAGATCGTGATGTTATAGACTGCTATATGATTCCTTCTATTACGATTTTTACTATTTTAATTTTCATAATGAGTTGCCATGAGATAGAGAGTTTTTTAAGTAAACAATTACCGTGAAAGTGAAAGATTTACATGTGAGTCTTGTCGTTAATCACATCTAAGTAGTCTTGATTGTTAACATTGTTTATATTTCTTTAAAAATATTTCATCCAACGGAAAGCTCTCTGTATGAACGTTAGCCCAACAATCGAAGAAAACGGTCAGCATGATATTGATTCGCTTTGAGTTGATTTTGCTCACCGTTTATGCACCGCTTGTATTCCTTTGATTATGCTACGGTTTCATCATTATAAAACTTTATCAATATTTTCAATTGATTTGTGTAAAGGATTTTTCTTCTACAGAATTTAATATCGCTTAGAACTCTTAGTTAATAAGTTAGTGCAATGACGTGTGTTTTTTTAAATAAAAATTTCCGTTATTTTTTAAACATACTCGGGCAAATCGCATAACTATTAATTTATGTTTTTATATTGCAGATATTCCATGACGTTTTGCGCAATCACAGATAAGTTCTGGAATTATCTAGTATTAATTCAAAACATCGCACAGACGCCACGATATCTCTCAATATCCGTATCATATATTTTCATATAAAGGGTGACGCCATCATATCCAGCGCGATTGAAAAGAAAGGCTTCTGATATACTCGCGTTAACCGAAATTGAATTGTTGAGAATCTAAGCGTTAATTCTTGCCAGATATACTTCTGTGATTCACTGATTACAGCTCAGGAGAATGAAACAAAGCAATACATACGAATTGGAAATTTTTCAATAGTGGGCATATCAATCGAGTGGTCGGAAATTTTATTTTCATATCTTCCATGCGTCATATGTGGAAAGGGTATATTTATATACATTATATGAGATCTCGATCGCGTAAACTCTATAGCTCTGGATTATTGGCCCACTGTAACAAGTAGAGGGTTTACGATAGGCGTTCTGAGATACAAGGGTGTACTAAATATGTGGGGATATATGCAGATCCCACAAGGATATGAGATAGATCCACCTTTTGATTATACCGATCGATTGAAGATTACTTTCTCAATCGTCTGTCCATCTGTCTATTTTGTTTTCTTGTACTATTCTACAGGCCGCAAATTTCGAGAAAAAGCACTTACATATTTAGGTCCAAGCGCTAAATCTATTGAAGACGATTCGTTTCAGTCAATTTTTTCGATCACTCTTCTTACGAAGCTTAATTCTGAAAAGTCGTTACATGAATAACTGCAAGATGATGTAGTTATATTTAAAGGTAGAGCTTGGCCCATTCTAGTATTTTTAATTGGTTTTGCTGTCGAATGAAAAATCTTTCAATCGATATCGAGAACCATAAACCAGATCCCAGAATGATTATGTTATAGTTGCTGTAAATAGTTCGTTTCAGTAGGGATTACTTACTATTCATTTTCAGATATCAACTCATTTTCTAATTCTAGACTATGAGATGACAAAAAACTAAAGACAACCACTACGCGGTGTTAGAGGTGCATTAAGCAACTTAGTTAGGTCTCTCAAATGTACAGTGGGGTAGAAACTATTAGATTGTCATCGTATTTTTAACATTATTTGTACGACTTATGTGAAAATAAAAGTTTTGCTGAGGATTTTTTTTTTTTTTTTTTTTTTCAGTTTTAATACCTTTCTCTCTCCCTTTCTCTGTGACCCTATTGTTTTAAACGTTAAGATATAATTTTAAAATATTATAAGAGAAACAATCTATTTACTGTACAAACTGAATTTTCGATTGTATTTGCAGTAATTATGAAGATAAGATAAACTAATTGACAGACGTATCTTTTCTCTACTCTTGCTATTTCGCTTTTAACGGCTGTTTGTCATGAGATGCATTTGCACGTATTTCTTAGTGAGAGACAGAGAGAGAGAGAGAGAGAGAGAGAGAGAGAGAGAGAGAGTGGGGAGATTTTCAAAATTCAGACGCGTTTCAATTCAAATTCAGACAAATGGTTTCAATTAGTTGCTGTCAAGGACAAATTGGGGTAAAACGGGGATTGATTTAAGTAAATGATAGGTAGGAAGACTTACTAACCAACAGTTCAATTTGGAAAAGTAAACCTATTAATGATTTTAAAAATATATTTAATTAAATGCGGAATACTAACATTATGGTGTTGGTTGTTAGCTCTGCTAAGAAATTTGCTAACGTTTAGCTTAGAGAGTTAGTTTGTTTTGTCAGCGTTTAGTTTGCGGTTTATTTTCGATACTGTCGGTATTTTTGAAGATTTTCATTTAATAATCCAATTCGACATATTTTCCCTACAAGATATCTCTTCTTATTACATTTACTTTTGTTCCGTAGATCCTTGACTAAAAATGTTACTTATTCACGCTTTATTGCATATATATATATATATATATATATATATATATTTCACAGAATCATCCGAAAGCCTATTGCAAAATTGGTTACGCATGAATAGTATGCCTACGATTTTAAAAATACATTGCAATTTTTATTTATTAGTCATAGGTGATCATATTCGCTCTAAGGCGAACTTTCTTGATAGCTTTTGCCTTCTTGATCGAACTGTGCGTATACTATTTTTACTGTTTACATAAAATATAGTTACAGTCTTCGTCGTGAAAATCTGATAAAATATAAAAATGATTTTAAGGATTTTATGATCTTGTTTGCCAGAATTCTCAAATGAATATAAATCAAAATCAAAATAAGGGCTACTAAGCAACGTCCTCGCCTTAGCCTTCATTTCTTCTTATTAAGGGCTAGAATTCTGCACTTATTTAATGTTTGTTTGACGGCCGAAATTGAATGCGAGTACAAAATTTTAAGTTACTGTAACATAAACATACATTGCGGCCACGTACAAGTTCAATGGTCCCATTAGATAATTAACTTGCAAGCAATGCATTCTCGAAATGACATACAACATTCAAGATCCATTGGTTTTCTCTGTTCTCATATTCTCCACCATCTGTTATATGGTGCTGATGTATGCAGCACTTAGAGATAGACTCACCTTTTATTATACCGATCGATCCAGAATCACTTTAAACTTTTCGGTCCGTCCGTCTGTCTGACGTCTGCCTGGGTGGCACTTTTCGAGATGTCTTAACCACATGTTTTGGCCCAAAGCTATTGAAAATGGTTCGTATCAGGGACCATCTTTTTGATCGCTTCCCATTTAATGCTTTATTTTGAAAAATCGTATTATTATTATTATTATTATTATTATAAATTTAGCCAGAGAATAAATTCTAAGACTAAAGTCTTGAAGCACTAGCATCTAGGGCTATCGGCTTTTTATTAAAAATTCTACTGCACTTGAGGTTTGAACCCACGACTATTGAGTTACTAGTCGAGACTCTTGCCTACTCGGCCACTCAGGCGGATCTGAAAAATCGTAATGTGAGTAACTGTAGAGTGTTTAATGGCGAGCCGTGGCTTACTCTAGTGTCTTTACTTTTAAATTTGCTTATTATTTTAGGAAAATCCTCTTAATATAATGATAACATCGGACTGATAGAGAAAAGGAAGGCCATCTTATTAAAGTAGTATCTTTTTTTAAACAAAAACATTTTCTTTTTTTTTTTTTTTTGCTTAACATACCAAAATTGTAAAAATTTATTTAAAGCAATAACAAAAACACTAAACTCACTTTTTAATTTATAGATTAAGAGGAGGACGAAGAGTGTATCAGTAGTAGGACAGTCATCTATCTATATATTATAGAAATTCTCCCAAGAAAACAATAGATAATTATTTCAAAACAGAATTTCAATATGCACACATATACATATATATTCATAAAGCAATCTTTCGGGTCGCATGACCTTTTTTGTTTTTATTACAAACAGTTTAAAGAAACAGAAGATGCGGACGGAAAAAAGAATGTGCGGAGCGGGGGGGTTGCACTTAGCCAAAAAGGGTTTTATTTTCTAATGCAAAACACTTTTGAATTGGTTCAAAGAATTATGTCATGCAATTTAGGAACACATATACGCGACCAGCTGACGAAATGATGAAGTAAGTATAAAAACAATATTAGATACATATATAATACGTTTTCTATTATGTTAGAGAGAATTGTTTTATTCTTCTCCTTTTAATTAACATATACAACAATTTAGTACAAATTCATGAACTTTTAAATGATTTATAGTTTTTTAATAGAGTTGCACAAAACTAAAAAAAAATTCAATAATGATTTTCATTGCTAAACACCGGTTAGAGGGAGTATTAACATTATATTTGTCATTATTAATATTACTTGAGTTAATTATAAAAAAAAAAAAAAAACCAAAAAAAAACGAAACGAAACGAAACAAAAAAAAATAGAAAAAAACACTTGATCTTAAATTTTCATTTTTTTACTTATTAATCTTTAATTTTCTCAACGTGTGTACGTAATTTATTTATTATTTCACATTTAATCCGTACTTTTATTTTCATTCAGACACTCACACACTCAACTAAAGCCAACGCAATGTTGCCAACTCATCATTAAAAAAAAGAAGAGAACAATACTCTCAGCGTTTAGCCATTAGTTAGTTATAGGCAGCGAGTTAAAATAGGAAAAATGTATATAAATTATAAATAAAAACATTTCATTTCAATATATGAATTAGTTGCAGAAAAGTCAAAAAAAAATAAATAAATAAATAAATAAATAAAATATGATTGCAAAATTCTTTTAAAAATGAATAAGCGAATTATTTGAAATTAAGTTAGATTAAATTTAATGACGAGAAAGAACGACTATATATATAAGTTTGATAATGGCTATTGTGGTTACAAATAATTCTGACATTGGAAATAGAATAACATCAGTACAATTCCAAGATCACTGGATTATATATATGTAAATATGTAAATACTGCTGGATTAAAAAGAAAGAAAAAAAAAAGACTGGCAAGTACTCAACACTGCAGAACATATTCTACAGGGTAATCACGTGTCTAAAAATTAGTTTTCGTACGTGACGAAACCAATATAATGATAAAAAATTTTTCGTAAAACAATTTTCTTTGGATGTTATTTACAGTGTTCTCTCATATCAATGCAACTCTAAACAAGCAAGACTAACTTAAAGCAGCCAACGCTAACGCAAAATGTGAGCTATTTACTTTACGCGTAATTTGACAAATGCGAGAGAAGGTATTTGACAGATGTTGCGCGCGGTCAGGAACCGGCAGCTATCAAACAAAGCAAAGGCAAACCAGTCCAATTTTCATTTACTTCCGCATTTTTTCCTATCAATTAATATTATGACGCGACTTCCCATTACGTTTACCATTTAGGGCTTTTTCCCCTAAAAAACCGAATCGTTACGTTTGTAAAATTTGATATATCAGTCAGTTTCTGTTATCTTATATAATGTGCAATATTTTATCGATTAATTACAAGCAAATAAAAGCGCGAAAATTGTTTCACTCTTTTATATTATGGCACAGGGTTACGTGGAGAAATTAAAATTAAGACTTTGACTTTACTGAGAGTAAAATCTTCTTTCTGAGAACAAATTTTACTTTCCTGTACATTTCCTATTAAAGATGTTGTTAAATTTTCTGGGAGTGAAATTTCTTCTCTTCACATATATTCACTTTTACTTTTTCGTTCTTGTACACAAATTATTATTTATTTTATTATTTTTATATGTATGCATTTTAAGCATATTAAATTAATTATAAAAAATTATTTATTCAATTATATTAAACTAAATTAAAAAATGAATTAATTTATAAAAAATTAATTTTTAAACATTGAATTAACATTTTGAACATTTTGGAAATAAATAATTAACTGCTAACTAATTCTGTCAACTAATTCTAATCAATATAATTGAAAATGCAAATATAAGAATTAATGTAATAAATGGATTAAGTTTTCTATCACTTAGTCTTGTCTATAATAAATTACTAAAGAAGAAATTATTAACAAAAAATATACAAAAATTGCACTAATTGCCTTTGCAGGCTTGGTTCAGTTTATTTGGTTGCTTATGCAGACGCAATGTAATAAAGTAATAATTCGGATATAGTCTTGGCCCTGGTTGTATATGGCATTAGCTAGGTTTCATTTTCAAGCTTTGAGCTTTTTATCATAAAGCGGAAGATGTGCGAAAAACACGCTCTCAACTATTGTCAAAATCGCCGGCAGCAAAATTGGTGAAGCTTTGCACTAGTATTAGTTCTTTAGAGTTGCATTTATGAGAGAAAACATCTGTAAATTGAAAATAAAATAAATTGCGAACAAAATTGTTTACTTTCAAACAGCTGATCCGGCTGAGTGGCCGAGCAGGCAAAGAGCCTCGGCTTACAACTGAATTATCGTGGGTTCAAATCTCAAGTGCAATGGAATGTTCACTAAACCCGATAGCCTTAGATGCTGCTACTTGAAGATTTTAGTCTTCGAATTTATTTCTCAGCTTAAATTGAATATAATGGTAATAAAAATTTTTTAAACATATTCTCGAGAAGCAAGCATTTTGAATGAATGCAAGATGTTATTATCTTCTAATGTGCCTTTCCCTTGCCCTCTGGTTGTTGAAATCTCGAGAAATCGTGTATTAAGGAAATTCATTGAACATGGTTCAGAACTGGAAGCAGTTTCAATCAGCAGTTTTGACATCTGCGTTTTATCTTGCAATCAAGTATTGTGAATAAGGCCTTTATAAGTATTACAACCGCCTAAATTGTTATTGTTCGACGAAAGCATCCGAATATGTTTTTATGAAGGCTTTCCCTTCCTTCTAGGATCACTTTTAGGAAAGAACGATATTTACTTATTTTTTTCCTTCCTTGGTACAATTTTGCAAAAAAAAATTTTTTTTGAAACGCTTCTATAACATATAACTTTTTCAAATCGCATTAAATGAGCTGAAAAAAGTTCTATTTAAACATATGTAATTGTATACTTTTTTAACGTGCCGAAGTGTGCTGAAAGCGGATATCACACATAATTGGTTTCAATTTTAAACGCACATATCATTCACAAAGATTCCATGGGATTTTGAAAAGAAAGACGAAGAAAAAAGAAGTGAAAACACCATTAGTGAGCCACGACCCATTATTAAATACCCTACATCATCCTACAATTATTTACACAAGGCAGTATATGGGACGTGGTCGAAAAAGTGGTCCGATCCGAACCATTTTCAACAGTTTTCGGCCTTAGGCGAAAACCCGTCCTTGTATCAAATTGCGTTATAATATCTCCAGAATTGCGGCCTGACACAAAAAACATTTAGACAAACTTTAGATAGACGGATGGGTAGGTAGACTTCAATCAATTTAGAAAGTGATTCTGCAGCGACCGGTATCGCAAATCCTTTTGGATGTTGCATACACTTGCGCGAACCTGTTTCGCAACTAAAGAAAAAGAAAAATAAATTTAGAAAATCTAATTTGCCTTTTGAAAGAATCCAAAGGCAACGCCTGCAAATCCATGAACGTGCATTACGTGTATAGGGGGGAGGGAGTTTTTATGAGTTAAGAAATTATCTACGTTTAGAATGGGATAGTAAAGCATGCCAAATGGGATAGACAGCAGCATCCCTTTGCGAAATATTTCGTTTTGTCAGGGTTACTTTGCTGATTATTAATTATGTGTTTAGTTGAAATCAATGATTGTTAAGACATGAAATAAATTTGATTCTCTATGCCGATATATAAGGGTGTTCGATTACGCGCTCGAATACCCAGAAGTATTCATTAGAAAACCTATGACATGTACGTCATTATTATTATAAGGGGAAGTAATAGTCATTCATAATTTGGTTGACGACTGTGGTTGAAATTTAAAAGATTCTTGACCCGCTTGCAACAGCTCCATAATAGGGAGTTACCACTCCCTATCTAAACTTTGCTTCTTTAATAAAGCTATCTAAAGTGAAAGTTAATCGTCTGACTTACTCGCCCTTAATGAACAAAATAATTTGCAATTGTTATATGTATACATACCTATATATATATATATGCAATTTACATATAAATAAACAAAATGGTCTTTAATTTAAAATAATGTATTTAAATATTTGATTGATTTAGGCCAAACACTATTAACGTTTTTTTGACGAGTTTTCAATCATCACATTAAGGTCGAAGTAGTTAACAACGTATCGAGACGTGTGGTACCAAGGCATTACAAAAGTTACCTTAATCAATTTATCAAATGGTCTAATTGGTTCAATAAATATTTGGGCAATATTGCAAGCGTATTTCTTAATTATAATAAGAAAACAGAGATTTTTCAAAATATTATACAATGTCAATTGTTATGTTGTCTGTATATTGTTCACATAGGATAGCCGAGTCATTCATACAGATCAGGTATTGGAACGATTTTTAAATTGAACGTCAAGGTGATCTTGATGAAGTCTGCGGAAATATCTTCAAGGGGTTACAAAAAATTATAGACAAAAATATATAAAAAAAATATAGATGCTTTTCGAAGCTTGTTTCAATTCCTTTTATATTGTGAGCGTGTCTATAAACATATTAACTCCTAGTTTTAATCTTTTATTCTTTACCGATTG
This sequence comes from Glossina fuscipes, assembly GCF_014805625.2. Lineage (NCBI taxonomy): Eukaryota > Metazoa > Arthropoda > Insecta > Diptera > Glossinidae > Glossina > Glossina fuscipes. Next base: position 5,637,149 of record NW_023998414.1, read on the forward strand.
AGGAATGTTTGTGTCAAATTTTATCTTTCTATCTTTATATTCGCAGTTGTGCCAATTCGGCCAAAAAGGGGATTAAAAGGTAGAAAGTTTGGGGATTTGGTAGAAAAACGCATACGTTATCGGCATTTCGAAAACTGAAACAATTAGAGGAAGATCGACTACAGAATTTTGAAGGTCTTTTCTTATAAATAAAGGTCATTAGAAATTTTACGATATTGGATGTTTTATAATAATTTTTTTAGGAGATTGAAAATGATGTAGGCATCAGTTTTCGCGTTGCAACTCAGTGCTTTACGGGTTTCTAAGGACTTCTAAGGATTGAATGCATTGCATGACGCTGCTGCTAACAAATATACAACATTTCCGATGAAATAATGTCTTCTTTTTCCTATTGATGCTAAATGGTCAAATTCGTTGCGCGTATTTCCACTATACTTTTCAGTCTAATAATATAAATTTTAGAATAACAGATCGTAAAAAAGATTTAAAAAAAAATTTCTTCCATTAATCGTTTTAATTTGTAATCCTTTTGAAATAGCACTCATACGAGGCGATACGTTCTTGACTAATGAATAGACACAATTGTTCGGGTTTAGCCCTTTCTCTCTAATTTGCGCGTAATTATAGCTAGTAAAAGTATTGCCTTTTGAAGATGTGTTTATTTAAAATTTTGGTAACCATGCTTATCCGCCTTCGAAATCTTTACTCCTTTCCAACAATTTCTCAATTTCTCATTGCTAAGCCGTAATCTTTTAGTTATTGTATTGCAATAGCAATAGCTTACAATTGTACAACAACGATTCCAGCAATAGATATAATGGGAGAAATCTTCTCTCAGAGTAAACAAAATTTTACAATAACAATGCCAGCAGTGTTTATTATCATGGAAAAGTCCTCTCAGAAATAAACAAAATTTTACAATAACAATGCAAGCAATGGTTGTAATCAATGAATTCCTCTCTCCTCTCTTCTCTCTTTGCATGAGCAAACCCAAAAAAATATGCCCATGTTAATATCTCTGAATAATATATCGAACCTTTTATTATAGAGATATATAACAGTGCTTAACCCTCAATCATATGTTTTTTTGTATAAACTCTCCTCATAATGTTTCTCATATAACAACAGCATTACATAAAAAATTAAAAAAAAAGAGAAGAGAAACGTAAAAGTTAAAGAAACGCTACACTCAGCCATCTCAGTCGTATAAAATATTATAATAGATATTAATATTTATATACACAGTCGTCCAATAAAATCTACATACTGTACGAAAAATTAAGGTTTCTCTTATTAAAAATTGCATTTATGTGATGACGATCAAAACATATATATATATCTTAAAAAACAAATGACAATTCCAGACTTTTTTCAACTTAAAATAAAGTTATTAAGCAAAAAAATACTTCAATATAAAAAAAATATTACAAAAACTTGTACATACGGTTAACTTCATAGGTCGTTTAATATATTATTTATGGATAAAATTCAAAAATTAATATTTTGCTTGACCACCTTTAACATCTAGTACTATTTGTATATGTCTTGGCATTGAAGCTGTTTTGTTACATCTGCACCAATATAGTTCCATTCTCCCAACTAAAGCTTTCTTTAGATCTTCTTAAGGTTAGCAATTTCCGGTAATTTTTGTTTCATATTTTCGAACCTGTTTACCTAATTCGTGCCATATGTTTTCGTTCGCATTCAAATGAAATAAATTTTTATTCCAAAAAATTTATATCATTATCTTTGTGGGGTTTGTAGGGATCAAATTAATTTCGCTTATAAATGCTTTTTTCTCGGAACACGGCTATGAAAATCCGTAGCTCTTAAGGCGATGATCCAATGATTTCGGAATGAATACTAATATTTTTCTGGGTCATTTGCAATATCAGCAGCACTAGTTTTGCGTTCATTTGTTACAATTCTGATAATATCACATATTTCGTGCTCTATAAGTTTGCTTGGTCGACTAGATCGGTGCTTATTTGTGTTATTGTAATTTTTGATAGTAGGGTGAACGGAACTAATCCCATTTGCTTTTGGTATTTCTACGCACATTTTTTTCTCATTTTCTAATTTTGTTATCGCTTTTCTAATCTCTTGAGATATTTCTTTGCGTTTTTTTGTATATTTTGTGAAGTTATAATGAAAAGAAATAGAGAAACGAAAACAAGTAAAAAAGCTAAGTATCGTTAGCTCGGTTCCGTTACTTTCAGCTTGTAGTGCCCCCGCGGTATGTACACTTTTTTGTGATATATGTTTGAGATTGAAATATATTTATTGCTGATAACTTAATCGTAAATCAAAAAGAATCTTGAGTTGTTATTTCATTTAAGGGTTTGTTTTTTAAAAAAATACATAAAAATAAATGAAACATTAATTTTTCGTGTTGTATCTAGCCTTTATTGGGCTACTGTATATTATTATTGTTATTATTAAGGCATAGCAAGTATTGTTATTGTAAAATTTTGTTGGCTCTGAGAGACATTTCTGACTATTTGTATCTGAAAAACAGAGAAAGAAATACAGAGAGAAACATAAATACAATACAATATATCTAACGTATACAAACATTTTCTCTGCTAGGGCATCCATAAGAAATACTCAGTAAAGCAAATTTTATTCGCTGAAAGACAAAGTTTTAACTAACAAAACAAATGCATTTATGCAACATAAATACATACATCTTTTCTTAAAAAATATTATATTATTTATTAAATACATATACATATAAAAGTAAATATTTTTGTATTCTCTTAATATTTATTTAATATCATATTTTCAATTTTTAATGTTGAAACTTAATGATAATAACGTTCATTTATATAAAAAGAAAAATCCTTCAAATTCTATCAATATTTAAATGTCCATAAATTTTGAAAAGATACGGCGAGGATAAGATAAGATAAAGGATTACAATGTTACAATGTTTGCGGATATTATTGCCCATAACGTAAAATTTACATTTAAATGTCATATTATAAATATTACGAAAAAAGATCTATAAACATATTCTCCATACTCCCCTCCGTAGCCGTTAAAGTTATAAAAGTATTTAAAATTCTCCATGAGCATAATAGATAGACTTAAAAGCTCCTTTCAATCTCAAATAATATCTACCTCTCTAGTTGTGAAAAAGCGCTCACTCTCTCAAAAACTGACTACGATACTATACTCAGATACTTTTAGTTGTCAGTTTTTTTTCTCTTTCGGATGGAAGATGTGTGAATTTTTTATCGCGGAATTTCTGTAAAAAATAATATACGTTATTTTATATATTATTATATATTATAATATATAAGTCATTCTTTTCACTTGGAGTTGTTAAGATCGCATTTTTTGTCTTACAAAAAAAAAAATTAAAAAATAAAAATAAAAT
>NW_023998414.1:5640630-5745133 GCF_014805625.2 Glossina fuscipes
AAAACAATATATAAATTTAAGAAATGTTAATGCTGAACTTTTAAATTTATTATAATATACTATGGTTTATGTATACATTTAATGAATGAAATAACAAATAAAAAATCGAAGAAGCTAGCAAAAAAAAAAAACATTCATTTTTTCGGATCTGATGAATAGTAATATCAACATTTGTGTACGTGCGTGCGTGTTCAAAGTAACTAAGCGAAATTCTTATGTTTTCATTATTAACGAAAAATAAAAATTTGCAGAAAAAGAAAAAGTAAAACCAACGTCCAAAGGGATATTATATAGATTTCCACTTATCAATTTTGCTCCTAACGTTTCATTCATTCATGTTTTTTTTTCCGTTTTCCATATAGTTTTCAGATTTATTAGAATTGATTGTGTTTTCAAAACTAGCCTTTAATAATTGCTCATCTATATCCTTGCCAAGCTTAGAAGAATATTTTGAAAAATTACATAAACGATTAGCTTATGATTGCGCGTAGAAGGGACATTGGTTTTGTGCAAGACAAGCTTTTCATAGTAAATCTTGTTTTTTTTTTTTTTCTTTTTTCTTCAATTATTTCTATGCAAGTACGTGCTTGCATGCGTATATTTTAAAAATTCCAAAAAGAAGCTAAAAAAACTGATAAAAATATGAAATCATTTACATATTAAAATAAGATTGACAAAAAAAAAAAAAAAAAAAAAAAAACAAAAAAGAAAGAACAAAATATTTGAAAACAAAAAGAAAAGTGTAAATGCATCGAAAACAAATATTTATTATATGTATATATATATAAACAAAAATAAGGAGAAAAATTTATCTATATATGTATGTATTATGAATTTAATGATATGTCTTAAGCGAGTGAATTATTTAAAAACAAAACAGGTGTGTAAAAGTATTATTGAAAAAAAAAAAAATAAATAACTAAAAAATATTCGCTGCTATTAAGCATTTTACACTGGTGTTGTGCTTTACGGTAAAAGGAGTCCGGGGGTGATGTTTAAGCAAATGAATAAAAGAAATGAAGAAACCAGTATCATGACATTTCATATACCGACTACTTAATCAGCGGGTGTAAATGTCACCCGGTGTGTATGTATGTGACATCTAAAGATGAAATGTTGATATTTTCAACTAACAAGTGCTTTACCTTTTTTTCTTTTTATTTTCAACACTTCGATAAGCATCCCGAACATCCATCTATCCCAAAGAAAAAAAAAAAAACGAATTTTAATAACCGCTAAGAATTGTTGCCAGACACGATGGACTTGAACATATTAAGACGAAAGAGTACTTAATTTCAAAATTTTAACTCTTACCATACGTATTATATATGCATGTAAATTTTTGATGTAGATATTTTTGCTAGAGAAAGCATCCTGTTTTTGCCACATTCATCTAAGGTGAGAACTAAAGTTCACCTACGAAAATATAAAAATACCAAATACTATTAACGGTAACGATTTTAAGAGATATTGTTTTATAAAATAAAATAACTTTTTCGTAGACATAATAGTATCCGTAAGAGTGCGTATGTATATAATTATTTTTTATTAAGATTTCTAATGACTTTTTTTTATGTATCGAACTCAAATAGATTCAGGTTATTTTAGGTTACAGGTAGTGTTAGTGACACTTCTCTGTTTTTTTTTTTTTTTTTTTTCTGTTATTTATTCATTTAAGCGTATTCCGTTTTCGTGGTAGTGTAAGAGAACAAACTCATTATAGTGATGCTTTACTTGTTGTTGTTGTTGTTTTTTTTTTTGTTTTTCCTTTTGCGTAACAAGATGACTGAGCTGAACAGAAAATGAGAAAATGAACGAAATAATCAATATTTTCTGACTGAAGGATATAATAGAATAGCAAAAAAAAGCTGGCTATATGAAAATCAAATGAATGTATGTATGTATGTATTAAAAGCTTAGGAGAATAGAAAGGAAAAAATTGGAAACCATATGTGAGACATTTTCAAACGTTTTTGTTTTTGTCTTTCTCAGTTTACCGCTGATCCTCTTTGCTTCTTTTCGCATTTTTTATTTGGAAACTTGTTGGATTCTGTAAAATAATGAAAAGATTTAAAAAAGTTGATTACAATCTTATTTATTGCAAATATGTTTTGAGATCAATTTTTCATAATGCCCGGTTGATATTGAGCTTGCAGTTAAAAGTACCGATTTACTATAGCATTTTTGCACTTTAACGAGAAGACTGTTAATTCCAACCGAGTATTGTGAATATGACTCAAAATTTAGGCACAACTGTTTAACCGATAGCGGTAAAGATTTTTAAGATTTATTGCCTTAAGTTTAACATAATCATTGTAAACTTTTTTTTTTTTTTTTTTGCTTAATAGATGCTCTGAATTTTCTAGAGTATATGGGAAAAAAATACTTTACTCGCAAAAAATTTTTTCATTGCAACTCTTTCGTTTTTCCGGAGTAGACGTACGTCTGCGTACAATGAACGGCGGCTGGGAAGTTATAGTCTAATGTTTTATCTGTTGATTTCTAACTTCTCTAATGCACTAACAGACCTTTTTCGAAAGGATTTATGTTTATGTAATTTAAAATCAATCCCGATAAAAGAATAAGCCAGAGTGTAGGTTGACACCTATTGGTGTCATAACACGGTGACGGTCAAAAAGAAAAAAAGAAGTGAAGGAAGGAAGTAGATATGGGTGCCCGGTAATCGGTAAGTGGTTTGTGCCTTTACCAACCAAACACTCGCTATAGCTACGACCAAAGTAAACTCTACTGCACTTGAGATTTCAACCCGTGAATTCTGATTTGTTCGTCGCGGTTGCCGCGAGTCGCAATTCGAAAGCCTTGGTTCAATGCTTTTACCAAGCTATTAAAAGTTTGAGATAAAGTTTCCGATGTTTTTTGTTGTGAATTCTTGCAAACTTATGGTAAAAATTATAAAAAAAATGCATTGTAATAAAAAGGAGGGTCTATATAGCACATTCTAACGAGGAGTTTTTAAAACGGCCACTGAAGATCTTTTCCCAATTTTCATTCGAATTTTTGACACTATCTTCGCAACAACATTCTCCAGAGGAATATGTAGTATTTTTTTGATACATTAATTTAATCATTTTTTATTAAAAAGAGAACGCCTTTCACGCTCTGAAGTTTTTGGTCAATTCCAAAAAAATTAATGTTTTCAAAAATTCCTACGTATTCCCTTAGCTGCAGGTACGTAGAATAAGTGATTTTTTTTCTTTTCCCTTTTCTCTTAAATTTAATTTTGCATCGCGGAGCTTCTTTAATTGAGGGTGCCTCAAGAGAATGGCTCCGGTGTTGTCCGTTTTTTAATATTTTTCCAAAATAATTTTTTTTCTTTCACTACTTGAAGGTATCCTTAATTACCTACTCAAGTGTTACTATTTTACGACCTTTCTCTCTATCCCAAAAATGTTGTCAAAAAACCTGTTGTTTTTTTTTCTTTAAGGCTGTTACAATACAGAATTTCTGGTATTTTTTGCAATAATTGCTTAACTTGATCGCCGCTTAATTTTTTTAATGGACGCTCGCAAAAGTATCAACAGTAGTTTTCTTTTGTTTTTTACAGACCTATTAAATTTAGCCTAGATTATAGCAATGTCTATATTTATGCCCTACAGCGCTTGTGATGCAAGCGTATATTTCTCAATCGGCTTAAGATTGTCTGTCCATCTGTCCGCCTTGTTTTCTTGTATTAAATCTACGAGTCGCAATTTTTGTAATATTTTGATGAAACTTGGCACACTGTGGTTTCTTTTGAATGTTTTTTAAAAAAAAAAACGGGAAAGCATAGAAATTCTTATAAGAGATGTTCTACACTGTTGTACGGCCTAGACACATAGAAACCCTCGCAACCTTTGCGAAAATGCTGACCAATGTCATTCGTAGTTGTCCGTCGGCTACAGTATGTACTAAGCAAGATCGGGCATAAAGTTGAGTACCGTAGAATATTTCATACCTACATTCCATATTTCTTTCGTGAACGACGAGCGAAATATCCCTTTATGAAGAGCAAAGTAGAGGTAGCTGTATTAGGGGGATAAATATAAAGCCAAATACCTATGGCCAATATCTTATATGAATTGTTATTATTGTATGTCAACTAAAAGCCGATATTCGCTATGTACTGTGTATGTAAAACATAATTATGACATCGCTCAATAAGTTTTCGGTTTGGACTGAGTAAGGAAGACTTCTTTTTTCAAAATTAGACTTCATCCATGAATACAGTCTTCCTCAAGGTTGACACAATCAGCTAGACGCTTCTCTAACATTTCTGTGCTCTTCTTATAGAGCGATCTTCAAAATTTCCCATATACGCTGCAGTTTAGATAATGATCTCTTCATTTGATATCAATCATTTCTCTGGAAGAATCGTTTTGACCATTTCAAATTTTGCTATCGTCCTGTTATACGTTATATTTGTTTCATTGTCAGTTCGAAAATAACTTTCTCAAGGTGAAGCAATCAAGATGATTATGCCAAATACCTCTGAGAATTTCGAAACATTTTCATAAGGTTTCATCACAAGATAGAGTTAGTGTTGCAAGCACTTATCGTTCGCGTCTTGCTGTCTAACCTCCAATAAGATCATCGATGACGATGTCAAGGTGAGTTTCCTTTATGGACGAAGCGGCATTGATATTGCAACGATAGGTATCAGCGGATTTACAACCAAACGATCGGTATCAAATCTATGGGCTTAAACCGAATATTGACTTTTTTTTTTCTTAAATAATTGTGCAGTAAAACAGTCGTGTATCTCGCTATGATGCGCTTGGTGAAGTGATTTGCTTTGAAAACACATCAATTCTTTTCATTAAAATATTATGGTTAGTGTATTCATAATGCGCTTTAAGCTATTTTTGCTTATTGCATTTCTTTTATGTTTGTTTGAAACGTGAGGCAAAAAATTCCCGTGAAATTTAAATAGAAAAATATGTGCAAAAATAAATAAACAAATCAATAAAACATGTACCAAGTGTTGGTGTGCATGCGCGCGTTTTAAATTACCAAACGGTAAAAATTTAAATAAAATTTTCTTTCTTTTATAATTAAATTCTAGAAGTTTTATATCCGAAAAAGACCAAAAAAAATATAATAAATAAAAAATCTAAATAAATAAAAATAAGAAAATAGGAAAAAATATGAAAAGAAACTGAAAACTGTTTAAGAAAATATTTTAAAAACGAGAGACTATTTTTTACTTTACCCACACTCTCGTACACCCCCTGTTTGTTTAATAATGATGAAGAAGAAGGACACATAAGAAAATAAAAAAAAATCTATACATAGCAACAAAAACAACCACCTAAATAACAGTAAAGCACCATTACTACAATCATCATCACCGTCACCAACACCGCTGTCGCCATCTCTACCGATTGTTCTTGCACAGCGTCCCCAGCATCCTAACGTCGTCAACGCATCACTAGTATCAACAAGAGTTCAAAAAAAGGAAGAAAAACAGCGAGAAAGGAAAAAGGAGAAAAAGGAACAACAAATAATAATAATAATAATAATAATAAAAAAAAAGAAAAGAAAACATCACACTATCAAATACAACTCTATGGCTACTATTATTACTACTGTTTACGTTTACCGTTATCATAGTTAAGTTACTACAGCAATCGCGGCTTCTTTAAAAGTATATATGTATATCCGCATATAAGTATATATATATATATATATATATATATATATATATATGTATGTATATATATACATATGTATATATATATATATGTATATGTATTTTGTATGAAAAGAAGAAGTCAATGAGTGAAAAAGACAAAAAATTCAAAGAGAGTAAAGTTTCGCTTGAAGAGTTCAAATTTAATAGTGGAAAGTGTATCAGAGAGAGAGAGAGAGAGAGAGAGAGAGCTTAAAGTGGTGGTGAATTTTTGTATAAAATTTGCTAATCATCGTCAAAACTACACAACTATTAATTAATCATTATGGGTCGTCGTACATATTTCAATAAAGTTTTAGCCATCACCTATCCCAGCCGTATTGAAGGTTGGCTAGATGTTTGTGGTGAGTATCGAATTCTTTTTATTTTTGCTTTCGTTTATCTTTGCTATAAAAAAAAAAAACACATAAGAAATTTATATTCGGTCGTGACCGAATCTTTTATATCCCTTACAGTATATCGTCGTGACGTTCCCGATATTTAATTTAGAATTATTTGATATCCAATTGATTATACTGCTAAATAAAAATTAATTCTTCACTTTGTGGGATCCCCCATATTTATTTTACCATTAACGTAAGTTTAGACAAATAATCTATCTTCATGTGAGAAACGTACCGAGTCATCTTCAACATTCCGCCTTGCTTTTTTTATGGATTATAAGCAGGCGTGGCCGATTTCCTTCTTTTTTGTGCAGGTCCAGTTCAGGAATACCCATAGAAAACACATACAGGTCGTGGTATCTATTGTTATGGATAAGTAACGAGCATGCAATGAGATTCTGTTTATTTTTGAAAATAAAGGTGTTCTCGGTTTACGTAGTACTATAGGCGTATCCTATGACCGATTTGGACAATTTCCAATGTCAATGTAATGCACGCAAGAGCTTCCAATGTGTCTGCCAAATTTAAAGTTTATAACGTCAGGACCACACGAGTGAGTACCACAGACATTACACAAACACACAGACAGACAGATAGGCAGATAGACAAATAGATTTCTCTGGAGCTCCTTTCTGTGTGTTGCAGGCTTCTTGACAAAATGAATATGCCTCTCATCCTTTGGTTATGGGTGGACAAAAAAAAAAAAAAAAAACACAAATTTGATAACGTCTTGTTTAGTATTTGAGGTATATGAATACATTTATATACACGCACACACTTTATATATATGCACATTCTTACACCTGATATATTGTTGGTAGATAAATGTGAGAGGTCTTCCTTTTCTTGAATTCGGCATAATTTCGCTTCACGATTTTCCTTTGGACGGGTATGCGTGACTATTCGTTTCCGTTGTGTTATCACCTGTAGTTGTTATTTACTTAGATTTGTATATTAGGACCCAAACAGGTAACCAAGGTTAATTTAGTTCTTTTACTTATTTCCTTTATTTGTTAATATATCACTTAACGAAGGACTTTTCTGTTTTTTACTTTTGTTTATTTTTTTAAATGATGATTAGAAATGTATTTTACTGTTCAAATTTTAATGGATTTTGTCTGCACTTAGCAGAGATAGATTTTATTCAAATAATTTCAAGAATTTGACAAAGAAGCCTTTCAACTGATGATTCATTGCACCCTACACTCACTGTACTGCACAATACTTTACACAGTTCATTAAGTTTGTGTGAACTTAAAGGATTTAAGATAGACCCACGTTTCCTGTTACATCAATCTAAGCGTATCTGTTCGAGTCTATCTATCGTGTATTCTTGTGTTCAACCTATCAATGTAACAATTTTTACGATCTTTTGATGAAATTTGGGAAACAGGCGTGTTTTAGCCCAAGCGTAAACTCTACTCACTTGTTCGACTACTTCTCCTACTCTGTTTTATTATATGCCTGCAAATGATATCATGAAACTGTATATCGTACATACATCGTACACAACGCATTGTGCCGAGCTGTCGTTGTCTTCAGAACAATCCACCGCCCGTTCATAACTTGAACGTACTTAAACGCTATATATTCTCCTTCTCTTCCTTTTCATTGTACCTAGTTACGACCGTGTTCGTGTGTAGAGGACATCCTCTCGTTGGTTTACTTACCACTTTTAGCTTGAGAAAGATTCAAAAAAGGGTGAAAAAAAATTAAATTTCCATAATCTGTGATATTAAGACTCCTTTAGAATATACGTAGAAATATTTCTTGTGTGTCTATGACAGTTTAATGAGCGAAAATGCCAGAAATTCAAAATGTTCTCAATTTACTTTGTGCTGTGGGTGTGCCCTTCGAAAAATTTAGCCCAATTTCACTGGCAACCTGTGTACAAAAAGTTTTCATGCTTTTGTTAAACTTGAGAGCGATAGCTTCATATTTGAAGTTAGGAGGACGTTTACTGCAGACATGTTTAAATCGATTCAGAATTTGATGCCGATACACTTCATAAGGTCTATGAAGCCTGTTTCTGAATATTTCAATCCTCTTCCGGTGGTGGGTGATTATAAGACAACTCGCGTACGTTACTGATAGCGTCGTCAACGCATACAAAGAAGAATAAATTCAAACTCAAAGAAAAGTCTCATGTAATTTGGAAGTGAATTGCACATAAAACGTAAGGACATTGCCAGTGACATGGACAGGGTGAAGTGTAAAAAGCAAGCATTGACTTAACTTAATTATTTTTTCCCCCCAAACGAGACTGAAGCTACGAAGTTTAGTCATACTTGTCATAATATAATAACTGTCTAATGAATTGCTTACGACGACAATAGACGCGGAAGATCAAAGTAAGAGGCAGTTTCAGAGATCAATTCGTTAAAATAATATAAAAACTGGGCGCAATTCATTCAATTCGATTACCCATTTCTTATTCATTCATTTACTCTTTCTTTCCCTTTTTAAGGTGCTCGCTCTTCAGCATTAGCAAACCGCTAAATATTATCTTACATTGCTAGCGAAAAATCTCGTTTTGCTTTTATATTAGAAGCCAATAAAAAAAGAAAAAAAAAAAATACCATCAGCCCTAAATTAGGTCAAGCATGGCATATATCGTGCGTATGTATATATGTATATACATTTTTACATATGTGCATATATTTTTGCCTTTCTCTATAAAAGTGTGTCCGATACCATTCAAAGAATTTCTTTTATAAATTTTATTTTATAACAACTACGATTTTAACATAGACACTCATGCTTAGCGTGTATTATAAGCACTTGTACTTATTTACACGTTTTCATTCCATTCTGAAACTATTTGCATAACTAAACATTTAAAGTATATATATATATATATATCTTTATTATATATATATATATATATAAAACAACAATTAGTGCTTCAATAATAACAACAACTCCTATGCATGCCATCATCATTAACTAACTAACTAGCTAACCGACTGTCGGAGGTAATGGAAAGAACAGCCAAACAAATTAAAATCAAGTTAAATACCGTTTCGTTGTTGTTTTTATTTTTGTTTTTGTTTCACTACTAACATTGAAATCATTAAAGTATGACAACATGTGTCGATAAAATAGCTAAATTGTGTAAAGAATTAATTGGAGAATCAAAAAAAAAAGAAAAAAAAAAGAGTATAAAAATTAAAATCACTAAAAAGGAGAATAAGAAAGAATTCAGTAAGTGGTATAACAAACACACAGTCAAACAAAAACCAATCAACATTTAAGTAAAAAGTTTCTTTGGAAAACTAGAAATTTCAAAAAAAAGTTATAAATATTTATTATAAAAATTCTTTACACACATACATCGTCAAATAATTTATATAGTAATCTAAGAGACTAGCTACGAGTGTGCGTACGTACCCAGGCAAACACTTGTGCGTGCGCGGACTTATGCGGCGAAACTTAAAATTACCCAGATAGTGAGTCGATATATCACCGTTAATCTTGCAAAAACAAAATAAGTCTCGCGCACCCTCGACAATTATCGCCAGATACTGGACGTACTTGAGAAAAAGAAAAATCTACCAAACATACTAATTAATGTCTCTAGTTGCTTTACGCCGGTATACAGCAGCCGGAACGTTTCGCCACTCCGTGCCCGGATAGCATAGGAATCGGGCGAAATGTATATGTCACGCTCTCCGAATATGCTTAGTGCGTCGGACTGTCAGATCGAGATACATATGAGGATACGTATAACTCCCTTCCGTTACAGCACTTCCGCTGACTTTCTAAGACACCGAGGCATTTTGCGGTTTGCGGCTTTGAATAAACCGCAGTTACTACGAAACTCCTGTAATTTGCCAAACCCACAACTAAACGTATTATTAGATCTATATATATATATATATATATATAATAAAAAAATTCGTAGCAAAGTGAAAAATATATATATGCCATGTTTTTGTAGCTATCATAAATGCAAATCGGTCAAAATTTTGTCGTTTGGATTATACGAACGCGAAATATTTTGAGGTTTTTTTTTTTTTTCTTTTTAAGAGAAAGTCCGCTGTTCGTGTAGCCTGGCGGCGTTCAGAAAGACGAAAAGATATGGAAGGTGTGGCCCATATTTTTTGTCAAGTGAGCACACACGCACAACTTGCACACGCTGACTTGATAGTCGCAATCCTTACCGAATCGCCTAACCACGCAGAGGATGAATATCTCTCTGCGATGAAATTGTCTAAATTATCTCCGATATATAGTTTCTCTTACGGTATCCTTTTCTCTCTCTGTTTCGACGTAAACCCCGAAATGCAGCGAAATCATCCTTTTTTTATTTCATTTTCTCTTTCCACCTCTACGAACAATATTCTAAGATATATTATATTAGAAAAAGTTGTAGGTGTTACTTGATGTATGTAACTTTATATGTTTGACATATGTACAAGCTAAAAAAAAAAAAAAGGCACACCATAAACAACCAAAGGTGTTCGGGTGGGATCGTGATTAATTGCTCACTACTGATATTGCTTAATGGATTGATTGACTTCGATCGGTATTTGCGATGCATATAAATGTCGAACATAACCTCAATTGCTTCGAGATATTTAAAAACAAAGAAAAGCAAATCTCATAGGGTGCTTATCAAATTTGAGATTTTCGTAAATTGTTATGCATAAGATGAAAGATGATGTTATTAAGAAATTTCAAAAAATTTATATTTTCAGTTATTTACTATAATATATAAATGTACATAGAAGAAGAATTATTTTAAATATTGTACTAAATAATTTTTCTGCCTTAGATTTTAACATAACCTTCAAATGTTTCGTTTTGCATTTGGTGTGCATTTCTTGTCTTTAGATTTAAATGCAAAAAAAATGTGTGTGTTTATTTTTTTTTCTTTTCGTTTTGGGTAAAATACTATGTGTGGTGGTGACATTACAACAAATCAAATAATTTACGGCATTTATTTTATAACTTCACTTAGCTTAGGTTTATTTCTTTTTGTTTAATGGATTGCTAGACGCGACTTTTGTGGTAGATTGTATGCCACAAGTGGTGACCATTTTTAATATAATGCGAACTCGAATTGAAAACATTTGATACAACAAGTGTCTGAAAACCAACCAAATTTGGTTTGAAAAACCAAAAAAAAAAACCAAAAAACGAAAAAGTTTGATTTTGTTTTTTCTTGTTTTCGTTTTTATTGTAAATTTATTTCTATTTCCAGTTTTCAATGTTGTGGCTTTTAGTGGAGCAAAAAATTTTAATTAAAAGTAAAAAAAAAAGAAAAGACTGCAAAGATGCTTTTTATGGAGTTTTTTTCTTATTTTTTTGTTTTAAATTTTAATTTTATAAAATTATTTGAATTTTAATTTTGTTCTTTCATTCAAGTGGTATCACTGATACTGAATGTATTGCACATACATTGCTGTACTGAATATTATAGGGCTTTCATAAATTTATAGACTTTCTTTTGTGCTATGTCTTCACTCTCTCTCTCTCTCTCCCTCGCTCCCTCTCCCTCTCCCTCTCCCTCTCCCTACTCATATTTACCTTTTCTCGTAATAGTTGGGTCCGTCTCCGCCGCACCGCCGTGATCCATCCACTGAGCGGCCGTATAAAAGATTTGGTCCTAAGCGAATATAATTTTCCTTCTTATTACCATTGCGGTAGCTATTGACATTTTAAACTTAAGAAGAGGCATTTTAATGTTATGTTGGTTGAAAACAATCCACGAGATAACATCAGATGCATTCAAAAATTGAAAAGCAGCTCTATGGTAGAATATTCGACTTTTCGTAAAGCGAGGATAGAATGCTATCATACGATCATGCATATCTAAACCGCCCGTATATTTATTATATTCTTTTGCAGCATAAGGTCTTGCCATTTTCAAAGGCGATCAGTCTGCGGCTATGTGCTACGTTAACTACGCACGTTTACACGAAATATTAAATTTTCGTTACGATTACATTTATGTAAAAATACAACCATGTACGAAAACTGTAAACATATGTGCACGTTTGTAATTTTTTTTTTTGAAATGAAAAATAATTGCGATTGTTTTCTTAAATTTTCCACCCATTATTGCAATTACGTATACTTACGATATATATTTTTATTTTTATCAAATATTATCGCTCAAATAATTTAAGTAATTGAACCACACTGACTGTCGAAAATTGAATTTAATTCTTTCTTACATCGGAAATACCGTTATCAGGGCAGTTAAATCAAAAAATATTTACTTCTCTTGTTGAGGGAAATGTCATTTACAATTGAAAAAAAAAAACTAAAGGTCTTTATAAGTGAACAAGGGCTTGACGAAGTCAAAGTTAAACTTTGAATGAGTTTTCTATCCATTGCTAAAACTTTCGTGATAACTATTGAAAAGGAAATTGTTTAAAGATCGCGTAAAAGTGCAGGAGATGTTTACAAGATCGTCTATGAGTTTAATTAATTAAAATATTTAAAAAAGGAAAATAAATTAGGTTATGTTATGAATTTAAAAATTGAATTGAAAAAGTGAGGTTACATTTTAGTACATAGTTTATTAGATGTTGTTAATGATAAATTCTTTTTTATTTATTTATTTATTTATTTTTTTTGTATTATTTATCAACCTATCTACAAAATGGACTTTTCATCCATAGTGAGTGAGTGAGTATACGAGAGACTGATATATGCGCATACATGTAGACACATGATTATAATAAATAGTATAGAAACCTCTTAAAAGCTTATACAACGTGCTGATGGTAATTTAAGACATATTGAAATGAAAATAAACGAAAAAGATCTATCAGCATATTGGTAACCTGAGCAGGGAAACCCCTTGTGAACGCGTTTTTCTTAAATAAACTCATATATGTCTACGCTGTGAAAATTTTGCTTTATAAAAAATAGAAAATATAATAATTTCTGCACAGTAAGACTTCCGCTTATTTGCCGACCGACTGAGAGTGTTAAAGAGAGAAATAGAGATAACAATTGCAACAATTGCTAAAATTGCAATAACAGCAATAGCAACAACAATAATAATAATAATAATAATAACAGCACCGGCAAATCGGTTAACATTCACTTGCCCAAAGAACGTGAGTTTCAAATTACAAACATGTCGTGAAAAAGAAAAGCACTATTTAGCGGCGCAAAAATTTGCACGATGCACTCTTTTACACGAATTAAAGTAGACAACTTTTCATTCGTCACTTGTCTCTAACTATGTTAGATGTTTGTTATTATTATTATTATTATTATTATCGTTGTTATTGTTGTTGTTTTTATTATTGTTATTATTGTTGTTTTTGTTAATCTTCTACTTCCTCTACCGGTTCATATAAATAAAAAGAAAATTTATGAACTAGCAACCCGACTGACGTTCAAGCATCAAGTAAATGACAAACGCGAAACGGTTAAAAAACTGACTATTCGGTCGGTTTTAAAATGCGTTTGAAAAAGAAAAAGTGGCAAAGTTACGTTAAGTGTGAGTGATTGTGTGACAGTTAATCGTGTACTAAGCTTAAACCGACAACATGACTCTAAAAAATGTTCAATAGTCAACGGCATAAGAGACAAAAAACTGGAACGCAAAGAATGAAAAACAAACAAACAACAACAATGAAATTAAGAAAATAAAACTAAATAAATAAATAATTAAATAATCAAAAAAACAAAAAAAAAAAAAAATTAAATAAATAAATTAAAATTAAAGTAAAAACAAGTAAGAAAATTATATATATATTCACTTTTAGCCGAAATTTGGACACCCATCAATTTTCAAGTCAACAATTAAAAATCGGAAAATTCTTTTGCAAAATTCTTTGACAAACTAAACATATATACGTAACATTTTATTAGATCGTCATTTGCCAGAGTCCGTCAGTTACTGATAAGAGAGAGAGAGAGAGAGAGAGAGAGAGAGAGAGAGAGAGAGGAAGTGGCCAGACTTAGCACTCATTGTAGAGATAGAAAGTGGTCGAAGCCTAGTGAGTGCTTGCCTAATAGATAAGTGTTATGTCTTCACGGACTGAGCACTCATTGTAGCACGAGAAAGCCACAGGGAATGGTCGCAGCTTGGTAAACATATCGGCGGAGCACTTATTACAGCGACTTAGATTTGAACATGCGAGCACACTGTCCCTTGATAGTCGCAATTCGCAGTTTGTCGCTAAGTTTTGATAGAAATACATAGCAGCGGAGATAGCAAGTGCATTATTTCCTTGCTTTGTGGCCTTGAATCAAATCGGACATATCCATCGCATACGAATATAAATTTCCATTTTTCCAAGTATCGTCTGTTTCGTTTGTTTAGTTTCGTATTGACCGATATATCTCAAGTTTGGTGTTTTTTTTTTTTTTGTTTTTTTCATTTCGATGATTTTCGCAATGAATCGGATTGAATCATTTCGAAATTTGATGCTCTGACGTTCTGATGAACGTGTTACAAACGATTTGTGAAATTATTATATCCTCTTTCTTCGAGTGTTAGTGTAATAAAAAAAAAAAAAAAGAAGGTGTGCTTTCAAATAAATATAAAAACGCACCGACCGGCATATACTATAAATATATATACACTTGCACTTTACTATGATTTCATTTCAGTTTATAAGAGGCAGTCATCCGACTGTCTTACAAGTGCTATTTTACACATTTGTACACATTCCTATATACGAATATATGTCCGTATGCGTACACTAGTCGTCTTAAAACTGTTTATATGTGTGAATAATGATCGTCAACCTAGTTTCATCCAACCAGTTTATGTATGTATGTATGTATAGCTGAGAGTGTAAGGAAAAAAATATTTTACACTACTACTACTACTACTACTACTACTAAGTCTATTATTACAATGCAAGATAACCGGTATAGTAAAGTTTTCTTAAGATGTGTTTTTCTTTTCTTTCTTTTTTTTTTTTTTAAACATCTTTTTTCATAAATTTTTATTGTTTCTTAAACAACTCTAATCAATGATCAGTGAATGAATGAAAAAGTTACGCCTTTTATGGCAAAAAACTGTCATTAAATTATTGTCACTGAAAATTATTGCTGCTTATGAAATTGTAAAGGAAAACTATTTTCCGATTTAAGTTGAAAATCTCTTAATATCCAATCACACGTTCAGTTCACAACTGATCAATAAAAACGGGAAACGGCATTGTTATATTTTAAAGTCATTCTTTACTCGTTGTACTGACATAGAGCTGACGAAGGTCTACCAAGAACTATGCAAAGGAAAGTGAAAATGTGTGGAATGATTGTAACACGCTAAGGTGACCGCTCATAAGCAAACAAATCCTATTAAAATAGAAATATGATGCAGTCATGGAATTTTTGCAGATTTTTTTGATTCCTTTTCGATCGTGTAACTATGTTTACGGCGTAGGGTAATTTATTCCAAGTAATATTGAGACTCTATACGCTACTGATTATACCATTTGTGATGTAAGGTACAAGGCCTTATTAAGTTTGTGCAGACACATGCAACGCCCAGAAGCATTTGAGAAGAGATCCACCCCTTATTATATCGATCGATTCAGAAGCACTTTCTGGATAAACTGCATAAACTACGCTATTGTTAGCTATTGCAGCGGCATGGACAAGAGGTGACAACAACTCTACTACAAGAATAACTTGAAGCGTATTTTCAAAACCTCTCATAAAAATTGCCAACTTCGTTTATATGCCTTATCCATATTTTGTAGCAAAAATTTTCCGAACAGGGTCCTTGCCTGTGTCGTCGCTTACTCTTTGATGGTTAGCTTACTCCTTCGTAGTCGTTTTATTAACCACCGAATGAAATGGATTGTCACCGATTAATGTCTTTTTGCACTTCTCAACTCTCGTACCTTAACTTGTCCTCTGCCATTAAATTCGAAACTAACTTAAGAATCTTACTACGTTCTCTGTCAGGTCTCTTACTTTGCGATGATGCATATGTGTACCGTTTTCAGTACACAAACAAACAAAATGCACTTGTCCCAATACAAATATTTTTTAGTTAAGATACTAGTATCTAGTGGCGAAATATAAAAAGGCATATGTATACATATATTCAAAGTTATAAAATTTGTAAATTTGAAGTGACAATGTTACCTATGCTGAAGAAAAGGGCAAAGATGTATTAAGTACGATTTGAATTTAATTAGCAAAGATTTCCTAACTACCTTAATATAGCTCTGTACATGCTCTAACATGTCTCGGTTAATCCTAATCAAATCGTGTGCTTTTATAACGAATCAGGCCACAATGTGCTTCCCAGAGTCATAGTTAACAAAGAATCGTGTATCGCACAGGAAAGAGCCAATCGACTTAAAAGGTGGGACAGAAATGCGCTGAGCGACTATGCTTACCATCTCAGAACAACGTACAAACGACGTATTTTACATTTGATAATATTTTATCGAACTATGGACCTGAACTAAAATTTATTATATAAAAAACTGTTAGTTAACAGCTTGGTATGACAAACTAACTGAATTTCATGCACTAGTGCTGCCAAAATATTCTGCAAATTCATTCTGCTCCTTAACGTAAATGTTCTTGAAACATGCTTTCTAGTAATATGGATTCCCCTTCCTTACCACATTATTTAAAAAAGTTTCTCTAAATGTTCTTAACATTTTTTTTTTTCATTTGATTAGTTATATGGTAATCGAACTTCTTTGTTAAAAATAAAATGAATATTTGTAAAAACATTTGTCTGTACGCACACACGTGTACAAAGCGTGTATGATCGAAATGTTGTCAAAGCGTGGCGTGTGGCCCAAATATGAAAATATAACACACCTAATATTTGATGATAGAAAATTATATTTTGTATAAAAAACAGTTCATTTCGCTTAGTATCGTCTTAAGAATTCATTTCAGTTGTTCGCGTTAAACATCTCCGTTAACATCTAACATGTTGATCCTGTTAGTGTCTCATCTATAGTTAGTAAGTTAAGTAGTCAAAGTTTTTAATTGTTTTGATTTTCAAACTATTTAAGCCGTTTTGTTTCAAAGTGATGTAAGTGCATTTTCCACAAAAAGTAAGCTAATAAGAACAATGAATGATATCTACTATAAATTTTTTCTAACTATAAACACTTTGTCCAGAAAAAAATCCTTCAAAATTTTCATAATAAGTTCAATACAAGTTTGCATAGTCAATGCAATTACTTTGAAAGCGGCGCAGATTCACTTTCCGCAACAGACTGACTATACTACGTAATTTGAAATTATTTTACGAAAAACTATTAAATCATCAATGCCACGTTTATCAAAATTCAAAAAATGCAACGATATGATAGCTTCCTATAAGAAAAAATAACCCACGAGCGACCCATGAACTACAATAGAATAATGGTTTAGAGGCAAACAAACTACCATCCAGTGTGCAGTGCTGTCGAATTTTGATAAAAAGATGTAGAAAAATTCTGCTATTGTTTCTTTTTGCCTTAGTCAGGAATCAAAGATGTATATCGCATTAAAGATGCGGAGGGGTGATTAGTTAGTGGCACTTGAACAGAGTAAGTTTGTAAGGACAGTGCCAAGCAAACAACTTATAGCAGCGCGGTGGGTGATCTTATAATTTATGGACTGCGACGAAAGTCTTGAAGAAATTTCAACTATCGGTACAGAATTCCATGCGGACGATGACAATTTTCAAAAACTTTCTGGCACTTGAACTACGAATGGAATTTGATGCGCATATGAATATAAAGTTGTTATTAAAGTAATTTAAATGGCGTTACATGTGAGAAATATCGATGAAAATTAATTACATCACTCAATAACTCTCCGATCCGACAGACACTGTTGCGACACTGTTGACAGAGCCATACGGTTTCTGGATAGTATCAAGCTTCAAACGATAGAGTACTGTATGTATGCGAAGATTGTTTGATTCCCATGTCATTAATGTGATTAGAGTAAAAAGCAATATTACAAATTTAGGTGACGAATGGCATTTGCGAGCAGGTTACAAAAAAAAAAAAAAAAAAAAACAAAAGAAAATGCTGAGAAATAAAACAGAAAGAGAAGAAAAACAAAACTACCGGCTTAACGCAATCAAGGTTAATGGCGCGGTGTTAAATAAAAGAAGAAGAGATATGCGAATAACACATATCTGAGACTACTTAAGGGCAATAAAGGCTTTAAGAAAAAAATAATTGAATCGCTTGAAGATATGCAAACTAAATAAAGGCAAATGGAAAACTTAAATGTCTGTCTGAGTTGACGGCACGCTTAAGATATTAACCTAAATTAAAAGCTATTCAAAGTAAGACAACATCTTTAAGTGATGTTTAGCGTGTGATACAATACAACAAACAATACAAAATGCAAGACAAATACAAATCGACTTAATGACCTAAACCGCAAATTAAATGCATTCAATTATTTATGATTTGCTGAAAACCACAAGTTATACATCGAACAAGAAGACGAAGAGAAAACTAGGCTTATTATTCCCCCGACAGTTAAGAAGGTTTTTTCTTCTCATGCATACTTAGGTATATAGGTATACACACATATATATATATATATATATATATATGTATATGTATGTATGCATAGTTAATTTTCTAGCCCTTTAGGCTCTTTGCTGTTTGTAAAATTTATGACAAATGTCAAATGTCAAGAAAAATGTCGTATTTGCGTTAGGGAAAAGCAATGTAAAGCAAACAGTGACAGCCCTGGGTATGACAACATATTGTTTTGGTTCTTCTTATTGTACGATAACAACGTATAAAGTAACCTTGATGTTATATTGAAAAAAAAAAAAAAAAAAAAAAAAAAATATAATATATATATATATATATATATATATATATATAAAAATGTAAAAAAAAAGATGTTGCTCTAGAAATTTATAAAAATGTTTCTATACGCGGCGCTCAACAACGTCAGACATATAAACCTTGTTAGTCACTTTGTAATACTTAAAGGTGGATTGCTTCCAAAGGAGGTACGAAGTTCCTTTGTTTACTTTGAAACTATATATGTAAAATATATCTCAGCTAATTATTAAATCTTGAGCGTATCCTCAACCCGTTATAAATAAGAAAACTTTATTATGAAAAGACTAGGATAACAAGCAAGATTTATTATTAAGGGTATAAATTATTTCGAACTGAGATTGTTTTTTTTTTTTTTTTATAAGCGTCCATTCAGGAGATGTATCCTCGGGCGCAGTGGTGACCAGGAAGAGTTGTACAAAGAAAGGGGTGGCGAACGGGAGTAGTGTTTGTTAAGCGTGGCAGATTAAAGCCTTTTCGCTAACGATTACTACTCCCAATAATTGATTCAACTGTCACAAAAAATGGGCGTAATGTACCAAAAGTCATGATATCGTAAGTTTTTAATATGAACGAATTCGGCTCCATATAGCAAAACTCGCTCAGCAAATCTAATCCTCTCCGCTGGTATCAGCTGACATTACTTCTTTCAATTAACACTGGTTTCAATAGATTGTTTGTTGTTTGGTCGTACAGTGCCTCGATTCCTATGACGATGCTTAAATATGGGTTTTTTTAGGGATAGCCTTGCAAGACGAGACTTTTTTCGAGATGTTCTGCGTTATGTTGCCCGAAAGCTGGGGACGCGTCGTAGTTACCGGCAGACACTGTTAACTTATTCATAGGCACAATAAAAGTTAACATAACTTTCGATCAATAATTCCCGAGATTAACGCTTAAATTTCGACGTTTCATTAGATCACTTTCCGAAAGTGTCAACTCAAATTTCATGTCGTTTCGATCATTTCTTAACAAGTTACGATCGTTTTAACAGATTTAACTTTGTTGTCCGCCTGAAAGGGGAAAATTTTGATCGAAAGTGAAGATAGTTGAAGGTAACCTATTCATTATTTCGAATGAAAGTTTGGATACGATACAACGCAGAATATGTAAAATATCATAAGTTGATGGCTACTACAACAAAATTACATGAATTGAATCTCGAATCGATGCTCTAGCGATTGTATTCTTCCGATCTGGAGAGTAGCGACTTTTTTCTTTGTTCGTGAAGCCCAAAAAGATGCTCCAGGGGAAAAACTGAACCGTATTTTAATGTGAGAGAAGCGTTGGATTGATTCTATCACTTTTGAAGGAAAGATGTAAAGTTGAATGTTTTAAATTCTTACTTGGTCCGAACAAATAATGTCTCTCATCTTATTCCTTTAGAATTTATAAAGCGTTGAGATTAAAATTTAATGTTAAGTAATAAGTAGAAAAGTTAATAGAAAATGATCAGTCAATCAACAACAGTTGTTCTACGCGTTCCTTTGCATGGCTTAGTAGGATCGTTTCAAAATTAACAATTCCGTAGCGTTTTCGATTTTACTTTTTGCTCTTTTCTTTTTCTTTTGTGTTGACCTGGAAAGCAGGCCTGGCAGGTAGATGAAGAGGAACGGAAGTAGTAAGGACTTGTGTAGATTTCACTGGACATTGTTTTTTTCTCTTTTTTTACCCTACATGACTTATAAAGTGAAGATGCCTTCAGCAGCTGGTGATTTATATAAAAATTTGCCACAATTCCCAGGAAATCTAAAAGGTAAAGGTATGAACTAAAATATCATAATTGAGTCTGGTGTTGGTGCTTAGTTTTGAAATATTTATAGACAGAGAATTTTGAGATGGCAAGGAGAGTTGAGTTCGAAGCGAAAAGTCCATCCAGTAAAAAACTTTAGCTTGTGTAAATAATTTCTTGTAAATAATTTCTAAAATTTTCATAATGCGGCGGCAAAAACTTAATTCTGGGCAACATTACGGTAGCGGAAACTTTGAACGAGGAAATGGGAAATGGGAAACTCTGACAGTTACGTTGAAACAAAGTGATTTTTAATTTCAGCTAAGTCGAAGTTACATATACGCATTTTTGGAAATTTTCAAGTCAAAAAGCGCTCAATGTGAAGTAAGTCATATAAATACTTTTTGCCGCACAAGGAAATTTTGATATCCAGCATTTATATTTGCAAGAGGTTTAGTTAAATATGGGCGTGCCATTCAGCTGAGTGTGCTTTTAGTTCAGTTCGCCAAAATATTTATACGTTATTTAGACTCCAAATTATAGTTTTTTTTTTTTTTTTTTGCCCACGCTGAACGTGTCTCTCCGTCCATATTCAAATTCGATCCGTGGCGTTTACTGTATGTAGTGCGAATTAAAATCTTATTCTTACCAATAATACATATTCGTTCGATGGGTCTGTGATCTGTTTTTTCTTGTGTTGCAAACGGAAAGGTAGATCTAAAATTCGAGTATTTTGTAAACGAAAAATATTACATTCGGAAATATAGAGTGGCAAGAGATCGCATAAAAAGGACGACTCACAACAACAATGGACGGCCCAACGATTGGAAAATGCCACTATTCGCTTGTAATTTCAACGTAAAAGAAACATTATTTTTTAAAAAGCTCACTTATACCGCACAACGATGAAAGGTACTAAAGAGCTACAAAAAGTTGTATCTCTGTTTGTACATTAATTTGAAGGCAACTATAGTTGTCCTAATTCATTCTTACCGCGAAAGTTATTTGTTTTTTTAATGTTTAGAAAAATGTTTTAAAAAAACTACATACTGCACATACAAAGACACGTTTAAAAGCTTTCCGATGGACTTGAAAAGAATTTAATGCTTGATGCTTATTACAATATTTTTTCACTTAGCTATCATACGATGACACCTGTCATGTAATAAAAATCTCTAAAAACAAAAAAAAAAAGAAAAAAAAGAAAAGGTATTTAAAAAGTCTATGTTTGTCTGTTTTTAAGATAAAACGTAAAGATAATAATAAAACAAAAAGCAAAAAAGAAGAAGACGAAGACGAAGACGAAAGAGAAATACATAAATAACAATTTTTTTTTTCTTTTTCACTATTAATGCTTAAAGTTTTGTTTTGCTTGTTAAATACAAATAATTAAAAAAAAAAAACACATCAAATCAAACCAAAAAAGAAGAAGAAGAAAAAAAAAACACGTTAAATATTTATAATAGATTGAGAGGAAGAGTAAACACAAATATGTTTTCTTTCAAGGAGACTCTGAGTAATTCCGCACACGACTGATAAGATCGAAACGTTGGTTCTGTTCGTCGGTCGTTATTTGGCTTTCGGTTTATGGATATGCCGCGGGCGTCGCGTTACGTTCATTATCAAATCCGTTTTTTATATCTTTCTTGATAAGATTTATTTCTTTTTTACCCATTTTTTGACAAAAGAAAGTTTTATAATATTTATAATTATCGTAGTACCGCCAAAGTGCAACGTATTAATTTTTTCATATCGTTTGCAAAAATTTCGCTGTATTTGCTTTAGAAAATATGCGTACCCTTGGTCATCGTTCGATTACGTGATAAGAACATCTTTCTATGTCTATGCTTTCTTTGTTGCAATTTCGCAATAATTGAAAATCTCATCGAAAAGGTTGACAGTCAGATAAAAATTGTTGACAAACCATATAGAACTCTATCTATTCAAAGCTCCAAAAAAGTTATGTTGCGTACGCCATAATGTCATAATTTATACAATCGTATATAGTAAAGGCTGCTTATTCGCGGCGGATACGTTTCATAAAAATGCCGCGAATTCCGGAAACCGCGAATACGGAATAGTAATTTATATGGGATTAGAGAGGATACGTTCGTAGGTGACAAAATAAAGAAAAATCAAATATATATAAAAAAATCAATTTAATTGAATGCGAATTTTTCCCTCTTTAGGCAATTTGTTATTTGGGGAAACTGCTTAGCTGAAACGAACTTGTGATTTGGGATTTTCGTAGCAATACTTTATTCATCGAGTAATAAGATTCCTTTCATTCTGTTTGCTCACATTCTCAAAAATCACGAATAAAGAAATTTATAGCCACGCATATGCGAATTAGTTGCATTTTTTTTCATCCGCGAATAGTGAAACCGCGCATAAGGGAAGCGTGAAAAAGGAGCTTTCATTGTATAGCTTGAAGACTGTACGTTCAAGAGAAGAAGTCGCAATTTTATTCTATATTCCACAGTACTAATCAGAATCTTTCTGAGCAAACCTGACCCAACTAATATGTATGTACTCCCAATTTTATTCCTTCTTCCGGTACCTGTACACTCTGAAAAATCGGAGCAAAGGAATCGTGTCATGTAATATGCATATCGTTTAACCACAACAGACGGCGTATGTCTTTACAAAAAAAAAAAAAAAAAAAACATCTCAACATCGTGACACATCTTTTTAAGCACATTAGTGCGAGCCACAATACTAGTTATAGGAAGCACCTAATGTTGCCGCGTTCCAGTTGCATAATTTTAAATGAGATTGTTGCGAATATGTTAACAAGGACACCGTTGTCGAAGTCAAAAATCATGGTCTTAAAAAATCGTTTTTTAAACTTAAAGAACCCAGTTTACTATGTTAGCGTGGTCCGTAAATCAATTGTTTGCAATATTTTTTTCGAATTTTAAATTCAGAATATGCTCAGTGGCTCGTCCGGCCATCTGAAGCTTGGCTTAGCTATGTGAAATTCAAAATATTATATATTTGATTTCAAGGGATAATTCCTTTGTGTTCACGCTACACTAATTGCGGTACAAGGGGATATTAATTTTGCACAGATGCACAGGTATGCAATATCCAAGAATTACTTGAGATCGACCCATTTATTATATAAACGATTCAGAGCCACTTTCTCAATCGATTTAAGCGTGTCCGTCTTTCGTACGTCTGTCCATCTTGTTCGTTAGAAGCCGCAATTTTTAAGATATTTCGATGAAATTTGGTACACGGACATATTTTGGCCCAAAGTCGAACACTATTGAAAACCATTCAAATCGGGTCCCTTTTTTGACTACTTGCAATATAAATCCAGAATAACTGTATTAAGCGAAGTGTCGCAGGGTGTTTAACGGTGAACTGTGTTCCACTATTATATATTTACTTGTTTAATACTCAAATTATGGCTTTATACATATACATATAATTACATATTCCTGATTATTATAATACATATTTGTCGGGTTCAATTGCATTAATTTCAGAGGAAAATGTCTTCGAATCCAGGCTACATACACTAGATGTTTCGCAAGATTGTCTTACTTTCTACAATTGGAAATATTAAAGTAAACATAATTGATAGTTATATGGAAGTTGTACTTAATTTATTGTGGGCCCATCTTGTCCGCTAAAGGCATTTCTGCTCAAATCAATTTTTGTATTTATAATACTAACGTATAGCATGCACATATGGTGACAAAGCTGATAGATTTAAAAACCATGTTTCGCAAGAACACATAACGTATTTTCCATATAATAAGCTAACTATACTATATAATTGAATAAACACAAATATAAAAGCACTATAATGGGCTAAGGCCATTGATTAAATATCTTACATCACCTAACATGTGTTCATTTAAAAACTTTTCAAAATGAGATGTTCTATAGATATATAGTAGTTGAGAATGTGAATCCATCCGAGCTATTTACGGTAGCGTTTACCCTTGGGTTCAAACATGTCAGTGTATCACGTCTCAAAAATTTCATCAAAATATCATGACAAAATACTGTACTGAACTGTAGATTGAACACAAGAAAACAAAAGAGACGGGCGGACAGACGGACGGACAGAAAAGCCTGAATTGTTTCAGTAAGTGATTCTGAATCGGTCAGTATAATAAAAGGTGCGTCCACCTTCCAGACCTTCTGCGTGTCGCATACATTCGTACAAACTTAATATAACCTTGTACCACAAGCAGCGTAGAAAAATAGAAAGAAAAAAAGAACGGATTTTAATAATTACAGGAAAAAATGTTAAGTAAATTCAATTAAAATGAATTTGAAAAATAAAAGAAAAAAAATCATATTCCAGAAAATTAAAATTTTTCTTTCAATAAAAATTATTCATAAGAACTAAACACAAAATTATTTATTATTAATGTTCACTGTAATTAACATTAACATTATAAACAAAAATGAATTCTTAATGCAAAATTCTTAAAAATTTCATCATACGGAAAGGTATGTTATTTTTGTTAACACGTCTGATACACGTGAAATTGATCTTAACAAAACTTATCCCGTATATCATTCCTGTTTCTGAACGGTGTCAAATTTTGCATTCACTCAATCAATTTGATCCGCGAAACTTGCTCGACGCGCAAAGAAATTCATAGCATATTGTAGCGAGTAGGCTAAGCCTCCAGTGTTCCATTACCATAGTACGCCATTGTCGGTGTTATACTTTTACAATGATTTGTAATTGCTATTAAGGTGTCCGCATTATTATAATTCAGTTCAATATAATTGCAAAGATAGAAAAATTTAAGGTGGATGATCCTCTTAATGACAGGTTAGGTAGACGAACATTGGCTTCTTCTTGAGATCGGGTAAGTGCTAAGTGCGTTATTTCATTTATAATATTTTAAAATTGTTTATTGAAGATATTGCCAAACTATACATACGTATTCCAATTTTCCAATTCCTTATATCCTTATCCTTATATCTTACTATAATTTGTTTTTCTTTATCATACGTCTAGCTATCGTCTGACAATCGAATTTGTGACTTCCTGTTTTAAAATTGAAAAGTAGGTATCCGTGAATCCGTACCAAGCTGAACGGAAACTTTTCTATTGGACTTTTTATTTCTAATTTTATCTATTTAATACATTCTTAGACTTTCAATTAGATAAACAAGAGAACAACTCGTAACAACAAAAGCATAACTAACACTTTATATAACAGGAAATTAAATTATGAATCTTAATGTAGAACAAATTTATTGAGTGAGGTAAGCATGGAGTATGTGTGTGTATGTGCGAGTCTGCTGAGTTTTTGTAACTAACGGCGATCGTTTATTCTTGCATGAGAACCTAAACTAGTTAAGAAGTTAGAAAAAAAAAAAAAAAAAAAAAAAAAAAAAAAAAAAAAAGCGAACAAATATAAGAAACTGTTAATAAAGTTTATTAGCGGTCAGTTGGAAACGTGTGTGAAAATATTGTTAAATGGGAAATAAATACTGCTAATAATAATAATAGAAATAATAATAATAATAATAGTAAAAGAAAAGAGAAAAACCCAAGTATATAAGAACTAGAAACCGAGCAAATTTTTATTATTATGAAAGCTCGAGATGTTAATGAACATCATTCACTGTAAAACAGAGTGTCAAATAGGGCACGCCCAATACTGTTATTTTTTTAACACACAGCTGTATACTATTTGTAAATTTTTTTTTCCTTTTCTTTTTTTTTTTTTTTTTAAAATTTTAGTTGATTTTTTTTTTTTTATTTTTTTTTTTATTATTATTATTATTATTATTGTCTTGCATTATTCATGGTCACACATCAATGGATTTTCACCCACAATTGAAGAGTTTACGTTACAGCGAGTTCGAGATGAAAAAAAAAAATTAAAGAAAAGAAGAAAGAAAGAATCAAGCAATAGTGAACGCAACATAAAAACGAGACGGAAGACGAATTATGACTAAGAAAGTTTCAGCGCGCGCAAAGTCTTAATGTAAACTCTTCTCGCGATGTGTCGCGCAAATACATAATTATGAAAATTATATATAAGCACGCATACAAATACAAATATGCACATATCGTATAGTTAACGTTATGATATGTCTGTCGCATGATAAACTGTATGCAACACCAACACATATACCGTGATCGTTAAATACTGCCGGTGATGCCGGTGACTGTGACTGTGTGACTGGGACGGTGACGATGACGATGACGATGACGATGACAACAATGATGATATTGCTGATGATGACAGCGACGACCACATGTTGGAGTATTTTATAATTCAAGCAATTTACTTAAATCCCCCATACTTATGCAGATATAAATACGTATATGCAAGTACATATATATATATGCGTATTTACATGCTTTAATATGCTGCTTCTCGTTAGTTGCCAGTTGATTGTTGTTGTTGTTGTCGTTGCTTGCTGCCTGCTTGTATAATAATTTAATTTTGTTTCAAATTATTTAGAGAAAAAAAAAAAAAAAAATGAAAAACGCCAGCGCTAAAGAAATTCTAGCGTTTTGTAAATATTTAACATCTGTGCGTGGTGTCTTCTCAACTTTTTGTTGCTTTCTTTTTATCTGTATGTGTTTTATCCGTATGTGTGTGCGTGCGCGCCACAAGCACTATAATATAATTGTAATTTTTTTTTCAATTTCTTTCTTTATATATGAAACGTAATCAAGATGACAGATAAAATACTTTAATAATGCCTTGAACAACCGCCCAGAGACTCTCTACATATATACATACAAACCCCCCAAAAAAAAAAAAAATAAAAAAAAATAAAAATAAATAAATAAAAAATAAAAATAAATAAATAAACATAAATAAATAAATAAAAACAAAATAAATAAATATTGCATGTTATTCCTCTTCTCATACGTAAATGTGTTACTGTAGTGCGGAGGTGTTATAAACTTTAATATTGGTTTTTATTGTTTGTTCTGTCAAGCTAATGATGAATCACGTGCTGCCTGTTATGGTTTTATATTAAACGTATTTATATATATATATATATATATATATATATACGATGAAATTAATTGATGATTGAAAATGTTATCAAATAAGTTATCTTGAGAGGAGTTTCGAGATAGAGCTAAACTGATAGACGTGATTATCTCAAGATGATAATGAAGATGAAGATGGATGCTTTAAATATTCCCCAGCTAAGATGTAATAACTTTTCATCAGCAATCATCAGAATAATGTGTCGTGTAATGTTGCGCTGAAAGCCTTTTCTCTTTGGCTTTTTACTCTAGAACGTTTCATGCTCATTATTTGCTCGAAACAAACGTTCCATTGAATGCCAGCAGAATTAATTGCAAAATAGATATCTATTACAATTCAATACAAAGTAAATTATTCAAGGATATATTTGAAAATATTTGCTTCTTTCTTGCAATTCTTTTCATTTTCTGAGCAAAATTATGAACACATTTCATTCGTTTGTCGTGTTAATTAGCCACAAAGGAGCCAAGAGTTCAAGTTGTAGTTCAATTCAATGCGTTCTAAGAGCTTAAATGTCTTTAAGTGTTTTTTGCGGGCACCCTGCCGTAAAGACTTAACTACACAGCACTCGTTCTTACAGGAAGTGTGAGAACGTGCAGTCAGCGCACCGAGCATGGTGTGTCCCCAGGGCCTGCTTAAAACCTTAAAGCCTTTCTTTGGGTAAGGCATCGGTTTGCAGTGCAAGTCTATACCAAGCAAAAGTTCTTCGCGCGATTTGAGTTATCCCGCAACCACCAGGAAAATCCCGCAACGGACCGTTTTTGCTTGCTTTCTTTCTTGTAGAAAATAATGAGAGAAGAATTACTAAAAGTCTCTGGTTAGACTTTGCATTAGGTCCCACTTAACCTGAAGCTCGCTATGGGATAGAATCTGCAGAAGAAACTGTAGAATTATGGAACCAGTTAACGTTATGTACATGGACGTTCTATTCTAATTGGACGGAGGGGACCTATCCCTCAGACAGACTCTCTGATGAAAAATATGCGAGCGAAGATCAAATTGAATGCAAGCAACGGTAGGAAGATAGAAAAAAATGAAAAAAGAAAAGCCTCTGGTATGACTTAAAGTAGTCCTATGAAGCTCGCCGTCCTCCCCTCAATCCTGTTTGTTCCTTGTGAGTTCAGATTAAAACGAGCATTCCCGCAATTCCAGAACGATTCCAGTATTCAGACTGAGCCATAATTTCTGAATGGACTTTTTTATCGAAAATTTGCATTCAGAGATTCACTGCCCGTGGTCAAAAAAGCCAGAATGAGACTATAATTAAAGTCTGGATAATTCTATCACGGGCACATCGATCACAATGGTCAGAAGGACGGACGGCTAAGACTAACACTGAATGAATAGTATACTATGTTATACTTCAAGTCCGGCAGTCTTTCGTCCCCCTTTCCCTTCTACCATTGAGATATATATATATATATATATATATAAAAAACCATTTAAAAGTAAATAATAAAAATTTATTGAAATTTAGCACAATAACAAGTAAATGTCCCCAATAAATAAATTGATAAAAAAAGAAGAGAATTGTAATAAATTGCGAGTTAGAAGCTACATAAAATCATAAAATCATAATTAATATTAATAACAAATATATTGGAATTGAGTAAAAGTTCTGACGTTTCTTTATTCTCACTTCTTTTTCATTCTAATTTTCAAACAATTATTTTATGGTTACCAGTGTTAAGGCAATAAAAAGGTGTATGATGAAGGCGTCCATTAGTGGGCCATGAATCACCATAATATATCCTACATCAACCTACAGGTAGGTGGGTATTCATCTAACGACTTTCACAAAATGAGGCGTTACATGGAGAGTGCTCGAAAAAACGATGCCATCGGCATCATTTTCAATAGCCTTCGTCCTTGGGCCCAAATACGTCAGCCTATCAAATTTTATCAAAATATCTTGAAAATTGCCGAAATTGTTGAACAGAAGAAATTAGGATGGATAAGATGGACAGACAAGTTTAAATCGATGCAGGAAGTGGTTTTGAATCGATCGATAGAATAAAAAACGGATCTATAAGAAGTCCTTTCGAATGCTGCACGCATCCTTACAATGACTTAATAAGTAAGAGCGGACGGACATGACTAGTATTATTCGCGGCTTAACAGGGAACAAGTTGAGAATAATATTACAGTGTTATTACGATTAGAAGCCCAAAGTAGTTGTCTCTTTTTTGCTAATGTTAACTAAAGCATGGACGGACATGACTACTACTATTACTGTTATTTACGGCTTAACAGGTAACGCGTTAAGAATAATATTATAGTGTCACTTTTTGGCAACGTCAGCAATCAAATAGGAGTAGGACTAAAGGACGGATGGACGGACGGACGGAAAGATATACACATATTGTGGTATTTTAAATGTTTTCAATTTTATTTGGTGCACATTATCATTACTAGCCCAACATACATAGTATGTTGAATTTGCAGATTAACATTGCATACGTTACGTAATTTATTAACGGTAATATTTTAGAGTATTTAACGGTAAACTTCTTATATCCTTTTATTTTACTTTCTTAATTTGTAGAACGTTAAGGATGCGAAATAACGGCAAAAAAAATTGAAGATAATCATCTTCGAATCGCTTGCGGGAGAAAACCAATTCTTTCGATTGATAATTGAAAACATTAGACCAGCAAACAGAAGCGATAGTAACTCCCATGAATGCAGGATGCTTAGGCGATGAATTGAGAAAAATCACTGAGGTTTTTCTTCGTTACAGTTAGGCCGCATTCTTTTCATTTTAGTTCTTCTTCTTCTTTTTCTTCTTCTTCGTTGCTCATTATGAAATATCTATTGTCAATGTAATTTTCTTCGAACAATTATCCATTAAATGGTAGATGAATGAGAATGGGAACGTTAAGCAGAGTTGGAGAATTTCACAAATCTTTGGGATTTATTTATTGTAAGCGATTAAAGGGGACAGAGTTGAAGAACTTGAACTTCTCTCTCGGGGAATATTGAAAACGTTGGTACGTTCTCTCAGACTCAACGCTTTGATTGTAATTAATGTAACTGGAAATATATGTATGTTGGTTCGGTTGACCCTGTAATAGACAAACAACAGCAACAACAGCAAGCGGTTATTTTCTTTTTTCCTTTTGTATTTCTAAACAATTCTTAGAATAAATTATTTCATCATCATTATCATCATCATCATCATCATCATCACCATTATGCTGTTTTAGCATATTCTTGCTTTCTTACAAATAAAAATATTTTTATTATGTTATAAATTTATTACTTTTATTATAGTAGTTGTTGCTGTTGGTGGTGCTTATTGTTGTTCTAATTGTTGTTGTTGTTGTTGTTGTTGTTGTTGTTGTTGTTGCTGTTATTCTTACTGTTATTGCTATTATTTTATTGTTACATAGAAAGAAAAGTTTACTGCACTTTTTCAAGTTACTTCAAGAACAATAATACAAGAAAGCAAAAAAAAAAGAAGAAGAAGAAAAAAAAAAAAGGAAAAAAGAAAACAAAAATAAAAACAAAAACTTATTTCAATTAATGCAACAATTAAAGCTAATTAAAGTTTTTACTACTCTCGGGCTTTAATACAAACTTCCCACCGCCCGTCTAGTTTTGTGTTTTCCATCTTTGGAACATAAATTAATATTTAATTAAACTGAGTGAATTTATTCTGGATTTCATGAAACTGTGGAATAATTTTTCTATAAATATTTTTCTTCTTTTCTTTCTCGTTACTTTACACAACATATATACATACACACACACACACACACACTCCAACACACACGCATACACAAATGTAAATAAATGATGTTTGCAAGCGAGTGATCTCTTTCAGAGGTCACACGTTCAAGTTAATGTTATCAAAGGCAAAGTTAAACAATAACAAAAATGTGAATGAATTTTAATTAACTAAGCGATGCTTATAGGATTAAGACTAAACTACAGTTGCTTATCTTATTGGCTTTTACGTTTTTTTTTTTATTTTTTTCAGTTACTGCATTAACATCAGGCCAATTGAAAAGTTCGCAAAATACATTTATTATACATTCTTGAAAATTACTTTTTGCCCCCTTGACTTGAGCGTAGTGTTTTTCGTAAGTTGTCTAAAACACACTTGAAGAGCTACTAGCTAAATTTGTACCTGATTAGAGTGTAAATCAAAATCATTTGCTTTCTCATCGAATTTCCCATCCATTTATACGAATAGATTTCGAGAGTACTGTTACTGTCTTATGGATTTCGTTGTCGTCCCGTTCCCGTCCCCCCTTAATTATGTTGGTGGTAAATTGATCAATAATTCTCAGAATTAAGTAAGAAAAAAAAGTTCATTTCCTTTATTCATCATCATAAGAGTCTTCTTCAAAAGTGAGCGGATCAATCGGACGAAACATTTACTAAATAGTTGCGCTTGTTGAACTTTGGGAGTGAAGATCGTGTATCATCGAGTTTCGCATTATCATACTAAATCAGGAATTTATGGTTATATATATTTGTATATATATATATTATGATTGTGTTTATGGGCAGATTTAGCGAAAGCTTACTCTTTTTAAACATCAATATTTAGTGTCAATCCCATTAACCTTAGATAAACTTGCAAAAGTAATTTGGAGAAACACTGTCGAAAAGTGTTTGCCTAGTTCCTGATCTGCGATTTTGCCTCTATTTTGGGGACGTGTTGCACAAAAGCTTCGGCTTTTGAGCGTTATTTATTTCTGATTGTAACGTATGGGCGATTTTTCTCGAGTTGGCAACTCGGACATTGTGCATTCAGTCTGCACTTTCCAGCTATAAGCGGAAAGTTACATAGGCCGAGGGAAAGAGTCGATAGGTGATCATCTATTCAATATGTGTAAATGTGAATGAAAGTGCTCTTTAAGCAATCTATTGGGAATTTGTTACATACCTTCCCGTTATTCGATGATTGATTCAGAATAGCATTAAAATGCTTAAATAGATAAAGTCTCCGCTTTAATGCGAGTGTGTGTTAGTAAATGAATGTAGGATGAAATTTTGGTAGGATTATTAAGTCCTTTTTTTTTTGACAGAATTAAGTCTTGTTTTATGAAATTTTTGTAGTGAACTCTCAGCAACATACACAGTAAGGGTTTTAAGAGTGATGTCGAGATTAGCTTAAAAAGATCAAGAGTTACACAAGCACTATGTGATTTACTTATCATCAAAACGGACTAATGTTAAAGCGTTGAATATGGTAAAAAACACTTAAATGCTGAAATCATTATAAAGCTGTTTATGGCTTTTGAAAATTCACTAAAGAAAAAAAAAAGCAAAAAAAAAAAAAAAATTGAAAAAAATCAATCAATTTGAATAACTGCTATAATAGCTGTTATTCCGCTTATGGAGCAATGAAATTGTGTCAATTTGTTTTTTTTTTTTTTCTTTTAACACGAACCATGTCACTTGAAACTTTATTGAAATAAACGAATAGTCATCGAATAGAGAAGTAAAAGAAAAATCAATTTGAAAATTTTATTAAATTTAATCACAATTATTTTAAAGATTTATTTATTATTATTATTATTATTATTATTTATAAGAAGCTTTCACCCATTATCGTTGCAATGATTTATGTAATGAAAAGAAATAAGAAAAACATTTTTATGAAAAAATTGATTATAAAACAATCAACAACATTTCTTTAAAAATTAATGACCTTTTCTTCTCGCATTCCTTTTTCATATTTTTAAATATTTTTTTCTTCCATCCTTGTAACCGAACAGTGCTAAACAGTGCAAATATACTAACTCTGTCATTGCGTTTGTAACAACAAGGAATACGATACACATAAACGCTATGAGTGTTGTCTGCATAAATTTGCTGAGCTAAGTAATTGTAATCGTAATGTAGGGGGCAATCCGTATCGCAACGTAAAAAATCTATTTCACTCGCTCGTGCGCCTAGCTCTGCAGCTTCAGAATTCTTATGAAAAGGTTCTCAGGTTCGGAGCGTCATACGGTGTTCGACATTGCAAAATGTTTATTAAACACCGCGTATCTGATTTTGCAAACAGTCGCGCCACGCATTCATACGGGGTGTGATGGGATGTTTCCATCGTTTCATCTTGCGCAGAATCTCCACGAGACGGTAACAGAGATACCTATACTTTTCAGGTAATATCTAACGGACTTTTGACCTACATAGAAGCCAGCTGAGACCCGAATGTCGCTCCTTCGTAGTTTGCAATAGCTTGTCGACTATGATAAAATATATTATGCACTCTGCTTCGATTGGCTTGCTGATTTTCTCTGCGCCGATTGCAATACCAGCATCTTGCTATGGCTCCTAGATACCTTAGGGAAGAATTCCAAATCCACCATAGTCATTTGGGCTATCCTGTTGGCTAAACAGTCAGACCTTTCGTTGCCTTCGTTACCTTAATGTCTAAGTATTCATATTAGTTGCACCTTATTGTACTTACCTAGGTTTGAACGCATTCCAACACAAGCTTACAAGTTGATGGCTGCCCGTTCAGAGCCTTCAGAGCAGGTTGATTGTCAGAGTGTCCCGAACTGATTAAGAAAAAATTTCTTCTTTTTTTTTTTTTATATACCAATATGAGCTCCTTGAAAAGTGATACAATCAGGTCAACGTTTCTCTAACGTTTCTCTAACATTTCGGTACTTATTTATAGAATGATTTGTCAAAATTCTTAAAATATGCTTTAGTTTCATAGTAGTGACTGGGCATCATGATACATAGAGGGAGAGCGCTGAATTGACATGTCGTTGCTTAGCCTTCCTCTACGATGTGCTCGTCCCATTAGTACGTCCCCCAGCCCAGCCGTGTTAGCGATAGGAAACGCCATCAAACGAAGAGACGATGCTTTGAGATAAATTAGATGAGCAAATCGTATTTATAATGAGATTGTTAAGCTGATGTTAAGAATCGGTTCTGAAAAATGAAAATCGTTACTTCTTATATCCACCCTCCACCATTTGTGATGCAAAAGTATATTAAGCGTGTGCGGATGTATGCAACACCCAGAGAGAGTTGAGAAAGACCTAACCTCTTTTATACCAGTCGACTGAAAATCAATTTCGAAATCAACCTTGTCTGTCCTTGTCTTTTTTTTTTTTTTGTGCTCAACCTATAGACCGCCATATTTCCGATATTTTGATGAAGTTTCGTATAATGACATGTTTCAGCCTAAAGACGAAAGCTATTGAAAATGTCTCGGAACGGATCACTCTTCCGACCACTTCCCATATAATGCTTTATTTTAAAAAGTCGTTATATGAATAACTGTATTAAGCGAGCTAACGCAGGTGCTGTATAATAGTGGGGTCGTAGCCTACTATATAATAGCTTTAGAAAGTATGTGTCGAAGAGTTATTGGGTATACGCGTCGTACAGCTTCAGTGGAGCCTAGACATGATTGGAATTTCACGGCCGGTAGATTAAGGGGTATTTGCGTAAAAAATACTAGAAATATTTTACATAGATACAGGGCGCGTACTCGTGAGACGAGACAATAGATTGTGTAAACTTGTGTAAACTATTATACTCTCTCTTCTTTTTATATAATGTTCTATCTTATTAGACTAACTAGATGTGTACTCATGTCTATCGTTAATAAAGAACAATTTTGCTGATTTAGTATATTTGCTTATTGGAATTATTAATCGTTCAACGAATATTACAGTCTGCAAATAATTTAATCAAATTTGCAACTGAAGGTATCTGTGACAGTCGCGGTTATTCATTATAAACTCTCTTATATGGTTTGAAATGCGAGTTGCTATTAGGCTATACTTGGAGTGTCCTTCTGTTAAATTCTTGTAATTGAAGAGTCATTAGATTAAATCTGCTCTCCTATTGGGTGCTTCCAAATTTGGACTTTTGCTATTATGGTATATTGCATGCATGCAAAAGAACAAAATTCTTGTTTCTTGATGTCTCTCACGTTGCTCACTTAAATCGCGATACGTTTTACAAAAACTTTGCTTAGCCTTAAATCTTGATTTTAGTTTATATGCAGAATTTTGCTCATGCGTCGTCATCATATTCATCATGACAAAAAAAAAATAATGATTACAATGAATAACTGCAGGTCAAGCAAAAGAAGACATTGAACGCGTGAAATGTTCAGTAATAGTTTCAATCAATACTAATTTTAAATGTTTTCATATTAAGCATGTATGCAATGTACATGAACGAGTTGGTGCGAGAAGTTTCTTCCCATGGCAATTACAGGCTTCGTTTTGTTTTTTTGTTGATAAGCTCAATTTTAATTAATGCTTGATATCTTACGAACGAGACTAAAACAAATGTTTTTTTTTTTTTTTTTTTAATTTTTTCAATGTCAGAAGACGAAGTTTAAGATATGCTTTTTAGTTATTAAAATTGTTGATAAAAATTATTTGAAGAAAACAAGTAAAAGTCTTAAAATGAGTTTAGGTGCACTAATAAATACACCTACACCTACATCCTGCAGTTAGTTATTCATATAAAAATTTTTTTTAAATAAGCCATTATATGGAAGCGAGCGGAAAAGGCAGTCCGATCCGAACCATTTTTAATAGCATTCGTCCTTGGTATCAAACGCGTCAGTGTATCAAATTTCTTCAAAAACTTCTCAAACATTGCGACTTGTAGGCTGAACGCAAGATAACAAGACGGCCGGACGGATGGATAAACGGACAATTTTACGTCGATTCAGGAAATGATTTTAAATCGAGTCAACCTCAAGTCTTTCTGGCTGTTGCTTGAATTCGTAATACACCCGTGTGTACTACAAACGGCGTAGGGTAGACCATGATAGACTGAATTACTACGTTATGTTTGCAAACGAATTCTAATTCGAATTTTTTCATACATGTACATATATGAATGCGTATAAAGAAATATCCTTGCATTAATATATGGTACGCCAATCTAATGCGTAGGATATTTGTATCCATTAATATGCGGTAATAGAAGTTACAACAACAATAATATGGATCAGAACGTTCAATAGGTTAAAAGACAAATCTTAATTCTTATGGCATTTCATATGAGGATATTAATGAAGAATGATATTAAGGAATCAAGTTTGAGGTTGCAAGTGATTTTTTAAGTTTGTGATCAATGAAAAAAACTGGGAATGATGACAAGGAAAAGCAAAAACTCACGATCCTTCAGCTTGTTTTCCTACACTATACGTTATGCCGGCTTATGGAATCGATTCCACGCGAATAATGCTTTACTGTCTATGTCTTTCAATGCCTACGCTTTATAAGCTACACAAAATTCTACAAATTCAATACACCGCCTAAAGCGGTGGTGCACATGTATCCAGATCCGTGCAAGGTATACATTTTATGTATATAAATACATTATCCTTAGTTTTTGAGTAAAAATTTAC
This sequence comes from Glossina fuscipes, assembly GCF_014805625.2. Taxonomy (NCBI): domain Eukaryota; kingdom Metazoa; phylum Arthropoda; class Insecta; order Diptera; family Glossinidae; genus Glossina; species Glossina fuscipes. The sequence goes on from NW_023998414.1 coordinate 5,677,552, forward strand.
ATTTAATAAAAAATACTCCTTACAAAGTTTAATAAACAAAATATGCCTCATCATAAGCTATGGTATTCTGCTAAATATCGTGTCTTATATGTATGACTGCATCGAGCTGAACCAGTGTTCTCAGCCAAAGTTGCAGATGACTTCCCGATTTCCAGCTTGCTTCACTTTCTTATTTGTCGCTGATGTATATATGGGCAGATTACATCCATTTTATAACCTTGGACTCTTAATTGATCAATCGATGTTTGCCACAAAACTCAGCTTTTCATGATTGTGGCGACAATTCCACACTACAAAAAGGTGCATTAAATTGAATCACTTTTCTAAGAATAAGTATGCGTAACTTGCTCCTCGAAAATTAGAGTAAAAGAGAAAAAAAATTAACTACAATTATTTCAAGGTCTTCTTCATTTTAATAAAAGTCAGCAAAAAAAATTCTTGCAAATTTACATAACTTACAATCAGTTTTTTTGAAGGCTGGAATATGAAAAAAGGTGCAAATTGGCCTGACGGATAGTTTTAGGGTTAAACAAGAAGAGTTTTAAATATAAAAATTTTTCAAAGGGAAAAGTTTTGGAATGAATTTTCTTCACATATTTTCAACAAGAATTTATTATTGAAATATGTATAGATATATATATATAATGTAATATGATAAAAAATATTTTTTTGAAAATGCGTAGAAATTTTATTTCAAGAAAGCTATCCTCTGAAAATTGTTACACCCTATACAAATTGCGATAGAAGTGTGCATTAAATTTATGCGAATATATGCGACACCTAGAAGTATTTGAGATAGACCCAACATTTATTCTACCGATCAATTCAGAATCATTTTCTAAATCGATCTAAGCTTGTCTGTTCGTCTGCCCTCGTACGTCTGTAGCAAATTTTTTGGATATTTTCAGGCAATTCGGTATGCCGACAAGTTATGGCCTAAGTACGAATGCTCTCGAAAATGATTCGGATTGAAACATTTCTTCGACTACTATTTCCCATATCAAATAATGTTTTGAAAAAGTCTTTACATGTGAATTATTGTATTCAGCCAAGTAGTGTAGGATATTTAATGGTGGGCCGTAACCTATTGTAGTGTTTTTATTTGTCTTTACTTGGAAAAGTTTTTGTTTTTTTTTTTGGTTTTAAGCAATATTCGTAAAAAAGTTATTAATATGCTTTTACAAAGAAAACATAAAAACAAATTTGTTGATCAAGCGGAAAATTAAAGAAAAACTTTTTCAACATATCGATCTAAACGAATTTTGAATACTTTCTCTATTCACTTCAAAGCAAAATCTGCTCTTAAGATTAATGAGTTTTGCATATCTTAAGTTCTTATGTAAATCTTGCAAGAGACATGACGACTTAATAGCATGTAGATATTATAGTAAGTGCGGTTCATTGATTGTTGATAGATAAACAGATATATTTTAAATTGTTTTCAAATCTCAGAGTCAGTCAGTCTTTGGCAATAACTCATATTGCATTATGCAATCGGATTGGAGCTTTACGATCATCAAAACGAATGATAAAATGAATGTATTTCGTCATAGGGTAGGGCATACGATAGGCAGTTTCCGTAACACTTCTATACAGTTAAACTAATGGTCTGACATTACGTAAATAATTTAAATGACATCAACAACAAACTGCTTAAAAAAAAAAAAAAAAAAGTTTTAACTTAAAAATAGATTTTTCCTTTCCGGTCCAAAATAAAATTATTTTTTAGACATTAATATAAATGATTTCTGAACGAAAACAAAACACATGATCAATAAATAAAATTTGCTACAAAAAATACATGCGTTATTATGGTACACTCTTTCGAAAACTATTTATATATATGTGTGTTGTAGTTGAAATTCAAGAGCGTGTAGTGTTCGAATACGAATTTAACGAACAAAATCATTTACTAACTATCAGCTAATTTAACAGAGTTCTTTACAGGGGATGGTTAAGGTAACTGAGCTTCCTCTAAAGAGATACGAGATTTTATTTAGATTTTCAGACTTAATGGGGTGAAAAGAAAAAAAATAAAATCAACGAAGTGTGCGCCTAACAAGTGTTTCCCAAAAGATCCTGGCCCTCAGACAAGTCGTTAATACCGAAAGCTTTTTTGGTATATACCAAATTTTTTTTCTACACGATAGATACGTTCCTTAGATAATCATGCAAAAAGAAAACCGTGTAGAGTAAATGCAAAATGTGATAAGTTTGGAGACATGTTACGCAACGTAAACAAAATCGTGCAACATGAACAAAATCTAAATATTTTCTCAATAAAAAACCGTGCAAAAAAAGTATTCATGAAATCCACTTTGCATGCAATGCGCATGCAATTCATTTAGATATGTCAGATATGCCTACCGTGCTAGGACGAAAAATTCCTGTAAAAAAGTGTATTTGTGCTTATTAACGAAGCGTTTTATTTCAAAACCGTGCAAAAAAAGAGTCAAATATATATAGTACGTGCATATATGGAAATATCTTGCGTGAATTTTTTTTTTGAATAAATTGTACGAGCCTAGTTTTAAAAAACACGTGTCCCGCCTGCGAACGCCTCATCGCGTTTAAAAATTTTAAACAATATCAAACATTTCAATTCAGTCTCAGCAGTAACTTATAAAAGATATCAATCTGTTATTCGACATGGAAAGTTCACGGCGAAAATAGTAGTTATCGATTGTTATTACAATTAGCTAAAAAAAAAAAAACTCTTCAGGGCAGAGGATATCGCACACGATTACCTATTCGGAAAACGAACCGTTTTGATTATTAGAAGTTAGGTTTTTCTAATGTAAATGAATTTAAAAAGTTAATTAAAAGACTTGCAAAAAAAGAAAATAAACAAAAAGAGGAAGAAGAAGACGGAGAAGAAGAAAAGCTTAATTAAATGCATTTAAACTCCGAAAATTTATTGAATTTTTTACTTTTTTTCTCATATTATTTTTTATTTTGTAAATAAAATTTGTAGAGAAATTTATAGTTAATAACAATTGACGTTAATCAATTTATCGTTAAATAAGTTTAAAAAGAAAATTATGAGAAATTAAAAAAAATAAAAAAAAAGAAGAGAAAAGAAGATTAAAAACTTTTGCTCAATTATATAAACGAATATATCAAATGACCATTCACCCAACAACGCAGCATGTACGTCGATTCACAGCACGCACTTATGTTATAAATCTTCTGTAATACCAGCAGTCATTGTAAGAAGAGGTAGAAGCAGTAGAAGAAAGTATAAATGAATTGAATTTATTTTCTTTTTTTCGTATATGCGAATAAAAAAAAAAAGAAAAGGAAATTGCAGTCAAACAACTTTCTAACGAACAGTTGTACGAAAAATTAAAAATTAAAAAAAAAAAAAAAAAAAAAAAAAAAATTACAGAAAAGCATAACAACCCATAAGCAGCTTAAAGACCAGTTTAACGCAGATGTACAAAGAAAAGTAAAATTTTTCTTATATTTAAATGTTTGCGCAAATAAGATTTTCCAGTAATTTCGCTTTCATTTGTCTATTGTCTGATTTTTCCTAGTAACAAATAATAAAAAACAAAAAAAAAGGAAACACACCAAACTCTATTCGTTTTGGACACCTACCAACAAAAACATGCAAATTTATGAAAAATGTTTAACGCGATCGACCTCTTAACTTGTGCAGAACGAAGCACGCTTCATAGGTCATTAAGAAAGAAAACATTCTCGATTAGCGTGAATAGCGGATTCGATTTACATATATGCGATTGTTTGTCTGTCTGTTCTCTTGAAATCATAATTACAATCGTAAACTCTCTGTTGTTTGGATGAGCATAGTCTTCGATGTTTGTTTTTTGCTCTCATCAGGCAATGCGAAAAAAAATCAGGTAGTCCGATTGCTGAACGCCCACAACAAGCGCAAAGATCTATCATTATTCTTTTTGCGGTACAGTTTTGTTTGGAAGTTTAAATTTTTCTTAGTTTATTTTGTTTTTTCACTGTTTTGCCCTCCTTTCACGTTCCTTTCACGCTTCTTTCATTATTTTTTTTTAATCTTGTTTTCTTTTTTTCGGCTCTTTTCTTTTTCTTTCTTTACTTTCTTTTCCCTTTGTTTTTTATCACTTTCTTTTCTTTTCACTTCTTCTATATTTATCTTATTGCTATTCTTACTTTTCGTTTCTTCTCTTTTGTTTCCCTTTTTGCATTTTTTCTTTTATTTTGTTTTCTTTTGAATTTTTTTATTTTGTTCGCTTTTCTTTCTTTTTGTTCTTTTCCTGTTCTTTTATTGTCTCTTCATTTTTTTTCTCTTCTTACCTTTTCTTTTTTCCTTTCTTTTCTTTTCTCTTCTTTTTTTCTTGTCGTTTCTTTTCTTTTTTTTTCTTTTCTTTTCTTTTCTTTTCTTTTCTTTTCTTTTCTTCTCTCTTCTCTTACGTTTTCTTTTTCTTTCTTTCCTATTTGCTTTTTTTTCTTTTCTTTTTCTATTCTCCTTTTATTTTGGTTTCTTATCTTTGCTATCTTTTTCTTCTCTTCCTTTTTCTTTTCTTTCCGTTGTTTTACTTTTTCTTTCTTCTAGCAACCCTTCGATTATCCTCCCGACCCATTTCCGTCCTATTCTGTTCCGTTTTTCCTCTCCTCTCCTTTGCTTTCTTTCCTTTTTTTATCCAAATATTCCCCTTTTGTTTCGTATTCTTCTATTTACATTTCTTTTCTGTCTCTCTCTGTTCCGTTCCTGCTCTTTACGTTACGTTGCTATCCATTCCCTGCCTGCCTTTGCTTTTCTTTTCTTATACATTCAATTTACTTTTCCTCGAGTCAAGTTCGCAAATTTGACTATTGACCGTACTATGACGATATTTAACCATTTTTTTTCACCCGATGTTTCACCCATTGTCATTTTCGTATCAAAATTAGTTGAATTCGATATTGAGAATTTTTTTGCGGGCGGAGTACGGGCTTTTATAAATTCAGACTTAGAGCTCAATGCTGATCAAAAATGTTGTTACTTTGCAAAGACATTTACAAGTCGTTCGCTAATTGTGGCGATGATTCAAATAATAAGTACGAGTTAAAAACGCATATGAAGAAAAGGAAAAGCGAGAAATTGGGCTCTGTTTGGAGAGGTTGCTTAAAAAAAGCTTTAATTAATTATTAAATAATACCATTAAGGCAGAGAAAACCTGTCATCTTTTTGTCATCCACATTCAAATACAAATATAATATTAAAAAAGAAGAAAAAAAAAAAAAACAAAAGCAACGACTGATAATTCAAGTTATGTGTAACAAGTTTGACTAATAATGCAACCACTTCTCCAATGCGTAAACATTTTTATATATGTATTTTATTATTATTATTTTTTTTTTAACATATGATACCTGAAGCTTTACGAAAGAATAATTACTTTAGATATCTCCTAAAATAAATTTTGGTGCTTTCTAGTTTATGAGTAAGTTCGTATATTAGATTTGAAATTGATTTCCGCCTTTCTTCTAACGTGCGACGAATTTTGTATGAAGTGTAATATACATCGTCTCATATGTTTTCACATCAAAATCAGTATAACATTATGACAATGCACATGCATCGAAGATAATTTCCTGATGTTGTTGAAACGTTTACTCTTAGACCTCGTAGACTGTAAAGCTTCAAAGTAACACAAAGCAAACGTTATCGTCATAGCCGTGAAAAGAGTAAAAAATAAGAAAAGGCTTGTTAATCGTCAATTCAATTTTACAGATAAGCTGGATCTAATAAGTCGCGAGCAGCAATCAACCGTCCCTTTCGGCTAAAGAAAGCAAAGCAAAAAGAGAAAATGTTTATGCTTTGTCGGACTTACGTATAACAGTTCATATTACGCAGAAAATCTTCGAAAGCATTTTCACGCACTACTATATAGTTGGCAAGCTTTTACTTTCATTAAGAGTAGATTAGACTTTCAGTTTCAGTTTTGTTACAACTCCCTCTCGATCTTTCTTAGGAGATTCACTATAACTAAACACTGACTACGCACGACTATTGAATAGCACGAGTGTACTGAGACCTACACGTACTCATGCTCGCTTAGATTGATTACGAAATTCTTGTAAGACTCGTAGAGAGTTTTGAGTAAGTCAATGATGTGTGCGATATATTAGAGTCAGCATAAAAGTCAGGTAAGGATGAATAGAAGATAGATTAAAAAAAATAGTCTTTACTGTTACTTAAGCTAAAGGGCGAGAAAAAAAACTTTAGAAAATAAAGAGTGACATATTGTCGGGAGAGTCGTTCAAACAAATAATGCGAAATTGTCTTAGCAAGCAAGCGTTTTTCATTGTTATTCAAATTTGCAAGTAAAAACACTACAGTGGGCAGCAGTCTGTCATTAAATACCCTATATCACCATACAGTTATTTATAGAATGACTTTTCACACTGGGGCGTTGTATGGGAAAAGGTCGAAAAAGTGCTCCAATCGGAACCATTTCCAAAGCGTTTGTGGTTCAATCGAAAGACATCGGTGTATAAAATTTTATTAAGATATATCAAAATATGCGATCTATACTTTGACGGATATCAAATGGACAGACAGACAGACGAGCTTACATCTGTTTGATTGATTCTAAATATAAGTTGGATTTACTTGAAGTCCTTCCCAAGTCCATATTACATACGCCCGTACAAGGTCATATACCCTTGTACCCCAGATCGTATAGGGTATAAAAGTAAACACTTAGCTCTAATAAAACAAACAAGAACATTCTGATCGGGCAAGGCGGACAATTAGACACTCTACACCTCTTCACCTAATACTGTTATTCAACTTCAATATCAATTCATTTATTCCGTCATTAGAAGGCTTGCAAAAGCCAAATCCTATTATTATACACCGAAAGTTAATCCATATTCTTCACGCAAAGGCCCACTTTTCATGAAAGCTCATATACTGGAGGATGTCCAAGACATCACATGACACGACATAAATTTAGTTTATTCCCTAAAAATTTCATTACTCTTCAGTCTTCGTAATAAAAACCGCAAATTAAACCTTCACTCCATATAAGGGCTTTCTTTTCATAATAAGCCCTCTCTCTATTTATTGGGGACCTAAGTGATTCAAATTTCCTCCCGTTCGTTTCTTTGCTAAATTGGTAACATGGACCAATTTCCGTTATAAAATATTGAAAATTAAAACCTTTCTCTAAAGGGTTTACTATTTGTGAGAAATTTTTGGTACAGTGGGTCTAAGAAATAGACGCATTTCGTTCAAATTTGTTTCATTTAATTTTTATGTCAATTTATTATAATAAACAAATTTTCACCCATAAAAAATTAACAATTAGACCTTTTTGACAAGGAAGGCAGTTGAAAGAGTTTACGTTTCCTGAGAATCTTTATATGCATAGCGGTCGTGCTTGGGGCAAAGCACAGCAGTGTACCCGAGTTTCATCACATTATCTCAAAATTTACGATTTGTAGGTTGAACACGAAAATACATAGACGAACATAAGACGGACAGGCAAACAGGTCAGCTTAGATCGATTCAAAAATGCTTCTGCCTAAGTCATTCTGGTAGTTGTATACGCTCGTACAAACTTAAGATACGCTATGCGACAAGCGGTGTAGGTTACAAAAATGCTAGACACAGGATCTTTAGAATGGAATTAGGATGAGAACTGTTAAGGCAGTAACCGGCAACAATATCACAATAAAAGTTCGCATAAAATTATGTAATTTAATGTAATCGGTAATATTTAGCCATAATTTTTTTATTTTTTTTTATTTTACGTAATTCTTATTATAATCTATGAAACATAGCCTACCACAAAAAAAAAGCACAATTTTATTAACATATTAAATGCAACAACGATAAACATGCAACAAATAAGCAGAATATATAATAAAAAGAAAATGCTAATTATTTTTTTGTTTCTTTTTTTTTTTGAGTTTTTCTTTAACATTTACAAAATAAATTTTTATACAATTGCAAACGCAAAGATCACATAATTATCTAATTTTCACATAGGATAGGGAGATACGGCGAAGCAGTGTACACGCACAGATATATATATATATATATATATATATATATATGTGTATGTTATATATATATATATATATATGTATATTTACAAAACAACACAACACAACACACACATGTATATATATAAAAATTTTAAATTTTATATCAAGTTGTGTGTGCACACGCAACTTAACTCTAAAATGAAACTGTAACAACAATCAGACGAAAGAAGAAGCAGCAGCAGGAGAAGAAGGGAACATATTCTAAAAATGAAAAAAAAAATTATCTCAATGCGAAAGGAATGCTGCTACCGCTGATAAGAAGAACAAACAATCAGCGAGAAAGCGAAGAAGACTAATTGTAAAGTTTGTCTATGTGTGTTGGAATTTTTGTTAGATACTTATCGTAGGTATTTTTTATTTTTCTCTCTCTCTTCTTGTGTCTAATTAAAAAGAAAACTTTATTTTTAGTGGGAAATTCTTTCGAATTTTCTCTTTTTTTTTTTTTTTTTTTTTTTTTTTTTATTTCTTCAAAATAAAGTTTTATAAATATATTCAGAAAATAAATTTCGCATGAGCCTTAAAGCAAATTTCATTGAAACGATTCCAATTATTTCATTTTGTTTAGAAGAATAAAAATAAGAAGAAGAAGAAGAAAAAGGAAAAGACGAAACTCAAGGCTATGCAGGGTTCGTAAATGAAGAAATTTATTTCATTTATCGACGCTTTAAAACTGTAGTCGACAAATGGAGAGATTTTATCAAGTCTTTTCGGGTTTAAGCAGACTTAAGTAAGTGCCCCTTATATTAAAAACTACTCGACACTGTTGAATACTGCTTAGTTACGTTAAATTGTCAAAGCTTACAAATGCTATTAAACACTCTACAAATTCACCTGAATTTATCGGGTCGTCCGTCCACTTGGCTTCCCAGTCAGATTGTCTTGCGTGCCCGCAGCCGGTACCTTTATATGATATATTCCAAGATGCGTCGTTCTGAAAAAGCTCAAAGCTCGCTTACGAAATTGTTGTATCATATTGATACGTTTTCGGTTGAGGCCTGACTGTCACAGAGTTTCTTTATACCCTACACTACTGGTGATATAAGGGTGTATTGAGTTTGTGCGGGTGTATGTAGTATCTAGAAGGACTTGAGATAAACCCACCTTTAATTTTACTAATTGCTTCAGAATCACTTTCTAATTCAGCTCGTGTGTCTGTGTGTTCGTCTGATATGCGTCCATATATACTTGTATTTAACCTACGGGCCGCATATTTTATAAAATCTTCCGATCAATTTTTTGACGTAGTATGGAGTATTTAATGGCAGGCTGTCACCCATTATAGTTATTTCACTTGCTTCTTTCTACTTAACTTGAGATGTATGCAGTTTTTTCACATATATATACCTATATATATATATATATATATATCTTTTTTGCGATAGTTTTTTTGTATTTGAATCGTGTATTCGATCTTTCTTTTAGTGCTACTTTTTTTTCTGCTACCAGATCACCCCATAAACTTCCCGATTTGACAAATATGTGGCAACATTTTTTATTCTTGATAGATCGCCATGATTTCTGGATAGCAGTGGCCTTCAACTAAAATGGGTCAATGTTTCATTATATTTTTACCATTAGTTGGCAAGTTACAGTTGCTTTAGTAATGCTACCTTTTCGATTGCAATGAATGGCTATTGCCAATCGCTCTTTGATTGCCGATTTGACGTTGAAGTGTGGTGATGAATCCCTGTTCCATTCATTGCCTTGTATCGAATGAAAAATCCTTTTTGAATCCACGAGCATAAACAGCTCTAAACACATTGTTGTTTCTGAATGAAAATGAACGAATGCGGCGTCCACTTCGAATAAACCTTTCTCGTGGACAAATGTTCACGTAAACTCGTATATACACTGTCTCCTGATATCTTTAAGATGTCAGCTATCTCATGCAAATTCAGTTTACGATCTTCAAAAGCGATTTTGTGCACTTTGCTTTGATACTTTCCGAAACAATCGGCGATTTTGGACGGAAAGTATTAGTCAATAGCACTTGATTTCTCTCGTGGAGAGTTTTCAGCCACTATTTGCGCCCACTATCAGCAGTCTTTTTCCCCATTGAAAACTATATTCAATCAATACAAGAAATTGAAGTCGAAAGATACTATTCAGAAATCATACACTCTTTCAACAGTATTGACATATATGTATATGTCAGACCGGAGACTTATTGAGGGAGAAAAACTTATTCTTTTCCCAGCAAACGCAAAGTAATATTATCTCTTAACTTGAATTTAATCGCAGTTTTATTATGAATTTTATATGTTAACTGAAGTAAACACACAGACAAGGTAACTGCATGTGAAAATGGATAGACCCTAAAAGATATCGGAAAATTCTGAGATTCTTTCGTGTTGACATTTTTGAGTCTCATTAACTATCTCATATTTGCTAGATATTTTCTTAATTCCTTTCCTTTTCTGTTTTTCCGCAAATCGTATTCTTTCATATTATATTCAAGCGGATTACTAATCTCTTTGCCTCTCATTGTAATTACGTGAAAAGGAAGAAAGACTTTGATTTGAACTTTCTGACTTAATAGGTAACTTTATTGTTGCATACCGTCCTCTATACATTTCTTTTATTTTGTTAATTTTTTTCTAATATTTTCACTTATTACTTATAAAGAAAAAAAAATCTATTTACAGAGATTATAAAATATTCAAATCATTTCCTTCCGTTAGCACCGGCTCATGCTTTCAAAAAACTAATTGTTGTTAATTAGATTTTCAATGTGTTTCTTAACAATTGCAGGAAACTTTTCTTGCATTCAAATTTGTCTGAATCAAATTGTTAGCTTGTCGTTGTATTTATCTTCATAAGCGAACATTTGCTGGTATATTAAAATGTCTATTCTGTTCGTAACTCATGCCATTAAACACTTTAAAGATTTTGTTGTTTAGTATGCTTGCTTGTATACGCTTAATTAGGTCGATTCTCTTGAAGCCATAGCTCGCTGTCAGAGCACTCAAAAACTGAGAACTGAAAATTTGTGAAAATTTCTTAAACTTATCATCGCATTTCTATAAGTTTTTATACTCAGCACTGTAAGATGGGGGTGTACTCATTTTATTTTTTTCCAAAATATATGTAACAGCCAAGAGGAAGCTTCAGAGATCCTATTAAGTATATATATATTTGTAATCAGCGTCGAATTCTGGGTTGATTTAACCATGTCCGTTCGTCTGTGCGTCCGTGTGGTGTGTGTTGTTGGCACTCTCTTGGTCGCATAAATGAAGATAGCGACTTTAAATTTGATAAAAACATTGAAAGTTTCAGGCCGCAGGTTGACATTGAAAATGGGCCAAATTGGTCAAACCGAAAGCGCGCAATAGAGCGTAAACTGAACGCAACCCAGTTTTTTTTAAACAAAAACTTTTGTAATTTTGCTCGCTACTCGGGCACTATTAAAATTAGAATCCTGAAATTTTCCACATTTACTTTACGAAACAGTCTATTGTCTAGGTCTGAAAATGGAACCAATCGCCCATGGCTACACAAAGTTACGAATATAACTTTCTTACTTGTTCTATCTCTCTATATATTTTATATGTATGTAAATTATATAAATTATTATTTTTGTTTTTTTTTCGTAACTCCAGAAAGTCTACGATTTAATCGCGGTATAGACCAGGCCTCTTAAAACGATAGAAAATTTTCTGTAAATTTCTATAATAATTCGCGTTTCCTTCGGGGAACTTTAAGAACTTTATGCGCATGAGTAGCTGACTAGGGAAAGAATCGCGACTACAAAGTCAGTATTCGCGGGTTTAAATCGTGAGCCCGGTAGAGTTTTCATCGGTTTGAGCTTAGTATAGTGAGTGGTCAATTTTGTTTCTGGTTGGATATACACGCAATGGGCTTTGGCCTCCGTTTACCTATTCCCTCCTATTTTCTCATTTCTTTCCGACTATCACCGCATTACTCAAATAGGGGACATTGCCTGAGTGATTGATCATAGAACAAAAGGTTTAGAACTTACGGTTTGTGTGACGAAATGCATTGCTAATCAATCAAACTAACCGATCAATTCTTACTTCTACTTTTTATCGTGTGTTCTCCGTACGTTAGGGTTAACAACACAGTTTTAACACAGTGCACTCGTTTTGTCGTGTATCAGAATTCTACGTGGGTTTACATTCATGGACTGTTTGCATCGGTACATATATAGCTTATAATGTTTTCACATAAATAACATGGAAAAAGTGAAAGATGCGAAGAGAGTCTGATAGTAATTATGGGGTTTCTTTTCAGCAACTCTTCGGTCCACAACAATGTTCATGGGTTCCAATTTTAATAGCGTTAAAGCCTACTGCTAGTTCACAGCTATAGTGAATGCTTAGTCGGTAAAAGGATATGACTTACTATACCGACTATAATGCACCCAATCTTTGTCTATGTCTCTCTCCGTTTCCTTATTCTTATCCACTTAGGAGATATTCTCCGAATGACTGATCATATTGAAATACACATATGTATATATATATAAATATATATATCTCCGACAAATTGCAACAATTGTAAACGTCCGTGGTTTGTTACCATAAATCGAGGCAAACAACGACCTTAATGAGTCATTAACTCGTCTCCTGCCACGCTTGTTATGAGTAGAAGTAGTGCCATTTGTACCGTTTTCAGTACATGGTAAAAAAAAAAAAACTTAATTTAATATTTAAAACTCATACAAATGCGTTTGGCCATGTACTGAAAACGGTACACAGAGACAGAGACAAAGAGCACATAAAAAATTCATCATTGAGCTAAAATCAAGCCGTAGTGAAATTTTCAATTAAATATCTTACGCATATGCCGTAAAAGATCGATTTTGAAATTGGAAAAGATCCGCCTATCAGCCAATCTTGAAGATGTTGAAAGCATACAAAATTTTCAATCAACTATTCTTATAATAAAGGGAAAGAAGAAGAAGAAGAAAACGAAATAAATAATAAGTATTTACAAAAGTCGTTCCTTAACGTGATTCTATTCATAGTTTCTATGTCACTTTTACTTTAGTTTTATTTGTTTGTTCACTTGTCTTATTTATTTATTGTGTTGTTTTGTTGGGCTATAAAATCTTAACGTTTTATTTAACCAAATAGATACAATATGACCCACTGGCCTCAACTTGATATAAACAAATAATAATATATTCATAAAAATGAAGTCAAAGAATGTGCACAAAAACAAAAAAAAAAAAAATAACAAAAAAAGTGTGAAATAATTTTACATTCAAATGCGGGTAAATGGTGTTAAATGTTAATGAAACAGAATGGATGATCGCTACATAGTCACAACTGAAGAAAATGTATGTAAACGATAAATACATTTTTTTCCTAAAGGTCTTTCCATTTTCAAAAAAAAAACTAACAATAATAATTTCTCCCTAAGATACCGTTTAATTTTAAATGGAATTTCCTCCAATTGGAATACAAAACACACAACAACAAAAAGTAAGAAAAAGTGAAAGTTTTATGACGCATTTATTCATGAAAATACACCTTTTTTAATGAATTTTTTTAACAAAAAAAAAAAATTTTTTCAAAAATTTATTCAAAAAAATATTCTCAAAATAATTAATTTAATGAAAATGGACGTTTTTTTTTTAATTTAAAAAATTTAAAAAAAAAAAAAATTAAAGGTATTACTTTTTTTATAGCAACAATTTCTTTTTTTTTAAAACAATTAAAAACTAATAAGAACAATGTAGTTGGGCAAGGCCGACCATTCGATACTCTACACTACTTTTTCTAATACAGTCATCATATTACAGCCATCACAGCGGGGGGGAAAGGGCTATACTCGTTTCGGATGCCAAAAAGAAAACTTGAAAGACCCAACAAACTATATATATTCTTCAAATTCGAATTCTGAATCGATCCCAGCATGTCTGTTTGTCCGTCCGTCCCTCCGTGAACATTGTAAACACAAATGACATTGTAAGTAAAAAGAATGAAACATTGAAAATTTTTGCACGCAGGCTGGTATTGGCAATGGGTTAAATCGGTCGCAGGACACGCCTGCGTTCCCACGTAAACTGAGAACGCTTCTGTGTTTCAAAAGGAATAAAAAATTCGTTTCTGCTGCTTATTACTCATAAGCCATAGCCGATATTCTATAGGCTATATTGTACAATAATGGAAAAAATTGACCACGCCTACCCAATATAATAGTGTACCAAAGTTTAATTTTTTTTGCATTAATTTTATGAGTAGCAGAAACAACTTACAAAAACCTCATAGACCAGCTAAAGCTGCGCCAACTTCAATTTCTGAAAGCATGTCCGTCTGTCCACTTGACTGTCTGCCCAACTTTGTAGTACATGTGGCAAACATTCGTTCGAAAAAATGACTACATCATCTACAAATTTGCAAACAAATTTGAAAATAACCTGAATCGGTCAACCGACACACCTATTACATCCACACTTCTACGCAACACAAACTATGAATACCTTTAGACCGTGGACCAAATTTAGCAAACTTAATTTAATTGCCGAAAATTCTATTGTTTTTCAGTTTCCGTCATAGAAAGCTGGAAATTAGGCCTTCTCTCCATGTAAGGGCTTGCTTTTCATGATAGCCTCTTTATATGTTAGATTCTAAAAGTAGATGTATGTGATGCAAATTCTCTACAGCGAACCTTTTTGCTAAATTGCTGCAATGGACCAATTTTCATCATAAAACATTAAGTATTAAATCCTTTTCTGCTGATGAGAAATCTTATACGGCGTGGTGTCCAAGGTAGTGGTCGAACTATTTGTACTAGCGTTTGCCCATTGAGTCAAAGCAACTTAGTGCACTACATTTAATTAATATATTTTAAAAATTGCAAACTGTTGAATACAAAAATTCCTGGAGAGACACCAGACGGACAGACGGACAGACAAGATTCGATTGGTATAATTAAAGGTGGATCTATCTTATACCCATTTGGGCGTTACGTCCGTCCGCATAAACTTAATATACCCTGTACCACGGGTGTTGTGACGTATGAAAATTTCAATTTTCTTGATTGCCTTATTTATAGTCCATCCTTTTGTCTTGAAGCCATAGATCATTAGATGAATTGTTCAGAAAAAATTTCTTCACATGACTTCATCATGGTCACCATCATCATCACACTCTATGCTAATGTCATGTGATTTACTATCGTTTTACTTATATTGTCATCACGTCTCAACTATATATCGTAAACGTTCGCGCTCACCGGCTTAACTCTCCAGTTATTTGATATTATTCATATATATAAAAATGTTAAATACGAAACACTTTAGAGGACACTTAAGAACATTCACGATAAGCTTGGGCTAAAACTTCACCGTTATAGCATAACACCTTATAATCAATCTTCCATTATTTTCTTTGCAAATGTTGCAAGCGCGACAATTTAATTATTACAGTGAAGTAAATGATCGGGAATAGAAAAAAAAAAAAACAGAAAAGAAAAAACTAAAAAAAACTTGCCTTTCAAGTTTTTTTTACTCGTTTATTTTTTATTTTATTATTTTTTTATGCTAAATACATTTTTTCTTTATTATCAAACAAATTTTTGTTTCATTAAGCAATAGATTTAAAAATTTTCAGTTTCTTAAATAATTTTGGACAAATTTCTAGCCAAATGAATCATTTTCGCTCTCTTTCCTATTAGTTTAAAAAAAAAAAGATAATCTGTTTGTAGGAAAATATTTCCTTTGAAAATCAAGAAAAATTGAAAAAAGATTTCAATTAAATGAAAGTTTAATCTAAACTTTCAGATTTCTTCATATACATCCGTTCGCAAAAGATATCAATTTTGTTGCTTCGCATATATTCGATATAAAATATGATTTCTCATGTCAGCCTGATAGTGTAAAAGGAATTCTGTATTTTGCACAGGACGAGCCCTAATCAAACTAGAATTATTGACAGAGTTGCATTGACGGCGACCGAAATTGTACAAATTGCCAAAAGGATTGTCATGAATATATTGCTAGTTATTGAAAATATTTTGGATCAACCTTCGTTCATGAACGTTCAATGTTTCTGCCCAATTTGAAGCCGATAGTTGCACTCGTATTTATAATGTTTGCAATGGACAGACAGACGGACATGCTTAAATCGTTTCAGAATTCGATACTAATCGCGAATATATACACATTGTGGGGTCTCTATAGCTTCCTTCTGAGCGAAATGAATATACGCTCCGTTCTTCGGTGGCGGGTATAAAAAGTTTATACATGAATTTAAATTATTTATTAATACCGATAAATTAAAAAAAATAAAAAAAAAATAGTTAATAGACAAATAAACCAATTTTTTTTTATTTTTTTTTTATTCATCTTTCTATTCCATATGAGCGCTTGTCAGCCTTTTCAACGTCAATGTTTCTTATGTTTCTTTAACACTTCAACGCAAACAAGTTGATTGCGACGGACACACACATTAGTTATGCTTGATGACTTTATATGCTGGTTTCGCTGTCAGTGGGTTCGTTATTTGTTGCTATTGTTATTGTTGTTGGTGCAGATAATGTTTTCAAGACACTACTCAAAGTTATTGGTTTTTAATTCATCACTGAAGTTATTGTTGTTTAATAATTAACAACACAAATATTCCATTAAACATAAGCATTTGTTTACGAAATATTTGAACTTTTCTAAATAACATTGTATTTACTATATACAGTTCATGTCATTCGGTGCATTGTATGTGCGTCATGGCATGGCTCCATAAAATCAACAATTTTTAATTGTAATAAGAAACACACTTTAACGACACGTATTTCGTAATAGTATGACTGAAAGAATTGCTTTGGGTGTCTATGTCTGCCCGTCTGTCCGTCTGTCCGCTTATACATAAATTGAAATCAATCTCAAAACTTTATCTTGAGAAACATACTTTATTTTTCTTCTCTTTCTCTCTCTCTCTCTCTCTCTCTCTCTCTCTCTCTCTCTCTCTCTTCCCCTCTATAGCCTTTTTTTTTTATTATCACTTTTAATGATTTTAATATTTTTTATCTTCTTATCGAGGCGTTTAAATTTCAACTTAAATATATGCTACAGAAAACAACTAAGAACATTATAGGCGGGCAAGGCCACATTGTCTAACACTGTTCTTATCTTTATTATAGAACACAATAATTATATCTTGTTTTTATGTAAAGGCATATTTTTTATATGCGTATTTCTGGGTAAGCAGACTCAAAACGTAACGTAATGTTTGATCCTTGAAGTTTAATCCTTGCATAGGGCAGCATCCAAAGGAGTAGATGGTCCAAATTTTGTACAGTTATTATTATAGGCCAATTTAGAAATTGGAAATAAGTTGGAAATAAAAATGTTAACGGTCATTGTCGACGTATTCGAGAAACGAGCATGAGCGCCAGCATTTCTGACTTTGGCGGGCATTTGGGTGTCAACTTTTTAGAAATATATAAACAGGATCGAGGAAAATTTCCAAAAATGTTTGGTGTTTTTTCAAGATTGTTTCAGCTTATTCTACATTGTGGGCGTGGATGTGAACAGATCACGCCGATTTTTCAATCACGTGGAGAATGTTTGTGCACCATTTCAGTTTCTTATTCTTATTTTTGCGATTGTAAGGAATCATAAAATTTACCCTTCAAAATAACATACGATACCACCTTCACACACCACGTTCATATATTTGTTGCATTAAATCATTAAAAATTAAAAATGTATCCGATCTTGTTCCTTATGCAGGATTTTTTAACTTGAAATCACAAACCCATAAGAAGTTCATGCAAAACGCTGGAGAAACATTGATATCAAATCAGAAAACCGATGACTAGATTTTAGTCCCATTGTTTTCTCTTAAGACAGATGACGATTAACAATAATCTCAACCAATGAGAGGAGGGAGAAATTCTTTCCCGATCTATTGCCTCGAAGTTGTCCGCAATGCTTCGAATGTAGCAAACTAATCGATAAATATACGAAGTAAACGGAACATGCTAAGCGTAGTTCATATACTTATCTTTATTTGCAATTAATCAAAATTTACTTCGACACGAATAATAATTTTAATTAATTTTTTGTTTTTTTTTTTCGATTTATTTAATAGCGTAAAATTGTTTACACATCATCAGGAAAAATCTTTTTTTATATAAATTTTAATTTGTTTTCGTATTTTGTTGAAAAGTGAATCTTTGTTCTCATTAAATTTGCAATTTTGTTTATTTCTTGCTCGGCAATTAGTGTTTCTCGCATAAAAACGCTTTCTGCGGACTTGTTTCATTTTTTGAATTAATTTTATTCATTTCTTTCCTTTTTTTTTGTTTTGTATTGAAAAAAAATGGCACAAATTATGTTTACATCAAAGCTATGCAAATAAAAGAAGTAATTGATAAGAGAAAACAACCGTTTCTCTCCTTCAATATATATTTCGGTCTAATAAGTAATTATTTTGGGTATTTTTAGCGTTAATTTTTTAAAAATACATTTTCTTTTGTATATTTTTAGAAAAAATTCCTTCAATTTTTTTTTTTACTTTTCACTACCATTTGGGTTTAACTCCCTCTATTGGAAATTTTAAACACAAACCTTTAATCATTCAAAAGATTTTATCTACGGTTTGTGTTTTTGCTAAATAAAATATAACAGATGGCTTTGGTTTCGCAACTAAACAGAGTCAACTTTCCGTTGTACGTATATCACAGTTACTTTCGCATACTAAAAGATAAAGCCATTATAGGGTAACAGTCTAAAAGAAAAATTAATCCATCAAAAAATAAAGTTTTTTTTTCATTTTTGTTCTTTATTTTCTGATTCACATCTCCTGAGTGATTGACTAGAAGAAAAAACAGCGTTTACTAGCATTTACGAGCTATTTTAAGAAATCTTCCAATTTTTAAGGGGAACAAAAACATAGTTTTTTAAAATAATGATAATTCCCAGAAGTATGCTTTAGAAATTTGAAAAATGAAAAATATATGTAAAGCTATAATCTTTCAGTAACAGCATGGCCACATCGAAGACTTGCTTGATGGTAAGTCAAAAAATAATGTAAGCTTTGAGCTTTTTGTGAAATTTAATTTTAAAGCTTCGATGTTGGTTTTCTTTTTTTTACTCCCTTTCTTTTTGCTCAACTAAAAATGGCAACATTTCGCTGGTTCGTGTCTTTACTATTTCGAATTATGCAATATTCATTTCGGCACACATAGATAAAAGTGCAGATTGCCGCCTAGTGTCGAAAATTTTAGGAGATATTAGAAAATGCATTGTTGTTTTATCTCAACATCTTATGAATTAGTTAATTAGATTAACCTTACTTGGCATTATTCCATTTCGAATTGCTTTACGAATAATGAATATTTCGTTTTGCATTAAAAATCTTAAAAATGTATTGTTTATGATATTATTTTAGTAAGGTAGAAATTCTCCTTTGCGTTTGAAATTTTCGACTTTGTTCCTTTCCATTCCCTTTCAACTTGTCGTATATGCATTTCTACTTGGTTTGTGTCGGAAATACCTAACGGCTTGAGTCCATAATCATACGTATATACTCGCGTTGCACGCATTGAAAAATCAAATCTCGTATAAATTAGTTGCAGTTTACAACATTAGAAATCCAAGCAGTAAGCAGAGTAAGAAAATCATTCATCATATAAGTCATTTTTAAGCTCGTCACCGAAGGTTAAGAGATGTATTCAGTTTTGCAATGTTCTAGAAGGAAGCTTCTTCATCAGCATCAAGTTCTGAGTCGAATTAAGCATGTTCGTCTGTCCGTCTGTGTAGTGTCTATTGTAAATGTTTTCCGCAAAAAATTAAGCTACCGACTTCAAATTGTACAGTAACACTGGAAGTTCTTGCACGTAGCTTAATATTGAAAATTGCCAAAATCGATCAGAGGACACACTTACAGTGCCGAATAAACAAAGAACACTTCTGTTTTCCAAAGAGAATAAAAGTTTTGCTTGTTACTCATAAGCTACGGTAGATAGGTTTATAAAAATGTGAACATAGGGTATACAATTCGTCTGTCTACTTGTCCTTCTGCCTAACTGTATAGTTTCTGTGGTCAACATTGGTCCGTTCGCAAGAAAGACTACATTGCCTTCAAATTAACAAAAGAGTTCAAAAAGGTCAAGGAACATTTATACAACTACAAAGCTGAGAGTATCTTTGCTTGTTGTAAATTTTCACAAAATTATCAAATATGAGGCATGCCCGCCCAATATTATAGGGTATGCAAATTTATATGTTGCCTTTCGTTTTCAATCGTTAATAGGCTAACGATGGCGGGTGCAAAAGATTCGGTCACAATCGACTCTAATTTTTTTTTGTTATTGTTTGTTGGCAATGTTTGATGACATATAAAAAAAGCGTTTATGCGAAAATTTTACATACATACATACAAGACGAAACCTTTTGTTGGGAAACTCTTCGTCTTCGGTCATACTTCTCGATTAAAAATTATGAAATAATTTAATGTTAAAAAAAATAAAAAAATTAAAAAAAATAAAGAAAACATTGTTCCTTACTATTATTTATTTATTTTTTTTCTCTTTGCAGAAAGTGAAGGCGAAGTGACGCGTAAACAAAGAGTTACCCTGCCCTGGGGTCCTTTGTATTGTGTGCTGCAACAAGATGAACAATCATTTACCGCTTATTGTAGTGAAGAGATTTCGGTAAATTTTTGTTTTTCATTTTTTCTTTTCAATTTTTTTTTTATTTTTTTTTTGTTTTTTTTTTTTTATGTACTTAGGATACCTTTTCGATAAATTTCATTTAACCCTTAGAAGATGTAAACGCCGCTATACTAATATTAAATAATAAAAAAAATGTCTGGTTTTCTTTTTTTCTATTTTTTTTTTTTTTTTAAATCTCTTTCTTCTTCTTTTTATCCCTTCTTTTTCGATCGAAACACTAAATCAAATGCGAAACGAATTTCATTGATAATCACTTTCATTATACAATACACGCACATGCTATAAACAAATCACTGTAAATGTTAATAAATTAATTAATTGTACATAAAAACTTCATAATTTATTTTGGGCAAAATGAATTTACTAGATATTATCAGCTACGCCTAGGAAGGAGGTGGGTTTTCCTTAATATATATTTTTATATTATTATTTTCCATTATTATTATTATTATTATTATTATTATTCATAATTTTTGTGACTTTTTTTGAAAGTATTTTTCAAAAATTTATTTATTGCATAAAAATAATAAAAAAAAATTATTAAAAATTTTATCAAGTTTTTGTTGTAGTTCGACCTTTTATAGATCATATAAATTTCATTTAATTTTCATTTTTTTTTTTGTTTTATTAAATTTTGTAATTGAAGCTTTTATTTATATTGTAAAACAATTGTTAATACGCTATAATGGGCCACGGTCATCATTAAATACCCTACATCATCGTGCGATTACACAAATAAATGAATTTTTCAAATTGAATGTTATGAGGAAGGTGGTCGAACAAGTAGTCCGATCGGAATTATTTTCCAGGCGCGGATGTCCTTGCGTCAAAACATATCAGTGTAGCAAATTTCATCAAAATCTTTCAAAAATTACGCTCTGAAATGCAGACAGACGGACGGACAGGCAAGTTAAGATCTATTCAGAAACGGATCCGGAATGAATCGGTATAATAAAAAAATAATTCCATCTCAAGTCCTTTTAGGCTGGCTGCATACATATATCCGAAGATAACTTTAGTAGGATACGTGGTGTAGGGTAAAAAGAAAACACCATGTCGATTATATCAGTAAAGTTTTAATTATATTTTATTATTAATTCATTGATTGATTGATTGATTTATTTATGATTTTTTATTAATTTTTATTATTTATTTATTTTCAATTTCTAGTTAACCGATGTTATGTGCAATGAATATCCTCGCGTACGTCTGGATCGTATCCGGCGGCCTGCCAAGTTATCTTGGGATGGCCCGCCCACTTTGCGCGAGGAACCAGAAGATTCGGATACTTCTCCTATGGATGTTGCTGTCAACACAACATTCTATAAAGATTTAGGTAAGTGGTAACAGTTGCATCTTTAAAAATATATTGCGTTCTCCGTAAAATCTTTCAAATCGTTGAGCGAAATTCGGCTTATTGCTTTCATTACTGCGTGTGTGTGTGTATTTTTGTTTGCTTGCGAACTCGAGATAGAAACTTTCGAAAGATGCAGCTGGCCCGTACCAGCACCATTCATGATTTGCCTTCCGTGGAGCTTACGGACCAACCCCCCTCCCCCTCTCCCCCACACACAAACTTCTTTAACCACTGTTCTCCGTTGGGGGACCACCGTTGGATATTACTTCACGGCGGCTGGTTGCAATTGGTGCTCTTCGTTTGGTGGGACATTAGGGGCTTACCCTATTGGCCTCTTCTCACCATCCGCCGCCTCCCTAAGCGGTGCAATTTGTTCAACACCTATGTCGCAAAAGTAGGTTGTCGATTATCCTGCTACATAGCCGCTGTTTAGGGCGCTGCAAAGCTTGAGCAGCTGAACATCACATGGTGGACGTCCTTTACCGTGGCTCTGCATTGCGGGCACACTGACGAGTTGTCGTGACCGAACCTGTGCCGGAAGCTTCGAAAGCAGCCACGATTGCATATTTCTCTCTAGCCTGTCTCCATCCACAGCGATACGTTTGTGATGAGCGTGAACGTCCACCTACCGTTGGGCGAACTCGCGAACCCATCGGGTCTGCCACACATTCACCAAAGTGAAGCACTCCTCCTTTTTGAGGGTTGTGTGTGTGTGTTTGAAGGGAGGATACTATTTGTTCGCCTATTGCGTTATATACAGTACTACACGTCCGCCTTGAAAGTGGGAGCATCTTAAACGATTGTGGGAGGTGGATTATTCGGAACGTGAGCAAAGCAGCGTAAAAACAAAGCGTCATGACAGTGCACGTTAAGCGGTACATATGCAACTCTAAGACCAGTGAGTAAGAACTCTTAACAAGCTTAAGGTAATCGTATCACAAGAATGGATTGGAGCAGAGATCTCTTATATCCCTATAAAACACTTGCTCTAGAAGTGCCTATACATAAGTCAAGCGTAGCTAATAGTCAAGAGTGTTAAAAGTGCTGAATACACCGATCGTCGTCACCCATGGGCTGGGCGTGGGTGTCTGAGCCTTTGCTATCGATTGCTCGCCTACAAGCATAATTTGGAAACTTTCACTTCACAATTCTCTATTCCTCGAATAACGCAAATCCTGTCCAATAAATGCAATCTATAAATTTCACCCGATCAATATTATATTAAAGAAACGGTCGAAAATATTTTAAATTTCAATTAAAAAATCTATATAAAAATCGGATTTAAATAATTGTTACTTCATTCGCTTGAATAAACGTTGGAATTATTGCAAATTGTTATTGTTTCCTGTGCAGCTACATGCATACATGCATACGTCACCTGTGTGGTTACTCACTTGCCTTTAATCTATCCGTTTCTGCATTACTAGTTACACATAAACTCCCGGTTAGCACAATCGGATGTTTTCTTTAATTTGCTTCTTCTTCTTTTGCTATTTTTTTTTTGTTTTTCTTTTTCTTTGTTCTTGTTCTCTCTACGCTTTTCTTCAAGCATTTTTAAGATGTTTCATTACGTCCGCATAAACACAAATTCTCTCAGGTACATACTTACAAGAGAAGAAAAGAAAAAAAAAATAAAAAATTACCAAGTGAGAACATTATAGTCGGGCATGGCCCACCTTTACATAGCCTACACTCCTTCGCCTAATACATTTATTTATTCACTCGTTTTGGTAAAAATACATCAAAAATTACACATTATTTGCAGCCAAAGGCATATTTTCCATAACAGCTTGCAGGTTAAACCATATTCAAGACACCGCATGATGCGACCCAAATTTAACAAACTTGAGTTACTTTCTTAAAATTTTATTATTTTTCATTTGCCTATTAACCTATATAAAAGGTACATCTATGTGGTCCAAATTCCCTAACGTTAATTGTTTTGCTAAATTCCAATTATGGAACAATTTTCCTCAAAAATAAATTGATAGGGAGGATGGTTCGAGAAATAGACCCACGTGGTTCAAATTTTGCCCATTTGTGTTACAGGATATACTATGTTAGTGCGCACGTATGTAATTCGCAGAAGGGCTAGATATAGAATCATAATTTGAATTCATCTAAGACTGTCTGTCCGTCTGTTCGTCTGATGTCTATCCATGTATATTTGTTTTCAAGCTACAGGTCGCACACAACTTTTAAAATACTTTGATGTATTTTGGTACAGTGACGTGTTTTGATCCAAGGACGAACGCTACTGAAAATGGTTCGGATTGGTCCACTTCTTCGACTACTCCTCATATAACGCCATATTCTGAAAAATGGTTATATGGGGAAACTTGCAATTTTCAAAAATTTCGTAATAAAAGGTGATAAGTAGTAGGATTTCGGCATTCTAAATAGATATGAAAACTTTGGACCAGTTGTGGCAATTTCTGGAACCCTTCTATAAAGGTATAATTTTCAATGTTTTATGATGAAAATTATATAATAGTAGTAATTTAACATAAATAATTTAACTGTGGACCATTTACGCCTATTTATGGATCCTGCCCTATGCAAGGATTAAACTTGTACAACATTAGATTGCGTTTTCGGTACCTTTCTTCATAAATACGCACACGAAAAGTATGCCTTCATATGAAAACAATATATAATTTTTGTCTTCTATAATAAAAATAAGTGCTGTGTTAAGCAATGTGATGTAGGGTATTTAATGATATAAGTCTTGCCCGACTATGATGCTCTTATTTGTTTTTAAATTGTGATTATGAAAAAATTTTCATTATGAAACATTAACGATTACGCCTTTTTGGCGTATAAGAATTTACATTCCCCGAGATTCTTTGTATGCGGTGGTATCCAAAAGATCGACCTACATGGTCCAATTCGGCAAGGTCAATTTACTGGTATGAATCAATTTTCATCATGAACTATTGAAAATTAATTCTTGCGACCTGTATGTTGAACATTAAAATATATGGACAGACAGACACGGTTAGATCGATTCAAAAATGCTTTTGCATAGTGCGGTATAATAAAAGATGTGTCTATCCTAAGCCGTTCTTAGTGTTACGTACGCTCGCACTAACTTAATATACCCTGTATCACGAGTGGTGTAGGGTATAAAAATTATATGATTTAGTTGGAAAATTTTCTTCATGTAATGCATGCATGCTGTAAATGCGTTATTGGAAACGCAGAACTCTTACAAACCCAATAGGCGTTGCTGTCGTCACGCATGCAAGCGTAACGGTTACAAATAATGGCGATAATGAGCAAATTAATAATGATTGTATAGTGCAATATCTGATACAAACCTGTGTATATTATATTTATGTGTACATACATATAAATACACATACATACATAATATACATAATATATATGTGCTGAACAAAAAGTGCGTAAATATGATTGAAGTTTTGCTAGAGAATTGGCACAGTTTACCAATTTTTCTTTGCTTATCACCGAAATTTCTAATTTCGATAACAATGAAATCATACGCACAAAGTTTTCTGTCTGTGTGTGTGTATGTGTGTGTGTGTGTATGTGTGTGTGTGTATTAGCCAAAACCAAACAACTACGCCGTTGTTGGCCGAAAAGACTATAATGGTCTATTCAAAATGCCAACGTTCAAGCTCTTTGTTGTGGTGGTAATGATGGTTTCTCTTGTTCATTGTTTTTACTTCGTTTTTAACCCATAACTGAGTTACTACATAAAACAGCCCAAAACCAGTTGTTGGAGGTAAACGATGCATTACCAACTATACCAACTAAACAATATAGGCATATACAGCCGTACGCACTATCTTTTACTTGGTTTTTACTATTCTGTTTGCATGTGTATATGCGTGTTGTGTGTGTGTGTGTGTGTGTGTATATGTTCTTTCGAAGTCTATTCTCTTATAAGCCACCGCAATGTATTTATGCTTTGTAAAACTATATTGTCATTTTTGTTTTTTTTTTTTATTATTTTATTGTTATTTATTTATTTATTTTTTTTTTTTATAGCCAAATAAATAACCAAGTTAAGAATGAATTTTAATTCCGTTGTGTTTCCCGCACACATGCTTGCGTTCAAATCAAGAGAGTAACAAAGGGAACGTATGAAAAAGGAATCTTGTGTGTTGTTTGAAAACAAAAAAAAAGAGAAGAGAATACGATTTTTATATGCAAGGGTTGCCAACATTTCGATCTAAATTAATATTAGGAAAATTAGCGATTTTTTTATTTTCGCTTTTCATTAAACGTACAAAATCTTTATTTCTTGTTAAACTTAGAAAAATGAATTTTTTTCTTTCTCGCTTTTCTTTAAGTTAAAGAAAACCTAAATCTTTATTTATTATTTTTATTTTTTTTGTTACCTTCGATTTTGTTCCTCGCTAAGCTTAAACAATATATTTATTTTTTTTTTTTTCGCTTTTCATATTCGCTTCTCGTTACGTTTAGGAAAAATTTGCTTATTTTCGTTTTCACATTTCCATTTTTATCTTTATGCGGACAAACGCAACGAAATCAATCGCGTTCGCATCTGACGTTGTTCAGAAATATATACATAAATAAATATATATGTATTTGTATATTTTTTCAAGTCCGTTGTTAGTATTTCTGGCTGATCAGACCAGCAAAATATGGTAACGAATAGAAAGAATTAGATTGCCTTACGTATGGTGTAGAATCAGTTCTTTATTGGTGTTTTTAAAAAAAAAATTCACATTGCTTGGGAACATTTATTAACCTCTCACTTTTTTATGTGAAAACAATATTTTTAAGTTTTTTAGTCAACAGCTTCGAGAAAATAGGGCTGTGAGCTAAAAAACACAAAACATAAAAAGCAGAAGAACTTTCTTTTCCTATTTAATTCGAGGAAACCAGTTGGTGAATCGTGGAAAAAGCATAGAGTGCGGTACATTGTGCGAAGTGCAAAAAGTCATTGTTTAGATCAGACAACAGAACACCGCAAATATGGATCCTTTCCTAAACGGCCCCAAAACATCGCTTGTTCTTTCGCCGACGGCTTGCCGCTTCTTGGTTGACAGACCATATATATAGTGAATGCTTTAAATAGGATATTTTTCGTCATTAAAATGACAATGAATGCTGTCAATTGATGTTTTATGAGTTCAGAATTTTGTGATGTGTGTGTGCAGCATGGAAAAAAAAAAACAACTCAATTATGTCCATCTGTATGAACTAGTAACAAAACTCAACTAAATTGCAAAGGCTTGACATTTCGAAACATATATGAGATGCTCTGCACGCGTCACGCATCAGTCGACGCTATAATCAGGCGTTTCAGCAAACATTGATCTGCCAAACAGAATTTTGATAATTTCAAGAGTTTGCATAAAGAAGGGGAAAGCAAATAGCTTTCGATTGTTACACATGTGTTCCGTAGACGGCGAGAATGTGATTGGTTACTATTATACTATACGTGTTCTGCTTTTTCGAAACTAAATGCCGTATACCGATTCCAAAGTAATTCGGAATCAATGTCGTGTGTGCGGTTCAAGTGTTTTTGGAGGCGAAATTTAACATTATACATCGTATATAGAAGAATTTTTTGCGAACATTGGCAACCTTGTGATTGCTATTTAGAGAACTGGAGGGAGAGATATGAAATTATTTTTACTGTTCACTTTTCGCTTAACTACCGGTTATTGAAAATTATTTGTTTATTTCTGAGAGGAGATTGCTTTGAATATAACCATTGCTGGGCATTGTTATTGTAAAATATTGTTTATTTCTGAGAGGAGATTTCTTTGAATATAACCATTGCTGGGCAATGTTATTGTAAAATTTTATTTTACTCATTTTACGCGGCAAAGAGAGAATGATATGAAGAGAGAAATATTTTTTTTTTTTGTTTAGCAATTACTTACTTACATGAAGAATATAAATCTAAACATTTTAGATATTATTATTCAGTTCTCTCACTTCTCTCTCTTTGAACGATTTGAATGGTGAAGATGTGTAAAGTGTCTACGGTTTCAGTAAAAACGAACAAATAAGCAAAGTTTGCTGCGTGCTCTAGTCTGTTGTTGTTTGCATACTAAAGCATGTACGGGCAAGCGAATAATTTTAGTAATTAGTTATATTCGAAGCGGCTTTAACAATACAATATGTATGATAATAAAAAAAGAAGCAAAGAAAAATTGATGTATAAGTGAAGAAAGTGGCGGGGGGGAGGGAAAACAAATGCACAAAAAACCCAAAAATAGATCACTGATTTAATGTGAAAATCTTGGCAATAGTAATAATAATAATAATAATAATAATAATAAGAATAACAACTATAATAAGCAAGAAAATTTTTTAGAAATGCAAATTTATCCATCAGCATAAGTAAATAAAATATGTGAATGAAAGAATGCTGAGCGAAGCAAAAAATCATAACAAAAATATTTATTACAGAGACTGAAAAGCTAAATATAGAAAAAAATCTCTAAATTAGAAAAAACAAACAAACATGTGAATTAGCAAAAAAAAAAAAAAAATTACCAAAATATTTTCAATTTTATTTATTATTTCTTAGGCTCTTTCGTTGCAAATTTTGTAAAGATTAAAAAATAATAAAAAAAAAAAGGAAAAAAACAAAACGCAAAAATTCTTATTCAACTCCCTTCTTGGCTATGAATTAAGGTCATTCCGTTTAAAACACCTATCACATAACCAGTATATTTCGCATTGTTATGATAATTAATCACAAAAATTACACTTTGATGACTTTGTCAACATTCGCTTAGATTCAGTTAAACAATGAATTTTTTTGTTTCTCTGTGCAGCGTTTCCCGGAAATTGAATAAAAAACACCAAAAAAACAAAAGACTTAAAAGTCATTAAAAAATTTAACGGAAATTTTAAGAAATAAATATTCAAAAAAGAAAAAAAAAAAAATATGTTACTAATAATAAAATATGAAGAAAAATGGAAAATTTATGCTAAAGTAGTGTGTTTACGACACTGGCTTTGGTTTTATTATTCGCATCAATCTAACGGTTTATGTTTTTTTGCTTTTGTTTTTTTTTTATTATTATTTTTGTGCAAATTTTAATAATTTTGTAAATGGTGTTTAGTTTGGGTTACGAAAAAAGAAAAAAAAAAAAACAAACTTGAAACTTGCTCTGATTTCTCTCGTTGACTGGTTCAAATGAAGGGCAAAGATCAAGGGGTGACAAACCGATTAAGAAAGACAAACACAAACAAAAACATAGCGCAGAGAAAGTCTGCGAAATGTTTATTAAATTAAATCTTTATATGGTGTAAACGGGATTGTCTTAAACATAAAATAAAATTCTCTAGTTAGTGTGTTAATGAAAGAAAATATAAAAAAATAAAAAAGAAGAAGAAGAACTAGAAGAATATTGTGTATATGTTTGCGAGCTTAGAACACAAGGGCAAGTTGCCGAGTTAAAGACAGATTGCATGGATACTGAGTAATGATGATTTGGACTCGTCGGATCTTGGAAGGATTTCGAAGATTTAAGATAATATCTCGAAAACTATGCGAGAGTCCTATGATTTGTGCGTTAAGTCTTATTTTCACAATTCTCATCCGCATACCATTGCAGCTTATAATATACCATTTAGTATCAGTAAAGGATTCTAACTCAAACTAAAACTCTCTTTGTTCGTCTATCGTCAACTGTGGAAATGCTATACGCTATTGTAAAAATTTGCGATAGAATGTTTAAATTTTATCTATAAACTTCGAGATCAGTCGGCATGGGCCGGAACATTCTCAAACTAGAGTCCTTGATTGAGGTGTAGAAAGGGGCAATTAGTCAGATATATCAATCAGGCTTTTGAAATCGCTATCATTTATTTAGAGCAGCAAACTTAATCGCGACATTGATCTAATAGTTCGCTCAGTTAGCAATCGCAGTCATAAAAACGAACAAAATTACTGAATTTACTGCTTACACTCACATAGCTTGTTATGTTTGCAATGTTGTCCCAGTTTCGCTTCGTCTACCTAAGGATAGCGATATTTTCTTGATTCTTTTTTTTTTTTTTTGTTTTCTTTGCTTTATCTAACCCATGTGCCTCAAGGAGTGAGAGAGCGTCAGAGACTTTGTAAAGCATAGGTTAGGTGTTTGCAAAAATTTTTATCAGCCATTTCTACATGTAACTGAAAAATGCCGAAGTACGTAACGGTTGAATTCGATGGTATCGACCTCTCTCTACACAAAATAACATTTTTCCATTGAAATATTATTGATTTGCTTGGCGTGCGCCGACGCTAATGACATGGTGCGCCCAAAATTACATTTTCGACTTTCATTAATCTGTTGCCGAAGAACACAAAACACGTTTAGAAGCTTATGGTGATGCTGCTCCACCATATCCCATTTGTAGGCCTTGGTTTCAACGGTTTAACGGTTAGGGACACGAATTGACTGGAAATGCTATTCTTTGGCCGCTTGTTACAAAAGTTATCAAGAATACACTGTTACAGCTCGAATAGGGAACACTGTCAGATCCAGCGTACTCGCCAGGCATGACGCCTTCTGAATACCACATATTCAGATCGATGCAGCATGGCTTGGCTGGCACGCGGGTTCGTAAAGTTCAACAAGTGAGAAAATGGATCGATCGCTGCAAAACCATTATAAGTTCTTTCAACATGATATCGCGATGGTGCGAAAACTGTTGAAAAAAATGTCGTTGGAAATGATGGAAACTACTTTGATTAATATACATTGTGTTTTGGCAAACACCTAATATATATATATATAATATATATGTATATATTTATAGTTGGTAGCAGATTCTTAATCGATTTTGACTTGTCTAAGTTTACTCGTCTGTGTAGCAATTGTTAAGACATCGGGTTCAAATTTAAACCGAGTAAAACTATTAAAAGTTCTCGAAACATAGATTGGCATTGAACAAAGGACGAATTCATTGAGGGATCTGCTCGATAACTGGGAATATTTTTGCTTTATGGGCTTTTTCGCTCTTAATTATTTATAAACTCGAACAGGTACAGAAATAGAAAATTTCCGCATATATGTCTATTATATGCGATGAAAACATCGACCACGCCCATCCAATATTATAAAGGAGTATAGATATTTTTAAAATTATTGTTTGTTAAGTAAGATATATGAAAACGCAATAGGTGGCGAAAATTCGACTACAGCCGAATAATATATTGCTTGCTTGTTTAGTTTTGTAATATGTTTACTAAGAAGTAACAAAAAAAATAAAAATAAAAAATAAATAAATGAAACGAGGTGTTATTAAAAGATTTCCTATAAATTAACTAAACTTTGTTACTTATTTGCATTATTTTCTTGTGATTTATTACATTTTTCATTATGTACATACAAGTCCCGATAAAATTTTTTGCCGAATAAATTTCCTAAGGAATCAGCAAATGTATGTCATCTATTCAAGTTGTTCGCGTTAAAAGTTTTTAACTTTAACAACTAAAGAATAAATTAAAATTAAGTGCACTTGGCTCTGTGCTTTTAGCGTTTAGTTAACCGCCGGTACCATCAATTAAATCATGAACTGGTTTTAAGCCGAGTTTTTAGCTTAACTTATTAATTTGCATAAGCTTTGCAGAACTCAAGCAATTTAATGGCATATATGCTCCGACTGAGTACACGAATTATGCCAAAAAGAAAAAAAAACAATTTTTTTTTTTTTTTTTTTTTTTTAAAAAAATTTAATTTTTTAAAATTTTATTTTAAGGAGGTTATAATTTTACTTTTTTTTTTTTTTTTTTCGTATAACAACAAGCGCAAAGACTGTAGTGGGCCACGGCCCACACCATAAAATGCGCTACGCCATCTTACGATTATTCATATAATGACGTTTCAGAGCAAAGCGGTATATCACAAGTGATCGGAAAAGTAGTCCGATTCGAATCAATACGTCAGTGTACTAAATTTTATTGAAATATTTCTAAAAATTACGATCTGTAGATTGGACAAAGAAAAAAAAAAGAAAGGCGGACAGACGGACAGATAAGCTTAGCTCGAATCAGACAATGCTTCTGAATCGATCAATCATATAATGAAAGTTGGGATCTATACCAAGTCTTTGCGGGTGTTGCATACATCCACACAAATTCTTGCAGTGGTGTAGGGTGAAAAAAACCAAAAAAAAAAAAAATGTTTAGCCGAAAATGTATTAATTTTTATAAGAAAATTTTTTAAAAGAAAATTTCTTATCTTTTACATTTACTTTTGTTATAGGAATTTTTTATAAATAAATATAAAAAAAAATCATTTGCATAAATTCTCAAGTTGACGTAAACGTAGTGATTGTGCGGTAATAGTTGCCCGTATTTTTCAGAATTTCTGATACATTAAGTAAATCAAAGTCTTTTACATTTTATAGACAGCATACTATCTGTGATTTATTTATCTTTCCTTTCTAGATAATCATATATTAATTAAATTCATTTAATTATGTTAATTATTTTATAATATATATAAAGATCAGGTTGCAAGTAGAACTTTAACAACTTGCTGATTATATAAATTAATTATGCACTTTTTTTTCTCATTTCTTATTTATTATATAAAATATAAAAAATTACGATGAAGCTTGGAAGTGCGGCCTTGGACTTCAATTCTTCCCTTAAGTAAACTTTTTGAGTCTGGGTTTAAGTTTAGAATGATTATCAA
This sequence comes from Glossina fuscipes, assembly GCF_014805625.2. Lineage (NCBI taxonomy): Eukaryota > Metazoa > Arthropoda > Insecta > Diptera > Glossinidae > Glossina > Glossina fuscipes. The sequence goes on from NW_023998414.1 coordinate 5,710,234, forward strand.
TAGAAAGCAAGTAAGTAAGTACTGTCGTAATAGCGTACTCGACAGTCTAGACGTAACTAACTTCATATGGAAACTTTCTCATTAGGCTTTTTACATCCTCTGTTCTATATAGACCATAGCCTACATTCGCCTATTCTATGGATAATCAGTCTCGTAACTTTACAATAGAGTATCACTTTTTCTGTCTGCGACTTAGTAAACATGTTTTCACCTAAAGTCTTAACGACAGGGCTAGGGTGCAAATGGCTAACGCAAACGGAACAACCAGACAAGCTATGTTCGCTTTAAGGTGCACATGACTAATGCAATTGGGGAAGAATGAGAAGAAACTTATTACGGTTGTAGCGCGAACATGGCTAACGGAATTGGGAACGACTAAGAAGGTTATTATCGTTTTAAAGCGTACACGACCAAAGCAACGGGGATAAGCAGAAAAGTAGAAATGTAACCGGGAATGATTAAGAAGTTTATATTCGCTTCAAGGCGGAACGAATTCGTAAATAGAATCAGAAAATATTTTATTAAAATGTGAACATATCGGTTAATCGATAAGGATTAATGGACTCTAGGAAACATTTATATCGGACTTTAGATCAGTACCTTACCTGTAGATTACAGTTTTCAGTTTTTTAATGATTGTGAGCTCGATTATGAGTGGTGGAGCGCAGCCTGTTTTCAAATTTAAACTATAACCTTTAAATAAAAGTGAATGCGATAAGATTCCTCTGTTGATTTTCGGCATTTGTATATTTTTCACGAATTCAAGTTGAAAACTTTTAGAATATTGCATTCATACTGAAAATTTTAATAAAGTTCCACATATCACAGTTCATAAATGATTGACATACACTCATAATAACCGAAAGATTACAAAAAAAGCTTATTCAAAAATTCCAAATTGATTTCATTAACATATTATGAAATATCGTATAGATATCGATAGCAGCTTGGTCTGCTGACCCATTCAGAGAAAAAAAAAACCAAAGAAAAAACATTTATTATTAGTATATAATAATTTATAAAATATCATTCAATAAATTTTCGGTCTGATACATATATCGCAGCACTGTCAACAGACCTAGACCTAGATCGATCTTCAAACCGATGTGCATCACAATTTCATAACAATTTAACCCCTTCTCGGTTGAAGGCGGATATTATCCAGAAATCGTATGGGCGGGTCTATTAACAGTTACACTATGCATATATTTGTCAGATGAGAGACTTATTGAGCTATACGATAACATCCATATATTAAAGGTCTAACTTTCTAGGCGAAGGATAGTTTTGTAGTTTTTTTTTTTTTTTGTTTTTTTGTCAATTTTTAATATAAATATATTTTTTTTTAAAATAATTTTTATTATATCTTTATTTTTTGTGTTTTTAATAATTTATTAAATATTTATTTATGCGATAACAATTAATTCCGTATTAATTGATATGACTCTTAGAGCAACAATCAGATAGTAGACGCCATTGAATTGTTGATTAGTTCAGTGTGAGAAGATGGCATTTGTAATGTGCGGTGAGAAAACAAATTAAAAAAAAAAACAAAAAAAAAAAAGTAAATAAATAAATAAAAAGAAAATAAAAAAAAAAAATCGTAAAAAACAAGCAAAACTACACTACATTCGCATCAAAGCGAATCTTGCATACCCATCGCTTAAGATGAATATATAAATACGCGCGCATACAAACACAAATATATATACATATGCAGACGTTTCCCGCTTAACACGATACTTAGAACGCACTGTTTCGATATAGCACGGCATACAATTTACGAATATCACAACACGGTTTCGATACAAGACGACTAAGGGTTCCGATGCGACATCATCCACACGTTTTGTTTGATGTTATATTTATATCTAAGCTTAAATCATTTCATTCTGTATGTGATATTTTAGTTGAGATCGAAAAATAAAATAGTTTCGCATGAAACGCTTTAACTCTGTTAACCGCGGTAAGCCACTGTATATATATATATATATATATATACATATATATGTATATGCTTGTATATATAGATTTTCTCTTAGAGAGATAGTATTGGCAAGAGTGCGCCTAGTAAGATAATCAGGATAATTTTTATATCGAATTTTCCTACGATATTGCGAATTGTTGTCTGTTTGAGACGTGTTAACTTATTAACCCAGTTCAAATGTTTAGATCTTTTTTCCAAAATTGTTTCAATCTCATTGCTGTTTGTAGATGAAGATAAATACGTGAAAATTGTCTTATTGTTTGTTATTTGTTAATACATACTGCGCGAGCAATTTATATGACTTTTAAAGCTAAATTTCAAATCGTTATTCGCTACTAAAAGTGGTCGTGTTTTGCTATAAACAGCTACTTTAGCCATTTATCTATTGCGGGGTTACATTATGGAAACGGATTAAAAAAAAAGTCTCTTTTATACCTGGCATCGGCCAAAAATTAACTGAGAGTATAAAATCATAATTTCAATCATATTCAATTTTAAATATTTTTTAAGAAAAGTTTTTAGTTTAGAGAAAAAAAAAAACCAAACAAAAACTTTATAGTCGGGCAAGACCGACCATTAGTTACACCATTACAGTACTTATTTACTCATTTTAGTAATAATACACAAAAAGTTCCACATTATTTTTGTGCAAAGACCTTTCATGGAATTCCCCGTATTTGAGGATGGCCACAACTTCGCTATGGCTTGACCCAAATTTCGCAAACTCAATTTACTCCCTAAAAAATGCATTAGTTTTCAGATTCCATTATAAGGAAATTAGGAATTGCACTTTCTTGCCATGCACGGGCTTCCTTTTCATGATGGCCCCTACTTATGTTAGGGCCTAAAAAATATAGCCCTTTTTGATCCAAATTCGGTAAGGTCGACTTCTTTATCAATGTGCTATCATTAGGCAATTTTCACTGTGAAATATTGCAATTTAGATGTTTTTTACCATATAAAAATTCAATGTTCGTACGAATGGTTAAAGGCAAAGGGTTCAAAAAATTGCCCCAGCCAAATCAAATTTTTCATATCAATTTAGAATGTCGAGACACTATTACTTAGCGATTTTTGTAAAGAAAATTTTGAAAATTTCTTCGTTTTTCATTTATTTCGAAAAATCGTTATATGAGCAGTGATCGCAAAAGTGGACCGATCTGACCGAATAGATTTCAATAGGTTTCGCCTTTGCGTCCAATTTGATCAAAATATATCGGGAATTGCAATCTGTTGTTTGGACAGGCGGACAAACGGACAGACAAGCTTAGATCGATCCTGAAGATGATTCTAAACGCGCTTGGTATAATAAAAGGTAGGCAGGTTTCTCAATTCCTCCATACATCCGCCCGAACTTAATATATCCTTACAGCACACAGAGGGCTAGAGGGTAAGAAAAAAGTAAGCAAATTTTTTACACTTTGGTGGAATACTATTCCATACACACACACACACGCACACACGCACATTAAAATGAAAGTTATTACTTTGACGTCGAATTAACATACGACCGCACTTTTTTCTATGTAAAATGAATGCAAAGACCTGTGTGTTATGTCGCTTTATTGGAAAACTACCTTTCGAAGGCAAAGAATTCTTTAACAAAGAGTCCTTGCGAGAGAACAAGTTAAAGCCTATTAATGTTGTTCATTAATAGCATTACGCTTACAGGTCTGATATCCTCTTCGCTACTTGCATTTTCTTTAGAGAGCTAATATGTCTTATGAGAAATGGTCCCGCCATTGACTAAATGCAATTTTATTACTTATCTGCTTTGTATAGCTTTGTGTGGCGTTTATTCCTTTTAATATTAACCCATTAAAGTTTTCCTTACACGATTATTTATATATTATAGTTCTATGAATCCGCGATGCAGATGTAATTAACTGATACCAATACTTGAAGATTGGGGATAATGCGTTTACAGATGTCATTATTGTTGCGTCGTAATAAAGGAAACTTTTATTTATTTATTTATTTTTTTTTTTATATTTTCATTGTATATTTCTTTCTTTTGTTTTTTTTTTCAAAAGTTATCTTTTATCTTGTCTTCGTTGTAATGTCTAGTCAAATAATAATTTGAGATGAGATGCTATTGTCGCGACATTGTGCATCAATAATCGCGTTCTTAGCTTTCATTTCATTGTACTCGATTGCTGCCCTGTAAACCTTCGTGTACACACCTGCAATATCGTAGGGTTACCTAGCGCTCTTATTTTTTTCTTTTTTTTTTTTCCCTTCCTTTTTTGAATCTGTTCTTTGTTTCTTATATGAGTTAAGGAACATTGTTTAAGTATAATTTTTACAGATCATTTTAGCTTTTTGTTAGGATGATGAAGAGGGAGGACAGTGGGGATGAATTTCAAGACAAAGCAAATACATTTTTGCAACAATTCGATCAAGACAGCAGTCTATGAATCATCCATTAACATTTGCCCCTAGGAAAACTTATCAAATGTAGATCGCGCAAGAAAGCAATTGTTCCATGAACTGCATAATAGGTGACGCCGCCCAATTAAAGAATTAATGTCCATCACATTCATTGCATGAAAATCAGGATAGAAACAAAGCGAGTCAACGTTATTTAGAAAACGCATCAATTATAACTGTAAAAGTCTAATACGAGCAGCAATATGACGCAATTGTATCGCCAGCCTAAACACCGCATCAAATTCTCATTCATTGTAATTAGAGAAGTTGTTCGATCATTCCCATGGATTTACTCGAGCCCCAAATATTAAAGTTTTGCTTGTCTCTTTCCCGACTAGATAATAAAAACGCTTCATTAGCTCAAAATGATTTCTGTTTTCTATGCTCACCAGTGTAAGATGGGGTATCACCTAAAAGGTAGCTCCAAAGACCCTGTAAAGGTTATATATTCTTCATCAGCGTGGAATTCTGAGTTGATTAAGTCATGTCTGTCCGTCTGTGCGTCACACTTTCCCAGCAGAAATGAAGATATCGACTTCGAATTAGGTAGAAACATTGGAAGGTTGGTATTGAAAATGGGCCAGATTGATTAGAGCAGACAGCCGCAGTGCTGAGCATAAACTGACGTTCACCTTAGCGTCTCTAAGTGTTTGAATATATTTTGAATATTTGTCAATTACAATTTTTTTTTTTTTTTGTTGTTTGTAAAAACAACAAAAAGGGAACATACTTTTCATTTATATGTAATGCTAAGAAAGTCTCAAATATTATGACTTGAGTTTGCATGACAACTCTTCGACCTGCTAAGAAAGCAAATTCCAAACAATAGTAAATCCATATATACATATTCATGACGTTTCACCTGCTTCACATAGTTGGCGACTGTCGAAAAGATTAGGAAAAGGGTACCGGCCACGTGCTTGTAAAGTGCAGTGAGTTGAATCGTAACGTAAGTTAAGCGAACACAATCAAGAATTGTAAATATAAAGTCTATGTAAACGTTTAAAATCACAATTCGATGATGCGAAGTAAATCTTGAAAGGAGTTGAGTAGCAATGTAAAATCGCAAAGGGACAAATTTTACGTTACAATGTATTTGGAACGAAACTTCAGCTATCATGAAATTTTACACCTTATGACTTGGTTTCGATTTAACTCGAACGATAAACCTTGGCCTTGATATATATATATATATATATATACATATATATATGTTATTTCAAAGCCTCGTGTAAGACGGCTTCGATATAACATAAAACAATGTTTCGATACGGCAGTATATACATTGTCTTGATTTATACTAGGTGTACAAATAAACTGTTCCTCCGGCAATTGAGGTATAGATAACTTATTTCATTAATGTTTGAACAGTGTAAATTTCAGTTGTTGTTTACAAGCTGACGTCCAATGTTCAAAACGATGGACTGTGTTTTTACCTCAATTAATTTGGGAAAAAAATGCGAGTAAAGCTACATAAATTATTAAGTTGGCTTGAAGTTGGAATGAAGTAAGCAGTAAGCTATAAAACAGTTAGAAAGTAGCTTACGAGATTTTGGGACAAAATTGTAGTCTTGAAAACGATGAGAGTTCGTACAAGTTCGTCCCTCTCCAGGAAGTGATTTTCAATTTATGGTGGGAAACCCTGTCGCAACTCATGGTATTCCTCAGACTTGGCTCGTTTCGATTACCATTTCTTGAAGTTGAAGATGTGCGGGAATGGATCGATGCCTATTTCACCTCCAAAACATCAAGTTTTTAACGCGAGGGCATAATGGTTGCATATTTCGATTATTACAGCTGTGTAGCGAGTACATTTTAAATGCAGTTGAATTTCATGAAAAAACAGCAGGAATTCATTTGCACACCTCATCATCATATCTAAGTTTAAATTATGTCACGTCTGTAGCTGATTTAAAAAGGAAAATACGTTTTTGCGACAAATATAAATTGTACACTTCGATACAATATAATACATCGATTGATATACAATACTGGTGAGCAGTTGATCGGTTAACAATTCAAAATTTTGTTGAATTTACCTTTTTTTTTTTTTTTATTCCTTTTCAAATAAATAAAATTAGCACTTAATGCTATTGTGTTGCTCAGGGTGAGTGAAAATAATTTGTAAACAAATTTTAGAAAATTTTATCTAAAGTCAATAGAAACGCGAATTTGTTTACATACAAAAAAAAAAGAAACCTTAAAAGCAATTTTATTACACCCTACATCACTTGTGGTATAGGGTATATTTAGTTAGTGCGATCGTATGTAACACGCAGAAGGGATTCAGATAGACCCACCTTTTATTATACCGATCGATTCAGAATCATAATCGGAATTCATCTAAGTCGGTCTGTAAGTCCGTCCGTCCGTCCGTCCGTCCGATGTCTATCCATTTGTGTTCAAGCTAGAAGTTGTAAATTTTAAAATATTTTGGTGAAATTTGATACAATGACGTGTTTTCACCCAAGGACGAACGATATTGAAAACGATTCGGACCGGTCCACTTCTTCGACCACTCTCCTTATAACGCTCTATTCTGAAAAGTCGTTATATGGGAAAAAAAAATTTTCAAAATCACTTGGTAAGTAGTAGCATTCCGGCGGACCGGCTGGGCCAACTTCTCAACACCCTCTCATATAACGAAAACTAAAGTTCATACGACAATAACGTATAATTTTCAATCCTTAATGATGAAAATTGGATCATAATAGTAATTCTAAATCTAAAAAAATTAACGGCATCAAATTTGGACCATCTCGGCCTATTTTTGAAATCAGCCCTATGTAAGGATTAAAGTTGCCTTTTTGGGCCCGCTTCGCAATAAATGCGTACATGGAAAAGATGCCTTTATGTAGAAACAAGGTCTAATTTTTGTGTTCTATAATAAAAATAAGAATTGTATTAGGCAATGTGATGTGGTGTGGGGTGAGATGCGGCCTTACCCGGCTATAATGAATGTTCTTACTTGTTTTTTCGTTATTTTTTCTTATGTTTTTTTTTTTTTTTTTTATTTGACTGCACTTGAAATACAATGAAAGATAAAAATAAATCGCTTTTATTGCTAAAAATTGTTTTCATTCTTATATTTACTTGTTTTTCACACTCTCTGTCTCTTTCGCTTGATGCCTGCGTACTGTGAAAAAAGAAAAAAAAAAAGAAGCAAAGTAAAGCATTTATTTTAATAAAAATTATATCATTATTGAACGCATTTAAAAGCCGTTTATACGAAACAATTAAGGAAACTAGACAAAACGCCTACAAGGCTTGAAAAATAATACAAAAAAAAAAAGTCAATAAATAAATTCTATATCTATACATATATATATATATAAAAATACACAATTACCTCGAGTCTAAGATGCATTGTAACAAAAGCAGAGGTTCTTAAATTGAGCTCAAAATCTAAACATGTATACATATTAAATTATTGTTGATATATAATGGATTCAGACAAAGTAAATTAATTACGTCACATGATATGCAACTAGTTCAGAACGAATATTTAATGAATCTTGCGTTAGAATAAACTTTCAAAAGAAGTACTTACACTGCTCAATAATTACGTGGGTTATATAAGAAAAAATAGACTTACTCTCTTTTAATTATTTATTTAGTTTTTCTTTTTTGTTTGTTTTCATCAGCATAAGCTCCTTGGAAAGTGCGTGAATGGCCCTAATGCTACTTTTAGCTTTTCGACGAGCTCTTGTAAATATATAAAAAAATATGACTACATAAGTACAGTGGGCTTCACAATGATCGCATTATTTGATTCAAATCTTTCTCCTTAGAGAGAAAATTTTCCAACTTTACGAACAATTAACAGCCACTGTGGGCGGAATCGTGTCGCAACTATGTGGTTTACGCCAGCAGTTAAAACTTGGATGTGTATGAGCCACAGTTCGAACTTCGATTCATGCAATTTACCCATTGCAGCCATTGACTTGCACCCAATTGAATCGAGGTAACCATGTGAAAAACAGTTTTCTCTTTTCAAATTTTCATATAAAACGGTGAATACATTGGCTTTTAATATCTTGAGAATGTCAGTTGCTTTTTCTGTCTTCATTTACAGATTATTGAGAATAATTTTAAGACATTTTTTTTTTTTTATATTTGCTGCTATAAATATATCTTTTGCAAGCGAGCAAGGAGGTATTTAACGTCAATGGTATTCGTACAATATCGGAAAATTGTTGTTTTTCGACGGAAAAGATTCACAATAAGAACGATTAGGCACCCTTACGGTATTTCTTTCAATCAGAAGGCATTCATTGTTCCAATCAACAGTTTAAATTCGAATTTTTCCATTGCTTTGAAGATAGTACAAGTAGTGTGTGACTAGAGCCGCTATAAGTTGTAAACGAAAGATCGAAATGACATGAATTGTGAACAAGCGCCATTTGCGAGTTTGCATTTTCTAAAACTAATCTCGATTTTTTTTTTTTTTTTTGAGACGACATCTATGTATCAGCCTTCGGGGATTGTGTAAGAAGACTGTAATCGCCTTGCGAAAGGAAATTTCAATTATTTTCTTATTGAAACAGATTTGGGTAATGGGCAGATAGCGACTTTTTTTTTTTTTTTTTTTTTTTTTGAGACGACATTTATGTATCAGCCTTCGGGGATTGTGTAAGAAGACTGTAATCGCCTTGCGAAAGGAAATTTCAATTATTTTCTTAATGAAACAGATTTGGGTATTGGGCAGATAGCGACCCGGTTTCATTTTTTGATTTTAATTATCCTAAAAAAAAAAAGATTATCGTGATTATGGTTTAAAGAATAAAATGCAAAAAATTAAGTTGTTTTGCCATCTCAAGTTTCTATTAATATTTCGAAAAAGTTGAAGAATGGATCCAAGACGACTTTGTATCCGATATCTATCAGATTTATCATGGAAGTGCCAGTATAAACTGATGCAAAACTTCCAAGGGTCAACCAAATATCGCTTGAGATACTCGTTTTTCCCATTTCGAAGTTACAAGAAGCATCTGGTTTTGCCGATCGTGTTCAAAATATCATTCAATTTTGTACATTTCACGGCTTTTAAAGTGCTAGCACAGATTTCAGCTTCAATTTATTTTGCGAAAGAATGATAACATAATAAAGAAACTTGCATAGAATTAGTAGTTAGTTGTTTCAGATTTTTGAAGAGATTATCATCGCCATGCTAGTCAGCCTGGCATGTTGGGCCAAATGCGCCAAAACTGGCGCATTTCAGACTTAGTTCACTGCGAGAACTTGTCAAGTTTCTGTCAACTCCAGTTTTGTCCATTGCTGTTTCCATCAAATACTAAAATTCCATTAAATCTGATTAGTTGTGATCGATTTTGGAAAGAAAACAAAAAAAGCTGCAAAAAAAAAACACTAGTTTTAAATGTATATCAAATTTCTTATATATGAAACAGGTGCTTAATCATGAAGTATTCAGGTAAATTTGTGTGTATATGCTCTTAAAAAAAAACTGAAGAAAATAAAATGTGTGAAAATAACAAAGTATTATTTTTTGTTTATTGCTATGAAGAAAATAGGGAAAAAGACTTTCAACACACAATAACCGGGTTTTAGGTCGATTACATTGGTTTTAGAATCTCAAACATTAAAAACAAACAAAATGGAAAGAAAACCGAGCCTCTGCACAGAAATAATGCTAATGAACTCTGAACAAAAGCGTATAACAACAAACAAGTGAGAACACGAAAATGAAGTTAACAAAGTGATTTGAAGGCCCTACATTATCAGTATCTAAACTATATAAATAAATTATCTAACTAACTTTTGTTAGTTATACAATTATATGAACAAGTTGAAATAATTTTTATCGAATTTCCCGCATCTGAGGAAGGAGCTGAGAATTCGCACATCGTTCTCTTCTGAAGATGACCTTATAGGACTGCTAATTAAAGATTTCTTCCGTAGCAATGCAAATTAGAGTCCAACACATTAACTTCTTTTGAATTGCAAGGTGATTAGGCGAAATTAACAGCAACGATATAATCTCATATAGAGCCTTTGCCATGAAAATGATTACACTGATTTCAACTTGAAACACACAATAAATCATGCTTCGTTCATATAAAATATGTCAAAAGTAATCACAATGAAAATCCCAATTATAGTCAACTCATCTGAGAGTACATGACCATGGCTCTCTGTTAGGTAGCGAATTTGGCAGGATTGGAAATTAGTATGTGGCTAAATCTATATACTTTTATTTTTGTTTTCATTGCGTCCGTACAATTTTCTTTTCAATTAAGGTTATGTTTGTATGATATAGAATGCAACACGAGAATCATGTGAAATCATCTCATGAAATCATCATCACTGAAATTATCCTCAATGTAAACGTTGCATTAGTTCATTCTTTTCAAGTGAAATTACTGAACGAAATCACTGAAATTATCATCAATGTAAACGTTGTATTAGTTCGGTTTTTCAAGTGAAATCACCTAACGATGTCAATAAAATTATCATCGATGCGAGCGCCATATTAGTTGATTTTCAAATGAAATCACGTAACGAAATCACTGAAATTATCATCAATGTAAACGTTGTAATAGTTCGGTTTTTCAAGTGAAATCACGTAACGAAATCATTAAAACTATTCTGAAGACAAACGCTGTATTAGTTAACATGAATCGAAAATTATCTAGTAAATCTCTTAATTAATATACCTCCAGTTTGTAGTGAGAACGTCAACCTATTTACTTACATATGTTTGCTGTAAAACTAGGTGGTAGCTGCTTTAAGTATTTCACTTTTAAACATTATCAGAGCTAGCTGCAGTTTTTCCATCTTTTCGTTAATATATGCTTCTACGCGTATATATGTGTTATAAATAAAACGCGTTCAAGCATAAAATGCAAGCTAATATTTAATGTTTAATACATATGTATATGGGCGTGTGTAAGTGTATAAATATATATGTATACACATATGCTTGCATCCAAATGATAAGATTGGTGTCTATCTAAGTCTACTCAAGTGGATAATATCCAGACATGTTGTTAATGGCTGTTACTGGGCTGTTTGGTATGTGTTTAGAGAACATTATGAAAATTTATGTTATGTTGAGGGCTCGTTATACGCATCTGTTAAAGGAGTCAAAAAAGTAGTATAGAAAAAACTTGAAGAATAAATAAAGTAGAGAAAAGTTATCAGAAGCTCATAAATTAATCGAGTTGAAAGAGCAAAAATAAGCTGAAAAGAGAAAGTTAAGTGTTAAAGCAAAAAAAAAGGTAAATAAATAAACAAACAAACACTACGATCCTATCCAAATGATGGAGCAACTGCTTATAACATTAAAAAATGTGTTAAACCAAAAGATAATCGCATCGAATTACAATAATTTTATGGTAATAAGGCAGAGAAAGGATTTTTATTTTTATTTGTATTTTTTTTGGTTGTTCACGTCTTAATACGGTTTTTGTTCAATTTAAAACAGTGACCCCGGAAGAGTAAAAAGCATCTATGCTTTCCAGAAATGCATCTCTGTATGTTCGTTACGTCTTCTTCTCACCTTATACACAAGAGGAAATTATATAAAATAAAATCGTATAAATAGAGAAAGTGTTCTATCGAAATAGGTCTATTTTTCCCGTATTGGTGGAGATGATTTCTCCAAATTTGACTTTTAGTTGGGCATACCCTCTTCTATTTTGCTGTTTGGCCTTCGGCACCATTACTGATCAATGTGATGATTGAGCACCAGAATCAAATAACGTATTCTTTGCCAAGCTAGCTGCTTAGTCACAGAGTTTATTTCCAGGCCATGTGCACTCCTCTTGGTACGCGGTAACAACTTTAATAATTTAGAATAAACACATTTTCTATGTTTACGGGAGAAAATTATCTATTCGCAACTTTGCGTGTACCATTATCGGTACACGTCTAATGCTCTGTTGTAAATATTATCACATTGCATGGAATCATGACACAAATAATTAAGTTATAGAGTCTAATATCTAAAAACCATACACGGGGCAGCAAACGGGCTAAGCATTAAATTGCCGATCACGTAATCCACGAACTGAAAGGATTTTATAAATTTACTTGTCTAGGTGTTTGGCACTGATGAATAGAATATCAATGCATTGTTTCATCTGGATGTGAACAGTTTTGGGAGATTATGGTACAAGTGCCCGCAATGCAATTAAGATTATGATGTTTGCTGATTTCTCTTGCGCAGTCCGTTCAGACGCGCAGTTTGTCTATTCAGAACAAATTTTGCTTCGGTCTGATAGTTAAAAAAATGCCCCTCTAGCAAGAAAGAAAGAAACAGTTGTGCTTTATATCCAAATTCTTGGAAGAGTATTTATGTACTCATAGGTGAGAGTTGCACTGCAATCATTTACCTTACGCTTAACAAGACAGAAAGTATTCGCTAGATGTATTGTGCCTAGATAAGAGTAGGATAAGAGTAGGCTCTTTTATTGGATACAGTTGTAGTTAAAAGCCGATGTAATAGTAGTCCCGGTAAACTCTCATTCATGCATTTAAAAGTATAAATATTTTTTCAGAAAATTCCCATAAAATTAATTAATTTATTTATTTATTTATTTATTTATTTTTTTTTTTGAGCCAAATTAATGAGAAAATTCAATATAAATAGATAGCTGAACTGGTTCAACCGATCTTAGAGCATTTGAGTCAGTTATTGTTACAATGATTATATTGCGTTTAGCAGAGAAAAAGTCCAGCTACAGTATAAGTGTCAAACGTTTGTCATACCCATCATATAAACTTAATTATATATTTGTTCGCATATGATTAGCGTGCAGAGGAACCGCACTTTCGCGTCCGTTCAGTGATGAGTATATAAGCATATATATGTACATAGGTAGATAGATATGTATAGGGATAATAATGTTAACACTTGAATCATTAATAAATTTTAAAGCAATGACGATAACCGATTATGATCATCGTCATCGTCGTCATTATTATTATGCTAGTTATGCTATAGTCATGTACTCACTATACGCTTTTATCGTATAAAATTATTAGCGTTTTTGCCGCTGATGTTATAATTAAAATGATGAGTTTGGATTTTTCTGTTTTTTTCTGTTTTTTTTTTTTTTTTTTTTTTTTTGTGCTCATTCTATGAAACTGTGCTGTGCTGTTAAGCACTCAAGTGTTAATAATGTGTCTTGTATGATTATCACAACAAATTTAGCTTTTAAATGAAAAAATAAAGCAAAAAAAAAGACAAAAAAAAGAAACAGTAGCTGTATGGATATCATATACGATTACTTTACGAATTGTTGTTTACGAGAGATGAGAAAAGGGGTGAAATGATTTTTTTTTTTTTTGCTTAAAGTTAATTGAGCTTGATTGTTACCGTTAAACTTGTTTTCTCCGTTTCGATGAAAAAATAAATAAACAAATAAATAAAGGATTGAGAGGCAGGAAAAGGCACTCTGTGCTTATGTAGTTAGGAAGTGAGCTCGACTGGCGTGGATAATTGCTTAAAAAAAAAATTTAAAAAAAAAAAAGAATAGTAATAAATAAAGTAAGAAATCTAAAGCGACCCTTGATTACGTTGTTATCTGAAGTAAATTTTGTAAGCTATTGTTAGGTTAATAAGTCGATCGTTATCGTTCTTAAATCAAATTTCGATCTATCCATATCTAGCGATAGACGTAGAGAAAACAGCAAAATTTTTTCGTTCAATTTTATTTTAATTAATTTTTTTTTTATTATTTTGAAACTTTTAATTAATTATGTTAACTAAGAGAAATATGTTGAGACAGATCAGTTGACAATTGGCTTCAATTTCTAGTTAATTGCTTTGATTTACTTTATGAATTTATTTTCATTTATGCTTGTATAAGCTACCTAAGCCCTGTATTTGGCAAACGGAACAACAAGATGAACTTATTTCCAATCTATGAGTGATTGATAAACCATGCAAATAACTCACCTTAAATGATTAAAATAGAAAATTGACATTTGAATGAATATTAAATTGTAGATAATTTTTCTGTACAGTCATTACAGCAACTATTAGCTATTAGTGCTACCCACCGCTGTTGCCGCCAACATTGCAACTATTAAAGCAAATTAAAGTTATCAGTGATATTATAAGTGTTATCCCAGGAACTTGACGTAAATTAATTAAATTTTAATATGTTTCGTGAAATAAGCTGTCAAAGGCAGTTGAAAAAGACAAAGTGACGGATTTTCTTTTCTTTTTCTTGCTATATAAATGGAAGAGGGTCGCCTATGAGCGTAAAGTATATAATTGTTTGTAGATATTTGGCATACCTTCTGATCGCTTCTACAAATTGTTGCCTAATATTTAAAATTCAAATTGTCTGATCTGTTAGCGCGGATCCCTGCCAAGAGAAGATGAAATGGTATAAAAATATTTATTACTTAATATCTCAATGGCCCGATTGCGCTTTATACCACCCAGACCACTTGTAGTATGGACTATATTAAGTTTGCGCGCATGTATGCAGTACCGACAGAGACATGAGATAGACTCATCTTCTGTTAAGCTTGTCTGCCCGTCTGTCCACTTGATGTATAGGATATATTGAGTTGATGTGCATGCATGCAGCACCTAGAAGAATTTCCTTCTGGACGTGAATATGGCCCTCATCCTTCGGTGATGGGTATAAAAGCATATATGCATTCCGTACAGTGAGAAGAGCTCTTTAGCATTATAGAATTTAATTATTGTTATCACTTTTGTTATGAGATGTGCTGACGTTTGTAACATTTTTTGACATGTGTACCGACAATAGTATATCTGCCGACCTAAAATATGCGTATCCTCACATGTTTCATTAATCAAAAATTTTTAAATTTGTTTGCATGTACCGAAAATGGTACACTGGGCATGAAAATGACATCTATCGATAAGCATTTAGACTTACGGGCTTCTGATCGGGAGCCAAGTATTGAGATTCTGAACTTTTCCGAAATCTTTCAAAAATCCAAAGGCTTTTCTGGGAAATCCATTATATAAGTAAATTAAAAGCAAATTTTGAAAATTACAAAAAAAATTTAATAAAAAAAACAGAAACAAAAATTCAAAAAAATTCCGATACTTATCATTAGTCCATATGTGTATTATTGCATAAGTTCTGTAAAAAAAAAAAAAAAAAAAAAATTCAAAAACTCTATTCATGTCATATGACATCATTGCGCCTGAAAATGAAATCATAGCGAAGAATATTTTGCTCGTTTCCAAAAAGCGCAACAACTTGATTATTAACACCACAAATGTGCGTCATCATGGTCGTGGCTGTCGTCTTCATTTCGAGATGTTAATGAAACATGGCAACATCAAAGTACAGCCGTTAAATGTAGTGGAACTGGAAAAGAACTTTTAAGGGAAAACATTTTTTTCCTTTATTTATTTAACTTTATTTTTCTTCTCATTCTTTTACTTACACTGTTCTCAAGTTCAAAAACCTCCAGAAAATGACGGAATTTCACATTTTATATATTCAATTCGCTAGTAATGTAACCAGAAAAGATTTTTCCTTTTCAAGTTCATGCCACTATTATGAAAGATGCAGTTTTCCTTTTTTCTCTTGTATTACTTTCTTGTATACAAGAATGCAGAAAACGCTTAAAGGAAATGATGCTTGCTTTGAAGTGAATCTTGGACACCCATCATATTAATAATTGCAGATTGGAAATTGTTACTTCCGGCGTTGTCAGTTTCTCAATCGGAATTTATTTGACATCGAATCTTAAGGTTTCTTGAACAAATCTTAGATTCTTATCTGTACTGCGTTGTTTTTAATACCCATTAGCGCAGGGTGAGGGGTCAATTCGTTTAGTCGAAATGTTTGACACTCCCACAAAGTATGTTAATTCTTGATCCGTATCAAAAATGAAGATAACGCTTACAAATTGGATAAGGAATTTGAAAATGCCCCAAAGTTTTTAAGAAACGCACCTACAACACTGGCGCGCTCATATGACAAAAACTGTGAGCACTTTTGTTCTTCGCGTTTTTCGCTTGCTACTCATTAAGTACAATACATACACCATATGATATTCACTAAGTACAATACATACACCATATAACTTTCTACGTTTATTCTAAAAATGAAAAATGATCAACCCCGCCCATCCAATGTTATAGAGTACGAAAGTGGTGATGGTTATAAAAGATTCGGTCACGGCCGAATATAATTTTGCTGATACTTGTTTTGTTTTTTTTGTTTTTAGGTCCTTGTCTTTTACCGCCTTCTTACCCCTTTCCAATCCAGAGACCTTATAACAAGTTCCAGTCTAGTAATGTATTTTTCGCAAGCGTGAGAGTGAAAGGATTAAAGGAATATTTTTAAAATGGTTCGTACTATTGCGCTAATCAAAGCGTTAATATGCGGTCTCTGATATAAATGGATGTTACAACGGTGACGACACATCTAGTAAACTTGTCTTTTTCTATAATCTAATTAGTTGACATCTTATGTGTTCGTTAGGAAATCTTTATGTAATTTAATTGCAGTCGTGGAAAGGGAAAAACAGAAGAGAAAAAACAACTGTATACGTGCGTGTTAGACCGAAATGTTATAAAACTTAAGCATGTGTAAAATTATTCAAGTTTAAAAGGAATATAAACTAAATACAAGAAAAAACGAAACAAAAAAAAAAAAAAATGATATTTCGACCAGATTTTTTTGTAACCCAACCCCTAATTGTTGCATTTCCCAAAAATTATTTTTAGAAAAATTATGTTGAAAAATAAAACGATCAATAATTCCCGGGACTAAGTAACAAAAAATTCATCTTTATTCAAGGACATGATTTCCAACAAGAACGATGCAATGGATTCAACACTTGTCTACTATTTCAATGTCCTCTTTATAGAATCATTTTCGAGAACCTCAAAGTATTTCTCAGTGCCCCTAATAATCTCAATTAATTCCATATCTTTCTTCTCTCCAGAGTTTTCGAAGTGTGCAAATTCATAGCGATTGTTAGAGGCTAAATCTAACATAAGATGATGGGTGTGGCAATAATGCAGACCGACATTGTGATGTTGTCATCATTCCAACAGTCTCCACAGTACATCTTACAGGAGAGAATTCTTCATCTTTTCTTTTCTGCGCTTAGCAGGCAACATTTCGTCCATAATTTGACGGAGGTTGGCTCTCAAGCATGAAGAGTTTCAGAATTGTTCGCATAAACTCGATTCTTTGCGTAATCTACAAAAAAGGGTCCAGAGGAGCGAATCACTAAAACGTGAGAGAGAGGTGTTGTACGGCTTGTGGCACCGTCATATTGACGCCATATATCTTCAACATTCGTTATGTGCGGTGAGATCAAGCTAAATCCTATACGCAGGGTGTAAAGGATCTTCTTGGACACTTTCACTTCTCGACACTTTCACCAACACCATCGATATTTTCGGAAGTACGTCCGTTTCACTGATGGCTGGGTCTTAACAAATTTGTTATGGACCTGCTTTGATCAAATTCCTTCACAATTATGTCTATTGTACGCTCAGGTGTACCATTATGTCGACTCTAATCCGACCGTAACGTACCCACTATAGAATTAGCTTTTTTGTAGTAAATTTTTGGTATTTTAACACATTCAGCGGTTGTTAAGCGATCTATATAGTAAAATGGCGACCATATCACGTCCTGGATGCCAGGGTTGCCAAATTTGGACCACTAAATGGACGAGCCTATACTTTTTATATACATTTATAAACTTTTTCTTATAATATTTTCAAGGTTATATTTTACGTTTTCAATGCGTCTTCAAGCAAATTTTATGAATTAGGTCTCCTTAACCACCTTTGGGAGAGCAAATGACCTTAGAAGTAAAAGTAAAAAAAAAAAAAAAAATACTCAAACCTTAGTTTTTAAAGATTTTTTTTTGTTAAAAATGGGAAACGGTTTTGAAAAGGTTTAGCTTTTAACAATTGTTAAATGACTATCCACAAGCTTTTATAAACATTGAATAAATAAATAAATAAAAAATTATTTCAATATATAATAAATAATAATAATGAAAATGTAAACGAGAATGAAACGGTTGTGAAACGGGCACTCTTGAGATCTAAATCTGACATGATATACGGAATGAATTGGATCTGTTGTGAATACAAGTTTTGCTAACACACGATGTATTGCAAATCAATGTATTTGTGTTTTGTTTTTTTTTTTTTTTTTTTTTTTTTAACGCGCAAAAACATTTTTTAAATAATCTATTAAAAATATATATGTATATATTTTTTTTAGAATTCTCCTGTAAATGTAAATAAAAATTAATAGAACGTATAAATGGGAGAATGTTTTCTTTTTTCCAACTTACATCTTTACAATATAATGCCAATAGCAAATACTGCCAACAAATGATACCAAAAGAATAGTAATAATATAATAATAATAACAACAACAACAAATATTATCTACCTTGAAATCTTAAAACCAAAAATATACCACAATAATATAGTATAAGTAAATAGAAACGAAAAGCCCAATAATTCGTAATAAGCAATCGACCAAGCAGCGACGGCAAGACGGCAAGAATATGAACTGTGTAGCCATACCGCATACTGAGGATAAGCGAGCCGCAGCTTCAACGCCACCATTGCATATTCTGCACAGTGAAGTTACACTAACAACACCAATTATTGAAAATACCAGTAGTAATTGTGCCGGTAGTGGCGGTGGTGGCGGTGGCGGTAGCAACATTGGCAATCATAATAATAATAATAATAATAACAATAATGCTACCAATGCTGCCGCCATAGGCATCAATAAATCGCAATCATTACAACGCACCACCACTACACATTTATATTGTCGTTCTTTGGATAAAGATGTGGCCGCCTTGGCAGTGCCTCAAAGGCGTTCAACAACATCGCGCAGCTTTGCCTCTTGTTTGCGCGGTGAACGTGATGATGCTTATGTCGATTATCAAAAGCGTGCTTTACAATATGAAACGGCCAGACAACAACAGCAACAACAACGTCATCAACAGCAGCAGTTATTAGATGATAATCATCCCGTGCAAGTCTTACAAAGTAGCATTAATAGTGCGTGCAGTAATGTTGGTGAAACAACAATAACACCGAGGAGTAAGTTTTCGTTGTTTTCAATATTCTTGTTCAATTCAATTCTATGTTTCGTTAATTTTTTTTTTTTTTGGTTTCGTAATATATTGTCGTAATCAATTCCTATTTAAGTCGTCATCGTTCAGGCAAGCATTACGGCATGCTGTCAGTTTCAATTATCTTTATTCGGAGTTTATCCAACATGTAATGAATGGATTTATCTTTTTGTCTACATATTTACATGTGACAATTAATAACGAGAACGACAATTTGTACTAAAGTCTTAGGGCCGTTAAAGAAGAACAATTAATTTTCTGTATATCGAAATGAGTGCTCAGGGAAAGGAGCAAGAACTTGTGAATGCACATTAATTTGCGCGAAATTTTCGGTAAAGGAGGGAATGAGTCCTACACCCTACAGTCTTACACACAATGAATTTTGACCAAATGAAACTTGGCTATGAAATCTGGAAGGTTCTACTACTATATAAATGCGAAAATATTGAATTTTACATTCTTTAGCACCGAAGAACGCAGTCGGATTTTTCCGCTTTATTAGCTGGCCGGTCTAATCGCTAGACTATATGGTAGCATACAAATTGATCATTTGAAATATTGTCTATCGATTGTCGGTAACTTTTCCCATCTTCTCGGCAGCATAAGACTTTCAAACTGACTATATTTGTCGCTGACTCAAATCATTTTTTGAGCTAATCAGCGGAAACAATGTTTGACGAATACAACGGCTGTGATAGCCCAATCCAGTTCAGTGCTTTTTTTAACAGATTTGAAAACATCAACGGGCAACATTGTATCATGACGAAGGCCCAACATTCAATTAGCATGCCTTTGAGTTACTCGAATTGTTGTTTAACTAAATTCCTAACGAACTTTGAGTGGTATGGACCTTCAGCGAATAATGTCTGAAATTTACAACTGTTGAAGGGTCGAAAAGCCGACTCACATGGCTTTACATAAATTGACATATAATCAACTGTAGCTTTTCCCAAGAGTTTTCGTTAAATTGAATAAAATAGCTTGAATCGCTTGAATCTGGAAAATTATTGGTTTCACATTAAGCACTACTTACAGCTGGCAAAATTAAATCGAGAAATAGATTAAAATTGCCTGGAATTATTGGATAGAAAGGCTGTTGATTTCGAATAGGATAATTGTGGGCGAAATGTTCTTATAACGATGCGGCACTAGTTGTTGCACTTAAGACCATATAACGCAGACTCTGAGCAGACTCTCACTCTGACTATTTCTTGATTTCCGTATTACGGAATGCAATTTCGATGATAACTTCTTCGACTCTTCATTTTCTTAGAAAACCTGATCGAAAACTTCTCGAATTTTGAAACCAAAGAATTAGTTGCGGAAGATTTTTTCCGGCATACCATAGGCTAATAGAAAATTAAGTAAACGTTAAAAATTTCGTCGAAAATTATCAGTTAATTTAATTGTTTGCATTAAATAAGAATTAAAAAAAAAAAAAAAAAAAAAAAACACTTTCTATATATATATTTATTTAAACATATATACGACGTGTGTTTATTATCGTTCAGGCACCGTATGGTACGCTTCTATATAATTTTTAGAAATTTGAAAGTAATTTGAGCGAAACTAAATTGACGATCAACTATAAACACACACACACACACACACACATACATACAAGTGACATACATAGCATGGAGGGAAAAATAAACAATAGGAACGATAGACTGAAATCGAAGATATCAGCTGTTGATGTGAAGGATAGGAAAGCGAACGAAACACTTGAAAACAATTATAAAAGAGAAATAAAACATAATAAACTATTATTTAATGAATTTAATACTTGTGTGATGATATCTGTTGCACACCCCTGCAAATGTGTAAAACATGCACGTAGAGAATGTTGGCTTCTTGTGTTTCGCCTCTTAAGTAGTTTAATGCTATCTCTTTTCCTTTTTCTTTTTTTTAAATAGAATTTTCATTGAAAGTCACACGGTCTATTACATGTGTATATGTGCTTTGTATGTATTGTAACATATTTAATTTAATTAAAAATAGATTGCACATCGTTTTTAAATTCATCATCATCATCATCATCGAATGACGAGGATATACTAATTTTGTTATGCTCTTTGGAATAATTTCATGGGATACATACAAATATGTATTTGCATACAGCATTCTAATTGGAACACGATATCTAATTGGGGACAAGAAGCACTGTAGACGCGTGGTGATCATTCTAAATGGACAGCATTCATGTTAGCATTTGAACTAGGATTCAATTTTCAACTACGCTCGGGATGCCAAACAAAAGTCGCATTGTAGAGTTTATTTTTTTTGTTTTTTGTTCTTTTTTTTTTTTTTGAATTTAGAGTCAGATATTTGCTTCGTATTATTTTATTGAATCGAACATTCTTGCCTTCTATATCACAAGTTCACAAGCTTCTAAAGTCCACTCAGAGTTCGAACATTTAATTTCAGATGCCTAGAAACCTAGCACATATAAAGAATCACGTGAAGAGAAAGCGAACAGCTCGGAGCAATAGTAAGCCTATAGGTTGCAAAAATATTTATGTAGGATTTTCTGGTTAAAGTCTTTTGTGCTCCTAAATTTTCGGAGACGGGAATTTAAAAGACTTTCCAAAAAGCAGCGCCAGACCCTTTCAGAATTGTGACTGTGCACGAAGGACACGTAACGTGCTAAATATCGCAGTCAAGTCATTGCTTGATAAAGAGCTACATCAAGTGCAAGAAGACATCCCACTTACTTTATTAACTTCATCATGGTCGTCCTTTCACGGACAGCGTAAAGCACGTCTTTCTCCTTCCTAATTTGTATTCGTAGGCTTTTGAAAGGTAGCAAAAATGATAATGATATTTCCTATGATCAATTAATATCCTGATCAATAAGAACCGGGAGAAAAGCAAACATTCTTTTTAACAAAAATTTGACTTCATTCATCCATATAATCCCCTTCAAGAATAATACATTTTATCCTAATATTTATCTTTAAGAACTCGATGCCAAGATCCTCAAGATACACTTCAACAACCTTTGCAATGCGTTCACCATTTGATAGAAATCGCTATGAAGCTGACCCGAAAGGTATATTAAATTCGACTGCAATTGGACTTTAGTTCGTGCAATTTTGACATGTGACACGGCGCATTTGTTCTGCCATGCGTAAGCGCATTATTTGCAAAACATGGAAGAGCACCGTCTCGTCCTCCAAACTTTTATGCAAAGCAGTGAATACACTGTATTCTCATATCTTTAGGATGTCGTGTCGCTATCTCTAGCAACATCATTTTTCAATTATCAAAACTAAGCTCTTCTGCAAGGCGCCCAACCTTGTTCAACGCCATCGGTCTCTCCATACACAACAATAACAACGAAGCTTAGTTCCCATAGTACTTGTCAAATCAACCCTGACTTTCAAAGGTATTATTTTCCTATCGCGAAGAAATGGTTAACGTGATTTTTATTTTTCTATTTAACCTATTGGACCCCGTCCTTTTATATTTATTCTTAACCTTTGTGAATTTTTATAAAAATTCAATTATGAAACGCCAAGCTTTAACCCACTTTCCCCACATAAATCTGCTCTGACTTCACTAACAATACGAATAACCTAAGAAATTAAGGTAATTGAAAGTGTGTGGCTTATTGAAGTAAGTCAATTAATTAACGTAAGCTCATATACGCATTGAAATTTTCGCTTAACAGTCAGAATGGGTTATTCCACCACTTACTTACTGAAGAAACACATCGTTTCAGTCACAATTATCGAATTTGTTGCACAAAAAAATGAATAATCATGTTTCGGTAGCGTTGAAGATAATTGCAATGTCATGTTAATTTTCAATAATGATGCAGTTTTTCAGTTCGAAAATCATTCCCGGCATGTAATTTTTGTAGTACGTCAAGCCCCTCGAAGAAAAACAAGTGAGTTTTCTTCATTCGCGAAGCCATTTAACTGAAGAAGAAGTTGCATCCCGTACGTCCGAAAGGCGGCGCGAATAGCTTCGTTATTTTTAGTAAAAAATTTAAAAATTTTTATTCGCTATACAATTGTATATATTTCTTGTCGGACAATGCCGAACGTAAAAATCTCAATTTTGACGGGAAACTGAAGAAAAGCATTAAGGATACGATGTTTCTATATCCATCATCCGAGGTTAAGGGATATTGTCATTTCGTCAAATCGTCTGCCACATCGAGAAGGAAGCCGCAGAAACTCCGTAAAGTATATATATTATTTTATATATATTGTGGACCAAGGGCTTATGATCTGCCCGTTCGGCAAGTAGGTTCCGCACGTTCGTTTATTCCTATGGAGGTAAAGCACGTGTATTTCTTTTACATGTAAATATGTGTGGAGCGCTCGTCTCTACAACCTCCGATCCCGTTCAAGTAGCACTTAAGAGTAGCCCTAAAAAGTATAAAGTCAGTAGTTCGATAATTAGACAGACAGAGAGTTTTCTTACAGACATCATAGCTGTTACACAAAAGTGGCATTTCCGTCTGTCCGCCTGTCTGAGTAATGTCTGTGATAAACATTCCCGTGGCCGCAAAAGTGAAGCTATCGACTACTTATTGGTCACAAAGAGATTGATATTGAAATCGAGTCAAATCGGTCGAAAACCATGACCACAGTACGACCTAACCAGGGACCGCCTCTGCTTTTGTTCGTTATTTATAAACCACAACAGATGCAACGATAAAGAAGTGCGGATGGTCCTGCAGCAAAAATGGAGAAAATCGTCCACGCGTGCTCAATACAATAAAATGTTGAAATTTTCGTCTTCTATTAAAGCTTTTGCTGCACTCACACAGAAGCTTCGAAGACCATGTAAAGTCTACATATTGTTGATCAGTATCGAACGGTGATGAGTGTAAAAGATTATATCGTTTTTTGTTTATTTCTTTTTTTCGTAAATAAAAACAAACCCTATGGCACTCTTTATTAGATCTTTTATACGCGTATGCTGGAGTTCATATATATATATATATATATATATATATATGTATACATATATACATATATATATAGACTCGAAGTGACAAATCCAACAAAATGCCGTCTTTCGGTGATGATATGGATTTAATTGATTTTTATCTAACTACGTATAGTTGGATGGAAAAGTGCACAAAGTTCGCATCAAGATGACTTATTTCTGACTGTCCTTCCTTCCTCTTTTCGCTTATATGCTTGCATGTACGAACTTTTCTTTTGTATTTTTTATTTCATTTATTTACTTTTTTTCTCACTCGTCTGTGAATAAAATTTATTGTTTAAGTATAGTTTTTAAATTTATTTAAAAAACTTGTTCCCGTTACTCGTTCCCCTCGTCGATTAACGTATTATATATATATATATAGTATGCGTTTAAAACAGAAAAGTATGTCTGGGACAAGCTTTGAGGAGGAGAATTGAAACAATTGTTTTAGCAAACACGTACCTGCTTAGCTTTTATAATGTAATGTAACGTAATTGCGTGATGCCTGTTAATGGCATGGAGAGAACGGCCTCATATCCAGACTTTTCAAAGCTTATTTCTTACAAACAGAGTAATGCAATAAATAGGTAAATGAAATATATATATATATATATATATATATATATATATATATATATGCATTTTTTTCTCTCTAAATTGTTTGCCGAAATAACTAAAAGCGAAATTTTTGAATTTATTGAAAATGTTTTTATTTTAATTGAAAAAAAAAGAAGAAAAAGCAAAAATTTACTTCTTTTTATTTATTTTATAATTAGAAAAATTGTTTTCTTCCCATTAAAATAAATGAACGATGAAATTAGATGAGAAAAAACGCAGCCAATTATCCACACGATCACGTATGAAAATCGTGATAAACTTTGAGAAATATATATTAATCTCTCATCTATGAATTAGTCATAGTGTTCTAAGATTCGACTTGAATATGATAATAACTATAAAAAAAAAAAAAACACAACAAAAAAACAACCCTTCATGTTTTCAATGGCAAAAGTCATCGCTTGCTTTACCACTGTTTTCGGTATTCATTGCAACGAATCGGATATATATTTTTTTAGAGAAATGCTTTCGTTGCTCACGGTTAGTTCATAAATTTTTATATGCTTCTAAAAACTAAGCCCATAAGCCTTGTAAGTTTCAATGTCTTGCTCTTGCGGCTAATGAGCTATAAATGTTTTTCCATTTGAAGGTCACTGGGTATGTGTTTCTATTCAAACATCACTTACGCCGATCAAAAACGAATAGTTAGAATATATCAATGCCAATATCATTGATCGTTTAGACTTGTTATATAACATACAAGGTATCATATGTATCTCTCAATACAATTCAAAACTGTTTCAAGTATACTTGCTGCAAACCTTAATATAATCGAAATAATTGCCATCAGTTTTTATGGTCTTCTGCTGCCTCTTGTCGGGTAGCCTACGGATGCCCTCGCGCTAGAGAGTTCATATAAATATAAATGCATCGATCTCAAACCAGGCTAATCAAAACGGGCCACATCTAAAGAATAAGCCGCAAATAGGGGACGAGATGCTGGATCGAGTTGAAGATCTCTTTCTAGGTTGATTTTGCTTCAGATGGGCGGGCATGTCGTGAAGCAAAAGCACTTTTCGAAGCGCTTTTCTCATAAGTAATTTTTTTTTTTTTTTGGCTCAAGCTCGTGAATTAAACTTTCCTTAAAAGCTTCACCTATATAATACTATATATTATATTTATATTTATTTATTTGTATTTATTATAATTTGTAAATAGTTAAACTTTGTAGCATACAAACTCTAATGACTAAGCTATGTATCGCTAAAATTTCGGAAGAAATGAGCATGTCAGGTAACAATTCCCCATTCAAGGCAATTCAAATCTCAAGTGAAGTAGAGTTTTATTTCACCGTGAACGGTCAGCCTGTAAAGGCATAATATTTATCGAGTGGGCATACATCGGCTGGCCTGCAGCCCCCATCCCTCGGATGCGGACATCCCTTAGGTGATTGGTCGTATTAAAAACAACACATATGTACGTATATGTAAGACACATATATATACATATATCCGTATAGAGAACTTATTAGTGGATTTTTGATTTTCATTAACCTATGATTTCTTCTTGTGAAAGTGCTATTCTTAAGCTTTATGTAGTAGTATTACTTATCCTGTTGATTTGTAAATGACGAGCTATGAATAATCTCAGTCTTATGCTGAAAGAGTGCCATCCGTTCTTACGATGAATTGAAGATGTGGCTGAGAAAGAAATTAACCAGAATAAAATACCGGAAGTGTAACAAGAGCATTACGCAGTTAAGGGAAACCCTAATACATCGACAACAAACCATAACCTTCATAGAATTATCGCTTAGGGAACTGGGTGAGTGTTGTCGTTAGTGTGTCATGAACTGCTCCAATTTCAAAGAGCTACTGAGTGACACTGATGCCATCGACGTAAGCATTAAGCAGTAAAAATGACGTTCGGCGTTAAAAATTGACTTTTTACCTACGATCACGCCCGATCAAACCCGTATTGTAAAATTAGTCGAAAAGCGAAAGCAGTGCCAATACCATAACCATTGTATC
The DNA here is from genome assembly GCF_014805625.2 of Glossina fuscipes. Lineage (NCBI taxonomy): Eukaryota > Metazoa > Arthropoda > Insecta > Diptera > Glossinidae > Glossina > Glossina fuscipes. The sequence goes on from NW_023998414.1 coordinate 5,737,279, forward strand.
CACAAGACGTTGTTTCTTCTGATTGTCGCCCATGTAGTTAATCAAGGATAATATTCTGAATTAAAGGTAATGATAAACATTCTGTTGAAATAAGGGCCAGATTGAGTCGTTATATGGAAAAGGGTCAAAAAAGTGGTCCGATCCGAAAGCCTTTTCAATACCGTTCGGCCTTGGGCGGAAAGATATCGGTGTGACAAATTGCGATCAATCGGACCAACAATACGGACAAACAGACAGACAAACTTTGATCAGAATCACTTTCTGAATTAATTAGTACAATAAAAGATGGATTTATCTCAAGTCCTTCTGCGTGTTCTATATATCGGCACAAAATTAATATACCCTTGTACGACAAGTGGTGTGTGGTATTAATATCGGTCATAACGTATTTTAACACCCGACACTATTCTAATCTGTTGTTTACTTTAATAGCCTTTCTATTTAGTATAAAATTTTCATTGCATTCGGATGCAGTGCTTTATCAAGCCGTAGATAGGACTTGATGAAATATTTGCTATGGGCAGAAACATCCACAATCAGCTTAACCTAATCTTATGGGTTAAGTCAGACAACCGTACTCTAAACTTTCTAATGCATACACGGAATTCCATTAAAACATTTTTCATACTATTTGATTACACTAAGCAGGAAGATTGACATAACTTAAGAATATTTCTTCTTCTTCCTCTTCTTTTTTTTTTATATTTTTTTTAAACAATTTAAATTTATCATAAGTTGCTTGTGTTGGAAATTTTCTTAATTAGAAATTCTTCATAAATTGTTTTTAGTGATAATCAAGATTAAATTGCTTCGTTTCCGTTCTAAAGAACGCTTAGTTATGGGGGCGTATTTTGCTATCCAATTCATGCCTTAAGCATTTCTATTATCGAGCTAGTAAAAGTCAATCTACAAAATGCTCGTATATATATATGTGCGCAACACCTAATAAATCTTTCCTTTCCTTCATAATAGAGTTCTTACCACTTTAAGAACATCTCAATAAAAATAATAAGGGAAAGTGTACTAAAATAAGTTATCATAACTAGTGAAGAACTGCAATAACTGCGACGTCCAAACATAATTACAATTCTGATGAGTGAGAGGATAATAAAGTATACGAGGTGTTTTCGAAACAAAAGGTGACTTTCTATTTTTCTCGAAAAATATTTCTTTTTTGTTCATCAATATCTATTTTGCTTTTTTCGAAATACTTCTGATATGCACTTTTATTGTTTTGTGGCCTTGAGCGCTTCCAGCAAGTCGCAGGGGCCGAGCCCGGTGAATACGATTGTTGAGCCATGATCACATTGTTCTCTTTGACCAGAGAACTACGAAGAAGCAATGACGCGTGATCTGGCGCAGTATCGCAGTGCAATACACATGACTGGTCGTTCAAGAATCTTGGACGTTTTTTTCGCATTTAAGGTGATATTCCTTATAGATCGTACGACCCTCTGGCAAGGGCTCACTAAGCACTACGTTATTGTAATCGGATAACGCTGTGAAGAAAACCTTCACATCGACTCTTCTGACTGCTTCTTTTGGAATGATTCGACGTCATAATCATAGACTAGTTATAATCTTTTCGAGCCAAATCGTTGTATCGTTGTTGACGTTATTCGACAGCTCCTGATCTCTGCCCGTGTGACGGTTCTTTTGGTCAAATTCAACAGTTGCGGAACAAATTTCTTTGTTTCATTCCCAAAACTTCCGTAGAAACTGCATGGGTTGCGCCAACCGATATCCCGATAGCCATAGCAACTTCTCTAACAGTCATTCGACAATTCTCTATAACAACTTTTTTCGCAGCTTCAATATCTTGATCGGTTGTTGATTTGGTGGGGCGTTCAGGAGAGCATCGTCATGAACATCTTCTCGGGCTTTTGTGAAGATCTTGTACCACTTATGAATATTTTTCGCCAAATGCCACAGTCAACATTGTAGATGAGTTCGGGCACGCCTAACTCTTGACCAACTAAAATGTTAAATGCCTGATAATGGCAACATATGTTGGAGACATGTGTATCAACATAAAATGAAAAAAAAAACTTAAAAATCACACCTCGTATGTATTCGTATCACGATGATGATAATGATGATGATGATGATGATGATGATGATGATAACAATAATGATGATATATCAATTATGATTTTTATTACTATCGTTGCTGTAAGTATCCAAGTATGGATTAAACGATATAACAGAGTAGATAGTAAGTGAGTAGACAGTAGTAGTATAGTAATATATAGACAAAGTTCAAGAGAACGAATTAAAGGTAATTGCGCAAAAAAAATGAACTAAATCATAAAAAGAAAAATTAGGAAAATTGTATAAAAAAAAAAAATCTATTATTACGCAATTAGTAGTTTTTTTTCTTCTTCTTCTTTCGACAAACATTACATATTTCCGGTTTATTTATAGAAAATTCTAAATATAATGAAATATATAAAAACCATGCAATTTTCATGCTTCCGGCTTTTTTTAGCATTTTTTGTATTATTTTTAAAAATTTGATTTTTTTGCTTTTCTATGAATTTTATTATTTCTCGTTCGCTGTCTGCCAGATGTAGATAATTTCATAAATTTTCGATAGCAGACTGGGGTAGAAAGAAAACAAAAAAAAAAAAAAAAATGGAAAAAATTTAAATTGCATTTAATGATGACTTTTTTTTCAGTTATATCTCATTTCATTTTATTTAATTTTTTTTTTTTTTTTTTTTTTTGCATTTTTACTTTTTTAAAACGTAGCACTGTGTTATACAAACCGAAGCTAACTAACACTCATTATTGTTTGACTTTTTGTTTGTGTGTTTGTTTGCTTTAACTTTGGGAAAATTTCCCATTTATTGTTTCAAGTTTTTATTATTTATCACTTATTGTATTCAAAAGGGTCTTAGATTTTTTATTATTAACAAAAAGTGTTAAGAAATCGTATTTAAAGAAAGAAAAAAAAAAAACATGCTTGCTTTGCTCTTTTTTTTTTTTTTTTAATTATAATAAATTTAAAATAAATCAGAAAAATTACAAAAAAAAAAGAAAAAAACGTATGAGAGATGTTTCAGTTAAAGGCAAGTCTTGTTTACCAACACTCACAATAGTTTAGCGCATTCATCGAACAGCGTAGTGCAATAATAATCATATTAAAGTAAGTAAAGTAAGTTGCAACGACAGAGCGTAGAATTTGTTCAGAAAGTTATCAAACTCTCTCGCGGAATATATCATTTAATACAATTTGGGTTTTGTTTTTCCAAACATATCACATCGCTCAATAAATTTCCGGTCTAACTTTCAATGTTACATAATATTCATTATTGATCCCTTGTCGCTTTTCAAATCAGTCAATCAATATGCCTATTCCAAAATAAGGATGCCATGTCTTCTTGGTCGATTTGGACGGATCAGCTGATTAGTTAGATAGAAATCCCTTTTATTTCACCTAAACGGCTCCAACTCGTTGTGGATTTTTTTAGTCAAAAGTGAGCAGACGCGATATGTACTTCGGGTAGGACTTTCTCAGCGATAAATATGCATGAAAAATGGAGGTGGTGGACGGCGTCCTTCTTAATAGCTTTACAATGTCAGCTATCTGATGCAACTTCATCATCGTTTGTGTGTTGGTATTATTGGGAAATTATATGAATCTATCAATTGTGTTGTCGCATGCATATATCTGAGATTTGAAGACTTATTGAGTGATGTGTTATCTTAACGATTTCGCTAATGGCGCAATCTAATTAAAAATCTTGACAAGTGAGAAATTGCTTAACCACTTTATTAACACATATTGATCTCAATCAAAAATTCTTTTCTGCAAAATGAATGTAATTTCAGTGTTTTATTTATATGTAGTTGTGATTATGAAAGTAACGTATGTCAAGAATTAAAAAAAAAAAAAAAACAAAATCCATTCAAATACATATAAATAAAATCGTCGTTACTTATTTTGAAAGGAAAATGTTTGATTTATACAATTTTCATAAGCACCGGCTTATTTATGCGCCAAGCTTATCATTTAGGAGATCACGTTATTTAACATAATATGACCGCATTCCTACAGACAATTTACTATCATTACTAATATTATTGTTGCGCTTGCATGTAAATGCATTTTATTCATTTTTTCTTTTTTTTCTCTTTTTTGTGTCATAAGCACACTGAAGAACCTTTCATTCAACAATGAAAACACGACTTGATTGCTTTCTGCCTTCAACATAAGACTACTGCTGATAATATTTCTAAATCAATTAAATATCATCTTGACCTCGTCATCATCTGTATTGTATTTAGGGTTTTTGATGATTGTTATGGAAATTTTCATTTTTTTTTTTACTGCGATAGTTGCTTTTACAGTTTTTATGTAAATAACTCTTATCTATTAAACTGTTAAACAATTGAATGAAAGAAAGCAATTTTTGTGAAACTGAATAACTAAACATGCATTAAATTAAATAATAAAACAAAAAACAAAAAAAAAAAAAATACAAAAAAAATACAAAAAAATTAATAAATAAATAAAAATAAAGTGGAAATTACGCCACACATGAACTTAAAAAGTAATAATAAAAAAAAAGGCAATAAAAAATAAATAAAAACAATTAAGTTTGAAACGAATTTTGGAGACCCTTGACACAATTTTATAAATGGACATGGAAACGTCACTCATACAATTCTACGGATCCATATTGGGTCAAAGTCTTTTAGGCAAAGTAAAGTTTTTCATGAACAGCCACATCGATCTCGCTAGCATGTGGCGTAATACTCTGAAAGTCATAAGACCTGACCACGGCTCGACTCTACCAATTTATGTAAAAATTATCCACTTAATAATAAACACTAGCGGACGCAGTTTGCAGGGCGAAGAGTGGAAACAAAATACCGCCCAATGATGCTTTATATATCGACTATGCGTGTGTGTGTGTGTGTGTGCGCGATGTTAAGCATATGTGCATTTCTCATGATTGCCTACAATCATGCTTACAAAGTAATCATCTACCATCAATACTCATTTATAAACTTTAAACTCTCCGCGTCGACAGACCTGTCGTCCTCGTTCGTGTTTGTGACAGGGGCGCGTAAGCGTTCAATTCAGCCATCTTCCACCCTATCCGTAATTATTTTTCCATTTGTTTCAGTCTCTTTTTTCTTCCCCATCTTGTTAGTGCACAAACTTTATGTAGCGTATAAACAGATAGAACTTCTACACCAGACTTTCAATTGCAAACCTATGGCGATAGTTATAACGGTTGTAAATTATTATTAACTCACGTAAAGCTCTCAAGATTTTGATAAAAAAACCTAAATAATATACGAACGATTTTAAAGAGTATTTCAATTACGTGAAATTGCGGATCTTGGCCAGCAAGTAGAGCAGAAAAAGTGTTCAAGCGATAGTTCTAAAGTAGACGAGTGGAATAGAACTATCACCAGTGAATAGATTCTATACAGTAGACCTATCTATAACCCGATTTCAGATAAAACCAATTCGTTATCATGTTCATATAACGAGGCAAAAGTGGGATACTATAACACCGCCGAAGAATAAGACAAATGTTATGCGTACAAGCACTTTCGACTATGAAACGAAAACATTTATTATTCAGCGGCCGTAAAAGTTGTGGTCATGTAGTCTCTTGTTGTAAAGATAGAGAAACAGATGTAGAGATAGAATTCGTGATAGAAACAGAGATAGATATGCATATAGAAATAAACAAAACGGGACAAAATATGGATTTAAAGAGGGAATTAGAGGTAGCGATAGAGATAGAGATAAGAATGGAGATGGAGATAGTCATGAAAATAGAGATTGAATTTGTGATAGAGTCAGGGATGGGAATAGAGATAGAGATGTTGACGAAGACGAGACGGAGACGGAGAGGGAGAGGGAGAATTAGAGATAAAAATAGAAATAGAGATAGAAGAACTTATAGAGATAAAGATATGTAGATAGATAGATAGAGAGAGAGAGAGAGAGAGAGAGAGAGAAATAAAATGATATGAATACTGATTGTATTTGAGACAGAGAGATAGAAATAGAAATAGAGATAGAAGAACTTATAGAGATAAAGATATGTAGACAGATAGAGAGATAGAGGGAGAGAGAGAGAGAGAGATAGAGGGAGAAATAAAATGATATGAATACTGATTGTATTTGAGGCAGAGAGATAGAAACAAAAATAGAAAACAAGAGATAGAACAAGGGATACGAAAGGGAAAATAGACTTACGAATCGATATAAATGGAGAGCTATTAAGTGGAAACAGAAATAGAGACAAAAATGAAGATGACGATAGAAATGGCGATAGGGATAGAGATAGGTGTGGAGATAGAAATAAAGATCTAAGTAGGGACACAAAAGAAGAGAGGTGAAGAGAAGTAAAAATGCACTCGGCCCGTAATAGTGGCCCATTCAAATATATATCTATTCTTGATTGGCGTTCTGATTAATGTTTACTTAAGCCTTTCAATTTGTCCATTTGTCTGTATGTCTGCCCGTCATGTGTCATTGCTTTCTAAGACAGGAAGCTAAAATTTGGCATATGCACTCTTATCTGCTGCCCACAATCGGTGGTTCCAGGGTCCCCTAGGTACTTTTAGCGGATTTGAGTGCCGCGCGACGGCTAGTGAACTTTTTACCTACCGTAAAACAAACCATTTCTGATTTCTAGCAGATATTGATCGATAGTTTAACTTATTCACAAGAACTAACTGAACCTTTGGTAGTAAAAATATGACCCCAGAGATGTTTATCTCTCAAATATTATCTAGAGCCATTGAAAACAAAACGACCGGAATTCGGGAGTGATATGTCCATATTTAAAGAGTCCGTGTAATGGATATCAAGGTGTTGTGCTTAAAGGTAAATGTGAATTTTCGGATGAAAATGATTTAGAAAATTATTTTTCAAAACTGTTTACTTGTTTTGTAAATTAAATATTTTTAATATTAAGCATTAAGAGCACACACTTCTTTTTTTCTTGCGCTTAATAATAATAAATTAAAGTTTTCGTCAGCATATGGTTGATATGCTTAAAGCTATAAATTTTGAAATGAATTATGAAAATTTCTCAACCTTGAAATACTTACGTTTATTGCTAACGCGAAACTTTGGAATTAAATGAAACGTTTTTTGTTTAACAAAACATATTGACTCGAAAATATATTCAATTTTCGCTTTAAAGAAAATGTAAACAACAACAAGGAAAGAGTTTTAAAAAAAGAAAAGCAACTTTTCATATAGTCAAGCAACGAATTTGAAGTACCTTTGCCATAAACGTATAATAATTCTAGATACATGATTTTCCGATTGCTTGTTGTCTGGCAGTCTATCTATCAGTTCAGTTCATCTTGTACATTCAATTCAGAATTCATTTCCTTTCTGATAAGATTTTTTTCGTTAAAACAGATCGCATTTATCTTACTCCTTAACAATACGATTTTTGAAGGCATCACATGACATGAAGACAACAAAAATTCTTCTGCCAATTTGTCGCAGATGTGGATGATCTATTCTCTAGCGAGAATGCGAACGATTTGTATTCGATAAATTTCGTTGATTACTGGCATTCTCGTGTCGAACCCTTGTATAGTTCTTCATTCCTTGAACTTTCCTTTCTTATTAAAATCATAATGTTGAGCATAAAGTGTTCGCTTAGGCTCGAATTTTTTTCATGAATTTCTTTAATTGTATCAGTAGTACCTGGTTGGGATTACAACGAATATGAATTGACACGAGCGCACGTAGGATTAGCGTGACCGAAAACAAATTTTAGTAAAAGGTTTAAAATAATTTCAAAAAGTTGTTTAAATGTTTATTGTTACATGATTAAATGACAGAAGTAAAAAAAAAAAAAAA
>NW_023998414.1:5745533-5836052 GCF_014805625.2 Glossina fuscipes
AGATCTTGAGAAATATACTTTTATAACGACGATTTCAATAAATATTGTTCGCAGTTGTTTTCCCGCGCACGCACATGTGCCAAACAATCAGTTGAAGTCATAAACGAAAATCGAAATTTGTACAGTTATCGCAAGTAAGCCTTTGCTCATGCAAAGGTTAAATAGAGTTTATGATTATGGAACAAATTTTTGATGATTTTCCAATTTCCGAAAGAGAGAAACGAGAAAAGTGTGAGATTTGAATTGTCGAAAGAGATGAATCGCGCACCGATTAGCCAATCGTTAGTTGGTTGAATTTGAAATTGCAACACTACATCAATTGTGGTACAAGGGTATATTAAATTTTGCACGGATGCATGCAACATCCGGAAGGACTTGAGACTAATGCATTTTTTATTATACCCATTTAAGTTTGCCTGACCATATGTCCGTCTTTTGTTTTTTTTTTTTTTGTTGACTGACTTGTTTCGGCACAAGCACGAAAGCTCCTGGAAATGTTTCGCTTCCCATACCTCATTGTGAAAAGCAAATACATCAATGCCTATCGAGTTGTAATATGATCAATGATGGCTGGGTAACACCGAAATAATGAGTGGGAATTGAGCAAGGAGAAGGAAAGATATAGAGACCATTCGATTGCTTCATATGCGATATATTGCATATAGGGATGAGGAGAGGAGATAGTGTATGTGAACGTTCCTCTTGCAAATGGAGCCATCAATTAAGGCAAGACCAAGGAAAGACCACGGCTGGTAGGTTGTTCCAAAGGCGTGCATTGTGGTTAAACGGCGACTTGTGTTGCGATAGTGTGTTGCGCAGTATGTGGGTAATTCTACAACGAACGCCTGGAAACTCTGAGAAACTCTTTACATATATATATATATTGAGAGAATTCAGTAAGTTTTACACATTCAGTGAAATCTCTAAATTCCAATATGTTCGTTCAGGTTCGGTAGGTTCAGGAGACTCAGTAAGTTCACTGCGTTTAATAAATTCAGTAAATTAATGAACACTAACACACACAAAATATGAAATACTTCTTTTAAGTAGTAGTACTTCGGCATTCTAAATTGGTATTAAAACTTTGGACCGGCTGGGGAAATTTTTTTTTTTGTTTTTTTTTTAACAAGACCTGGTGAAAACTATATCATAACAGTAATTTAACATAAAATAATGAAATGTATGAAATTGGGACTATCTTGGCTTCTCTTTTAGAACCTATCCTAATAAGAATTTTAATGGAAATTGATCCGTTATAGGGAAAAACCGTCTCAGCTTTAATGTGTGGTGATGCAAATTGACCCGTACTAGTAATTTGACTTAAATAATGATATAAAAAGTACCTCAATTTCTTAAAATTCTTAGGCCTAACCATTCTAACGGGACGCAAGACTTCATCTGGAAAGAGATCTAATTTTTGAATGTACAGTGTCATAATAGTATGTTCCTCTAAAAATCAAGTATAATATTTATGTTCTATGGCAAAAATAGGAATTATGTTTGACCATGTGGTATAGGATGTTTAACAGTCGACCTAACTCAACCATATTGTTTTCACTTGTTTTATTTTTACAACTGTGACGAGCCGACAAAAATAGGTATTTGCAAATGCGTCGGTAATTCTAGTGTTCAGCAAAATCAACGAATTAATTAAATTCATTTCGATACAAAAAAGTCCAATACATTCGACAGAGTTACAAGATTTAGTAAACTTTAATGCATTCAGTTCGTTTCGCTGATTCCGTAGACGGAATAAATGAAGTACTTTTAGTAGAAACCCATACAAGTGCAGTGTACCTAATAAATGCAAAAGATTCAGTAAATTCGTTACGTTCAGTATGTTTGTTACGTTAAGCGCGTCTGTTAGCTAACCTTTCGTCAGCATTTTGTCACTTGTCAAAAAAAAAAAACTATTGGGATTGTTAAGTTTCGTCAATCACAAAAGAAAAAAATTCCTTGATGTACTTGATGGTGGTACCGTGATGCTGCCCAAATCGGCTGCCAGACGATTTGGCGAAAACATAAATACCCTTGAAACGAAAACCATTTCTTTTTCCAATGAATTGATAAACGTTTTTGCACTTTTGGAGATGGAATGTTTTAGTGCATTGTTGTTATCTTTTGCGGGCGTGTGTGTGTAATTTTAAATTTCCTTTATTTTCTTCATTATGATCGTAGTGAAGAAAAAGGAAAGTTTTTTAGTAGATTTTTTTTATATGACCAGCCTGGTAAGGGATATCCGCTCAGGAAGGATAGGTGGGTAGAGAAGGTTGAAAGCAGGGATTCGGGTTTTCTGTATCTTTGATACAAAAGTGAATTAGCTCAAACGCGTTCGGGATGACGATGTCGCATTAGTGCGTCAAATGATATAGAAGTGGGGACGAATCTTAGAAGTGGGGACGAGAACGCTAAGAAATATTGCAACACAATTAATTAATAATTAATTGGATAATTAATTCTCGCAAATATTTTAAGTGCAAAAATTTTTACTCACAATTTTATGCCTAAATACGATTATGAATATAATTTAATTTAAGATTTTTAAAAAAACGTTTCCCCAATTATCACTGTGGATTGTTGAAGCGATACTTCAATCTAATGTATCCCTTTATATGTATGTAATCGTGAAACAAAAAAAAAAGCTGATCTAAGTGTTTAAAAAAAAAGTTTCATATTCATAAACATAAGTAAACAAAGCCAAGTGAGTAAGAGAGATAAACAAAAAGCATAAAAATGGAAAAATAAATAAATAATAATAACACAACTATTGATAAATACTTAACAATAATTCTCGTTCTTTTTTTGTTTTTTACTTCTCCTTCGAACAATGGCAACCAAAGTATTGTTGAACAACTTGAAAATTTCTTTTCTATTTATTTCTTCTTTTTCTTCGTCTTCTTCTTCTTAGTCGTATATTCTCGTCTCTTGCTTTACTCACCGTGCATTTGTTGTGTAAAATCGACTGCTGCCTTAGTTTCAATAATGTTTACGATGTTAATGACGACGTCGACGATGATGGAGTAATGTTTTCATACACACAAGTTTACTTACTAAACACTGCCAGTAATTTAAAGACCCATTAATTCTTGAAATTAAAAAAAACAAAAAAACACAAAAAAAAAAAGGAACGAAAAAATTATTATATCGTATTGTGGTTGTTGTTGTTGTTATTATTATTATTATTGCTGTTGATGTTTATTTATTTATTTATTATTGTTAACATACATGCTTCCATGAAAATGAATTCATTCATGGCTCAATACTTTTTCAATACATATTCAAATGGTCAGTAGGGCATTAAATATAAAAAAATAAAAGAAAATAAAAATAAAATAGAAAGAAAAAATAAACAGATTTAGATTTCACTGAAAACATATGATAAACAGATGCTGAAGATGACTGGCATGTATATAAAATGAAAATTGTTATATAAATTATGGTTCGAAAATTTAAATAAATTTGCCATTAAAGACTTTCTTATGCTGAATGAGCTTTCAACAAAAAAATATGCGAAGAAGAAAAATATGAATAAATATGGAAATAAAAAAAATAAAAATAAATTTCGCAACAAGAAGACGGGTATTCAGAAAAAGTTTTTAATTGATTTGTCAATATGTGGATCGCAAAATTTTTAATAAGGCGTCACACACATGTGACGGTATTGCTCACGGATTGCAATAGCGTGGTGTATAGAGAGTTCTTGGCGGTAGGTCGTACGGTCAATTAAGAAATATTACCTTAAAGTTATGCCTCGTTTCCGCGAATAACTGCGAAAAAAACGTCCGAAATTGTAGAACAACCAGTAATGGATGTTGCATCACGGTAATGCCCCAAGTCATACGTCAACTGCTTATTCGACAACACCGCCTCATCCAACGTCTTTGCCGCAACTGGACCCATACGATTTTTTCCTCTTCGCAAAATTGAAAAGATCCATTAAAAGATGAAGTTTCTCCCCGATTAAAGAGAGAGATAAAGACCACACCGCTGGAAGAGTTCAAAGATGATTACTTTGAACGGGGCAAACTAGATATTGATGAATGCATAACTATTTGTTGAGAAAAATAAAAATTCTCATGTCGTACATTCCCTCTGCCGTCTCTTATGGCATTATCTCATTCTCTGAGTCTATTCAGTCTGCTTATGTCTCCTGATGAAATTTAGTATTCTAATATGTTTTGGCTCAAGGACCTAAAATTGGACCAGATTTATGTTCGCTCTTCATATAACCAAAAGCAACATCAAAACAACTAAAGACATTATACTGAGCTGTGCACCGTTCTACAGTATGGGCGTGAGGTGGTCCGATTCAAATTAATTTTAATAGCGTCCGTCCTTGCACCAAAAGACATCTGCGGTCTATTAAATCTCATCAAAATATGTTCAAAATTATGACCAGAATATAAGGAAACAAAATGGACCGAGGGATAGACAAGCTTAGATCAATTCAGAAAGTGACCCGGAATCGATCGGTACAGTAAAAGATGCCTGTACCTCAAGCCCATCTGACTCTGTTGCATACATTCGCTCATATTTTAATGCATACAACTGGGATAGGGTAGATGAAAATTATAAATATCCCTTTGCTGTCCATCTTTGCGTGTATGATAAAAATGAATAAAAAGAGAAAATTTTAATCTGTGAATGTTTCATCGCAACTGCAAACATTTCTTCTTCTTCTTTTTACGATGCAAAATATTTGACGGATGCGTTGACTTTTTCCTCTTTTATTTATTTATTTGTTTATTTATTTATTTATTTTTTTTTGGTCCTTGCATTTGATTGATTGATGTGAGTTTTTTCTTTAAAAAACTAGCAAAAAACTACAACGCCCCTAACGCACATCGCATCACTTCGATTACATGTCCGGCAATGTGTGATCAAATTGCAACGTTTTGTCGTAAGCCCACCGCTCATGTATTCGTTTTCATTTCTTTTGAGATACAACAAAAAAAAAAAAAAAACAGAGATATGAAGTCTTGGAAAATTCATTTGAAAAGACTTTTAACATTTATTTTATATTTTAAGTTACAAGTATTCAAAGAATGATATTTTAAATTTTGACTTTGCTTTTGCTCTCTTTCCAGGTGAGTACAAATCGAAAACACTGCCACGCATCCACTTCGACAATACTATCAATGATATGTCGTTAAATGAAGGTAAACAAAATTCATTATATATATATATATATATATATTTATATATATATATATATTTTTTTTTTTTTGAATACGATTTATACAATATTTAGCACCATATCCTGTAACGATTATCATTAAATCAGTGAGTGAAATACTTTTTTGTTTTTGCAGAAGCGAGAAAGCGAAAACAAATTTGATTGTATGTGTAGTCCTTAGCGAGTATTGAGCAAAAATTTAAATTTAAAGCAAAATGTCTCTAAGTAATTCAAGATTCAACGTTGTATATATACGCATATATATGTATATATATATATATATGTATTTCTATGTTGTTTCATGTTGGCGGAGGATATTCTTTTTCATTTTCCTCCTTATGATATTTTATATTCATCTTTTAGTTCTAACGTAGAAACATTTCCGCATTTAGGAATGGTTTCCGACTTGTATATATATATGTATATATATGTTAGGTATAAACAAAAACTTCTTTTAAGTTCACTTCACAAAGATGCCATCTCCGCCAAGTGGACAATAAAATTGATGTATGTATAAAAAAACACTTAAAGATAACGCACGAAATCAATTAAGAGATTCCATGACTATTGGTCATTCCTTATACGGACAGCTTCGATGGTTTTTAGCATAGATGAAATTCAACTACCGCACGCCGCTCTACTGCGATAATATAACATATAACTTGACATTTTAGTTCGTACCGAGGCAGAGATTCAAGGCCGGAAGACTGACCATCCCATTGCCATGAAATGGCGTCCAACCAAGTTATGCACACTGAACAACCATTTCATCGAATTGCATGAATATTTCGGATCATATTTTTATCGGTACACGATAGCATTACAACTTTCAAGCAATTTTTTTATATAAAAATCGATTCATAGTGCTTCCTACGAGATGTGTTGCATATCAAGAAAAGCAGACCCATATCGTAAATTTCCCCCCTCCATGCTTCATAGTTTCTTTTAATAAATTTATTGTGGAATTCTTTTCCCTTCCGCATCGTTACCAAACAGAGTTGTTTTTATTTCTTCACTCAGAAGTATATTAGTCCTTTTTTTTTTGCCCGCTAATCCGCATCAATTTTGATGGGCGAAAGCAAAGAGTCTTTCTTTTTTGAGCAAAGCGACTCTCCGGACTATTCTTTCTGGTAGATTGGCATCAACACGTTTATTGGAAATTGTTTTTGGCCTCAACACTGACCAGAGTGGGTTTATCGAGCCATACACAATAAACAATCTGGACTCCAGTGTTGTTAACATCCCTACGTTATAGGGATTGTCTAACTCGCTGGAGGGCGTGGGTTACGCTTGAATAATCTGTGTGACTTGGGCCACCGTGGGCTTAAGTCATCATAGCAGGTACCCACGCTAAACCCGTTTCACAATCTGTTCTTGATCACTTGAAGGTATCTCGCTTTGCTCAATACTTATTCTGGGCGCTTAAAGCATTTGCGACGATCTAGTGAGGTGGCAATAAATGTGCGCGCGCAGCCGTTGGTCTTTTTCGTTACAACGATGTGTCCGCTCCCATATAATATTATTATAGAAATGAATTCATATTGCATTTCCTTCTCGGGAATCTATCTGCCTTAACAGCGATGTACTACGAAACACTTTACTTTTTACAAGCTTCTGCAACTTCTTACTGCAAGAACCTGGGATTGTCGGAGTTAATTTTGAAAACTGTCGCCTAATGTAAAACCGATGTATGGGGCTTTGTGGAGGCTAACTTTTACAATTTCTGCGGTATCGAATTAAAAACTACAGCTCGCACTTATTCGCCTATGCTTATGTCTGTAAGTTGCTTAAGTTGCGCAGTTGCTGAATGCCCGACGAAATCGATTGTCAATTCTTATTGATTACGATCGAATCAAAAAAAATTGACTGACGAAAAGGTCGAATTACCTAGAGATCGATATTTCCCAATTAAGGAAATACTTCGGACCTGTAATTTTATTCCGACACTTCTTACTTCGCTTTTTTTGTGTCTTGGAAAATTAAGCACGATTTTTGAAACGATTGCCCTTTTTGTTCTCTCCTTAAAATCGAGTTGAACTATATCAATGCCCCGGATCGCAATGAATCATTTCTTAATAACATGTCGTCTTTATTGAATGTATAACATTATCTGTGTTCATTACGTGCTTCAAAGGGAGATAAGGTAAATGGGAAGGTTTCCTTTGTTTTTCTGCTTGAAATCGCCTCGCGTGGAATCATGCGTAGACTCAATTTGTGTGTATTCTGTTAGGGTATGTGAAAGAAATTGCAAAAATCGTTCACTTTCCTTCCTGCAATTTTATAGAGCGAGACCCCTCTTCAACGAATCTCAATGATAGTCATTGGGAGACGGAAATATTGCTATAATCGTAAAAGTATTGCCAGACTAAAGATGTAATAAAACTCGGCATACAATAAGTGCTATGCTTGACGTAACTAAGGCGCCTTTTATAGGCAATTTGTTTTTGTTGTTTTTTGCATTTTATTAACACATTAGAGCGTTTTTTTTTTTTTTTTTTTCAGAAGAAGACATAAAAAATTTAAAGTGAAGAGACTAGTGAGACATTGTATGGGATGTTTACTGAATATCTTTTCCTTTTTTTTTTGTTTTTTTTTGCTTTTTTTTGCTTTTTTCTTTTTAATATTTTCATTTGAATTTTTTTTATTCCTAGGAAATTGCAAACATATAAGAAGTTAAGAAAACAGTAGAAAATTAAAGAAAGAAACATAATTATCTGCATGACCCCTCAGTTAGGGTTATAGAAAAACAACAACAATAACAACAACAATAAAAAAATAGTTAATCATTTTCACTCGTTTTCTCTATTAAACCCAAAAGCCTATATATATACGCTAGTACGCTACTATATGTTTACTTTCATTACTTGTATCATATCTGCGGTTTCTATTTTGCTTTTTTATTATTTTCCTAACAAATTAGTTACAATTTTTCTATACATTGATTAACAACAAATGTGAGTAAGTTGAATTTGGCATTGCCTTTATAACAGATGCGGATATGCGGACTTATGATTAATACGAGACTTTAAGGGTACCTGTACATCCGTTATAGGAACCTGAATTGAAAATCAACACATGATTAATATATTGTTCTTCTTTTTCCTTCATGGGATCTAACCTATATGTCTGACATCGCTATGGTTGGAAAGAATTGGCGAAAGAGGCCCGAAGAGAGAGAGAGAGAGAGAGAGAGAGAAAAAGAGAGAGGTTGTGCTCAGTCAGTAAATATTATGCCTATAGCGACTGAGCAATCATCCACATAGCACAGCCTTCACCCTCACGTCGTTTTGAATGCCCAAACACCGACTAGGTATTTGGAAATCTTATCTACTCTGCTATACCTCATCATTGTGAAATAGCAAATGGACCGACTTTCTTGTCGTCTTAACAGTGAACAGCATCATCAGCTCCATGTTAGCTGCTCTTCCGTTTATTTCAGAACATTTGATTTTGTTCACAACCATATCTAATATTTAAACGTTGAAGTAATCATAATAATGGTCGCATATCATCGGAAAATCCTTACCATGTAATCTGATAACTTGTGCCAGTGTAGGGCTTCCTATAATCGTTCCGATAGGAAAAGCATCGCACGTCTTATGGGATAATTCGATGTACGCAGAACAGTAAGGGAGAAAAGATGAGGAAGAGAGAGGAGGAGAGAGGTTATCACATGAATTTTTAATTTTAAGTATGTAGAGCATTCTGTGACTAGTTTACAGCAAAATGTGGTTCGTTGAAAGAAAGTGCGGAACTCGAAAATTTTATCAATTGACTGATTAGGTCACCAAGGTTTTCGACTTATAGCAGATTAGAGCGACAAATTGCATTTAAATTGAAAATTAAATTCATTTGAATCACGATAGATAAATTCATTGGGAATTCGTTTATTTAAATGAAATGACATTTGGCAGAAGTCCTGTGAACTTTTTTATAGATATATGTAGTTGAAGTTATACATCTTCAAGACCATTAAAAAGTGTTTTATTCGAAAATTCTTATTGTTTAACTGCCTGCACATCCCAATGGAAAAGCAATGAATGGCTGGATGACACGGATGATAAATTTTTTGTAAAGATAAATAAATGCTAAAGAGGCCAAGTTGTAGAATTTGTTACATCAGTTCGTTCCTTCACTATTCGAATCTAAATTTGTTAACGTTTCCTTTTTTCTTTTTTTTGGAGAACTTTAAGTCAAAACCGCGGTCTATACATATCTATATATGAAATAGAATGAAAAAGAGGTAAACTTATCAATTTTAATTTTTTTGTGTGTGTGTGTATGTATGTCTCATAACCATGTAAGAAGCATGCGTTAACATTACCTTTTAAATATTTATTTGATACAATTAAAGCATGTCGGGCATGCTAGCGTAAGCAATATTTCCAAATATTTCTCTTACGCATAGATTTTTGCATTCGTTCAGATAACCCTATATAGCCTGAAGACTCTGCTATTTGTTTCCTAAGATGTACCTACCTACCGCGTATAGAGCGTGCAAAATATTATAATTATTTGTTAAAGTGCATCGAAAATTTGCTCCAAAGTTAAAGCAATGCTACTACAAAAGCTGATGGTAGTCCAAGTTTACCTTGACGTTCGTGATCGTTACGCAAGTAGCGTACATACTATCGATAATATATTATAAAAATAGCTCATCCAGTATTGAAAGTAAATTACATAGGTGAGATTGAAAAAATGATTCCCATTAGGCTCCATTGTTGACTATTGATCTATAATTGCAATCTTTGAGACTTTTCCAAACTGTCTCTCTCTCTCTCTGTGTGTGTGTGTGTGTGTGTGTGTGTGTGTGTGTGTGTTCGTGTGCGATTCAATATAATTCGCGTCTAATTTTTTCTTTACTCATAAGCCGGTACAAGAGTAATTCTGCTTATTATACTTACGCACCTATACGCTTGCATATCTATAATTATTGAAGAAGAAGGCAAAACAATACATGAAAATTTCAAATAATATTAAATGGCATGAATCCAAGAGTCGCCCTAAGGCGAACATAACTTTCTCATTTTTTTTTTCTTTTTTTTTTTTTTATTTTGATTTCTTTTCTTGTTGCTTTTTTTTTTTTTTTTAGTTTTTCTTGTGCAAGCTTTCATTTGTTTTCTAATCGACTTAACGGTAATTTCCATTTCTTACTTATTTTTTCCCCCTCCTTTAATTAAGTTTTTTTTTTATTTTTTCTTTTATGGTTTAATGTGCAAAGGCTTACTTATCATCATATAATACCTATCTATACATTATTTTGCAGTTTCTTTTTTATCGCGAACAAAATATGAATTTCTTGTAATAAATATTTCTGGTGTTATTATGTTATTAGTACATTAATTAACAAAACTGGCATACCATACATATTAATTAGACTGCACACACACACACACACACACACAGATGGACATACAAAAAAAAAAAAAAAAATCGCAAAAATGGAAATGAGGAAGAAACTGTGTTTACATTATTTTCTATTAAATTGTTTTAAATAATTGAAAACAATAACAAGCAAATTAATTTTATACATGCCTTTGGACGAATTTTCGATGCCCATACACTCAAAAGTTGATTGTTACAGTTTCTTATATATATATATATAAAACGAATACATTACGTTGTTGTTGTATTGCTTAAGAATATATAAAAAAAAAATCTAATCGAGTTTTTCCTGCTTATCTCTCCGTCCGTCCGTTCATTCTGTTGTAAAATCGCAATACCCATCCTTACAGTCTCACTTGAAATTTTAAATACCAGATATAACCAACCAAAGCTCCAAGATGCCATGACGCAAACTAAGCTGAACATGGATAGCCGGTCTCATATTCTGCATAAGCGTTCTACTGTTAAATAAAGCCTTATGAAAATTGTTCCTCAATAATTCAACGATGGGGAATTTGGATTATATCGATCTATTTTTCTAACCGCACTCTGCATAGGGACTTTCTGTCTGAAAAAATTGCATGGCTCGAGCCAACTGATATGCCCTCCTATTCTCATCAACTTCTCCAATGGTATTTCGCCGATTCTCCATAACAATTTTCTTCACTCTTTCCAAAATATTTTCATCAGTTGTTGACTTGCTCGAGCATCCATCGCGAGCATCATTGTTAACATTTTCTCGGCCTTATGTGTGACGAGTTTGGTCTTTGCTCAAGCTCGCAGTCAACCATTGTAAGTGAGTTAGAGCATTTCAATAAAATTTAATCGAAATCCTTTGATCCTTTTTTTTCGATAGCAAAAAATCGCCAAACATACCAAAGCACATCTAACCTTTATATCTGTGAAAAAACAAACTAAAAATGTAAAGTGCCTGATAATGTCAACATATGTTGGACACCTGTGTACTAACACAAAAAAAAAAAAAAAAAAAAAAACACAAAAAAGAATCTAAATATCGAACGTACGTAGCCCACGAAATTTTCATTGTCACCTTTTTTTTTCTGTTTTTTTTTTTTTTTTTTTGAAACACACTTTGTATACCTTTGTATACCTTATGGAAGGCGAAATGATAAATCTAATATTTTTCCCACAATCCTTTGTTACAAACGGTATAATCCAATATACGTTGAGTTGCGATAAATTTCTTCTGGAATATTTGGATTGTATCTGCAGCAGAGAAATCATTGCTGAAAATGCTTTCTACTTAAAGATATTATAATGTAATATTTAGTTAATATATACAAAGCGAACTTTTCATTTGTCATTCATTATCTGAGTGTATTAGTTATTGAAATACATTTCATTTTTTACGCTTTTTTTTTTTTTGTTATTTATTCATTAGCAATTTATTTTAATTTTTAATAATTTTTTTTTCACATATTTATTTTCATAAATTTTTTTTTTTTTTTTTTTAATTTTTTGCCAGCATACAGTATTAAACAAGGCGTGACTAATTACAACATGAAGGTCGTTATGATTCTAAACTGTAAAATTGAAAAAATTTATGTGTTATGACGAATTTTGTGTACTCACTATCCAGATGTGAAACATTTATCTTCATTTGACTGAATTCTCTTTCTCTTCTTCTTTTTCATGATATGAAATAAATAATGTTGGATAATGTTGGATTGGTGCATATTATTACAATCTATCAACTGTGAATGTATTTATTATTCAATGCTAGGAAGGAAGGACTTTTTTTTTTTTTTTTTTAATTTTATCATCATAATTAGACATTAGGTTATGTTTTTGCAAAAATGAAATTATTTTCTCTAAAATTGTGTTGAGAGAGAGAGAGAGAGAGATAGAGAGAGATAGAGAGAGAAATTAAACGCCTGAAAATCATTTAAATTTTAACGACTATTTTCGTTCGTTGCTTCAAATGAATGAATTAATTTAGAGTATCGTTTAGAAAGTCTTCTGATGGATATAAAAATAATCTACATTAGTAATTAAATGTATCTTTATCAGACTCAGGCAAGGATAGACAATAAGTGACATCTATATGCAATTAAATGCAATTAAAAATAATTTAAATAATAGTAATAATAAACGATAATAATAATAATAATAAAAAAATAAAAAAAAAAAGAAATAAATAAATAAAAAAAAAAGAAAGAACACAAAAAATGAAAACAAAAGAAAATCATGTGATATGTTCGTGTCATTTAATGATCGTGACATTTAATGATTTTGTAGAGTGTACATACATATTGTACAACCCTGAAATTAATGAGGAGTTAAACTCAATTCATTTAGTAATCAAAATAAACATTTGCGTAAAATTTTCCTAAAAGCCGCCTGCCCGAGACGATAGCGATACGATAACAATAACGATAAATATGAAGAGTTTTGTTGTATTGTTTATAATTCATTATCGAAACAGAGATTAGCTAACTAGGGCTAACTATTAATATCTTACGCTTTAGAAAAGATGTTGAACTGAAGATTTATCGGCGGATCTCTGAAAGTTTTGCGTGTCACGGTCAGCTCTATTTACCGGCGATCTATAAAATTGTTTGGACAATAGAAGAAAGACAAGTAAAAACCTTGTATAGTTGATCATGGCCAAATACTCAACGTCAATGATTGTTCAAAATAAAATTTTATACGGAAAGTTGTCAAGAAAGAGGGTCCGATTCCGAGTCGAAACTGATTAGCATATCACATTTCATCTCTGTAGGTTAAATGCAATATTGACTGACGGACCGACAAGGTTAAATCAATTCAAAAAGTGATTCTGAATCGATAGGTATAAAATAGTAGAGTATAAAATAAAAGTTGAGCCTACGGTTGTTGCATACGTTTCGTATAAACTCAACCGTATCACAGGTGGTGTAGTATATAATAAATAACTTTATCAAAATTCTTGAAAGTGTCAGGCACCTTATAGTATATAAATATATAAACTATCTCTCTCTCTCTCTCTCTCTCTCTCTCTTTCTCTCTCTCTCTCTCTCTCTACACAGATACAGATGTGTACAAATAAGTTCGTAGGTTAGCATCCAGGTGTTGGATGACTATTGACAATTTCATATGATGACGCAATGACGGTACACACCAAATTCAGATCTTACAGTTATGTAACAGAAACAAAGGTATGGATTCGTCAATAGTGGCGTAGGCTTTATAATATTCGGCGATCAAGAGGCCCTCGATTTAAATGTAAAAGTTTTCTTTTTCATTCGTTTGCTTGTTTTTTCGTATTTCGGGCCAAAGTTGCTACTTGATGTAGATATTCTTTGCCGGTCCCCGATAGAAACTCCATCTACACCAAATATAAAGTTGAAGTGTTTTAAAAAATATGTAATTATTTTACAAAACATATCGATATTCATTGTTTAACATGATTAATTGATTCATTGGAATCATGAATATATGGCGGCGAGTAATGTTCGTCGTACTGAGCTCACGGGCAAATTCATAATTGATAATTAATTGCTCAGAGATTTTTTGTTAAATTTTGTTTTGTTTTTTTTCATCTTTTCACGGCATTCCCATACTTTTTCGTTCCTGTTTTTCATAAATATTTCATAAAATTTTTATTTTATTTAAAAAAATTTTAAAAAGTATGAGTCACTTTACTCCCAAATAACTTTATTCTTTCCTTCTCATTCTTTTCGTTCATTCTCTGTATTTTTGCCTTTTTTTCTTTTCATTTTTATTGTCATGAAATTTTATACTCATTTCCCGTTTCCGTTTTAACTTTAAACCATATGCGATGTTCTGTTTTTATCTGTTGTTGCTGTGGGTTCGGTTGATGAATTCTTTATTTTGCTAAAATCAACGAAGCATAATAAGTTGTTTTTGTTGTTACTGTTGTTGTTGTTGCTTTTCTTTTATATATAACTTTGATTTCCATTAAAATTTTTTTGCTTTTTATATATATATATATATATATATATATATAAAAAATTCTTTGTATCTATTATTTATTGTGCAAAGTCATAAAAGTTCATTATACTATGATTTAATGCTAGAGAACGTGGTTACGGTTAAGTGAAAGTTAAGCCAGAACAGAGTTAGTTCAAAGAACCTTAAAAATTAAATTTGAAATTTTTTTGCTAATATTTATTTCTATGGCCATCGATGAAAGATTGATTTGCATTAATGTTGCTTTTAAAACACGTAAATAAATACAAAAAAGTAGTGAACAGTTTCGAGTCATCTTCGTTCGTGTGCTCGCCATATATATAAAACAGAAACTTATCGTACAATGTCGTGTAGTTGGACTTCGCGGAGTGCAACTGCTTTCTTTTGCGTCCGTGATTCACTTTGATTGCATGTTATCTCCATAAACAAACTTTAATTCGACGACTTTTTAAGGTTTCCAAAAGGAATGCATGGAGTACATTTTTTTGATCGCACACTATCGGCCGTTTTCGAAGCAACAGAAGCATTACAAGCCAGAAGGCCAGCCGTACGTCTTTTCCTTCTTTGAGAGAATTGTTCGCAATTTAATCATTTTGTTTTATAATGAATCGCCTATCGAGCGATTATTTCGTAAAAAAAATGTAAACAGCAAATAAGCAACGATAACAACTGATGCCGACTAGCTCTCCATGTTGGCTGAGCGATTTTCAGCAATATACCACAACAATCTATTGGTTTTTTGAGCACCTCTGCACTTTGATATCGTTAGAGGGAGAGTGCTCGAGAAAGTCGACCGATCCAAATCATTTTCACTGGCGTTCGTTCATGGGTCAAAGCACATGAGCAACGTGTATCAAATTTCATCAAGAAAACTACTTTCAATAGCGTTCGTGTTCGTTCTTGTACCAAAATACGTCAGTGCACCAAATTTCCTTAAAGTAATTGGAGGATTGCGTCCTGCAGGTCGAATATAAGAAATCAAAAAGGGACAGCTGGCTGAACAAGTTTAGATCGCTTCAGAAAATGACTCTGAATAGATCGGTATACTAAACAAAGTAAAAACTTCATAGTTGAGCAAGGGCGACTAATGGATCTCCCATATCACTTTGCGTAATACAGTTATCGCCTTGTGTTGTTAATAATACACTTATAATATCACATTATTTTCATGCAAACCCCGCATATTGCAGCACGCCCGAAATATCATATGAATCAATTTTGTCAGCTTAATTTACTTCTTCAAAATTTCATTATTTTTCATCAGAATTTGCTTACTTTGCACGATCACCCGTACATATGTTGGGGTCGAAATAATAGATCTCTATGATCCAAGTCCCCTACCGTAAAGCTTTTTGCTATATTGTTACTCCGGATCAATTTTCAGTATAAAATATTCAAAATTAAATCTATTGTTCATGAGAAATCTTATATGCCGTAGGGCCCATGGAATAGATCCTTGTAGTCAAAATTTGATTCAGTTAATTTTGATCGTGAAAACATTAACAATTAGACCTTTTTGGCATATAAAGACTTGCATTTCCTAAGAATTTTTATATACGGTAGCAGCCAAAAAATAGACCAACGCAGTCCAAATTCGCTTAGGCTGATTTCTTTGTCAATTTATTATTGTGAACCAGCTTTTTACCATAAAATATTGAAAATTCGACTTTTTATCATACAAAGATTCAGTTTTCGTAGAAAAGGGGGTATGAGAGGGGATTCAAGGAATTTTTCATATCGGATGTCGAAATGCGCCTCTGACAATTACAATGTTTTTTAAGGCGTTACTTGTAAAGGTGAAAAGGTATCTTAAGCCTTTCTCCATCTTACAAACATCCGCACACATATAATATATGCTGTACCACAAGTGGTGGAGAGGTGTACAAAAATGGGTTTATCTCAAGCCCTTCTGGGTGTTGCATACATACGCACAAATCTAATACATGCACCCTTCTATCACAATTGAAGTAGAGTATGGAAAATGAGAATTATATAAATAAATTGCTTAAAGATTTAAATATATTTTTAATAAAAAAAAAAAAAAAACAAACAAACGTATACATAGAGATATGTATCCAAATCATTTAGAAAGTTTTCTCAAACACTTTCTTAGGTGGATTAAAAGCGCAAATCTTTGACGATCAGTGTTCACAAGAAACTTATATCTTAAGACTATTGTAGTCGTCTTATTTCAACATTTCAGTTAACATCATTTCGTTTTTATATATATATATATAAAGAAAAATAAATATTTAAAAATTATTTATATATATATATATATATATATATTTGTTTTGCTATTAAAAAGTTTCTATACACGAAATAATGCACAAATGTTTTTATTAAATAATTTCATCAGACCCTACAAGTACTGCGTGTTTTTCTATCTGTCTGTTTGTCTTTTTGGTTGGTTGATTGAACGTTGTCAAGGCAACGCAACAAAAAAAAACATATAAAGAGAGCAATGACGGAATATCGTGGTAATGATTATGCGTCGCAAAGGGAGTGGAAGCTTTTTATGCTTTTTGTTTATCTATATATTTATATACATTTATATATATATATATATATATATATTTCTTTTTTTTTATGCCGCAAAATGTGCGTCTTTATGCATTTATTTAAAATGAAACAAAACAAAAAACAAAGCCAAAGGAAAAAACGAAATAATCCTAAAAAGTTATTTTGTTCATTATAGATTTTATTGTTGATGGTGTTATTGTTTTTGGAATTGCTTTAGGAGAAACCGCAGAATCTTCATAAAAAGTGCACTTAATGACGCAGGTTCGACATGATAGCTTGGAGCGTAAATAAAGTCAAAATAGAATAAATCCATAATAATAAAAACTAAATGATAATAAGAAAATTTTTAATAAATCAATATTTACATAAAAAAAACAAAATTTTTATATATAAAATATGATATAACCGAGTGGGAGCTTGTATTCGGCTTAAATTGATTTCTCTGTTTTTGATTGGAACGTGAAAGTCTTTAATAAATTGTGATTCGAAAAATGAATATATCTAAGCTGGACTGAACACTTTGTTTCAATGTCAATTTATCAATGTCAACGTAGTCTCTATCATAGGATCAAGTCTGATCGATAGTTAACCGATTGTCCAATAAATTATCCCATTTGGTGTCATGTTCGTTCCATATCGACTTGGTGTCATCAACATTTCTTTTTCTTTGCTTAGATCAAATAGCACACATGCACACATTTTTCGATTTGATTAAACGTTCCCTGCAAGCTTTTCCGCATAAGCAGAAAGGAGGTGAACGCGACAGCTACTTGAAAAAATGTTGTCGAGTTTAAATTGTTTCCGCTGGAATCTTTGCATAGGTAAAAGTACAACGTATGTATGCATCGTATATTGTATATATGTCTTATGTCCTCTATATATCATATGGGGAATATCCTATATATATCCTATATATATCGCGTATCGTACATTGTGTATAAAACGTATACGTCGTACAGTGCACATATCAAATATAACGTCCATCGCATATATAGCGTATATCTCATATCGTATATTCGACGTATATATCGTAAATCATGTGTATAGGTTATATCATATACACATCATATATCGTATATATATTATTACATATACATGGCAGATGTGTGTAGGAAAAAACATTAAATCGTAGTAAACACTAACTTCTTACTTACTATACAGGTTGCGGTCTAGACAGCAGTAATGCACTGATATTGATGACCGCCCAACTAAAGCATCATATTTACGTGAATGTACTTGAATAAGTTAAATAAATTTCGGCGATAACAGCGTTTCAGACTTACGTCATCAGTGTCTTCAGGCTTGTTAGTTATAGTCAAGGCAATATGTTATTAGTTCTGAACAAGAAAAGATGGCCACAGTAATCAAAAAAATCTTCAGTGCAATAGCAAGTACATACGATATGCAATTAAAGATGAGAAATATTATGAACATAATCTTTTCAGGCCCATACAAGTGTAGACACGTATTCGACTAATGGTATGATTCAGGGATCGCTGGTTTGAGATAAAATAAATATTTCTTCAAAATTGTGAGTTGAATCGGGTTAAACGGGCCTTTTTTCAAGCCATGTTTTCGATATTGCCGTAGCGCTGACTTCTTCTCTAAACTTTACCTTTAAACCTTTTTAATAAGACCTGATGTCAAATCAAATTTTAAATCGGCTTTTCAGCTCATTTGCATTTATATTTTCAAAAAAGGTTGAGTTTTTCTTCTTAATGCAACATTGTGACCTGTAACGGTATGATAAGAAAGGCGAACAAAAAAAAAAAAAAAAAAAAAAAAGAATACTTTTACTAAAGTTGCCTCGCATTAATTTTGTTTTTTTCAATCTGAAAAAGAAAATCCCCTTGTGCACGTACCTTGACTTTTACCTTGTGCTGATGCCTTTATATGCAAGAAACTATTTTTGGTTTTTTTTTTCTTTTTCTACAAATTTAGCAGATATTACCTTATTTTCAATGAGCATAAGGCAAGTCAAACTTTGTGCTGCTATTATTTTTTACTTATATGAAATTAAATATTAAATTAATTATAAAAATGAAAAATATATTTTAGTTAAAAGTTCTCGCTTAAATTGAACGAATCGCTAGACCGAGATGTACCGCCGGACGGACATAATAATAAATATGCATCAGAAGTGCGTTTATCTTCTATCGTTTTCTTACTCTTCTCCTAGCATTATAAACAAAATGATTCAATGAGTACACGCACCCCTCGTTTACTTGACGCGATATGATAAGATTTCGTAAAATCTATTTTAAGTAAGCAAACTGACAACTGACAAAAAAATTCTTAAATGAAAAATATGAAAAACCGCTATGATGGGTCACGGTCGACTATTCCATAGCTATTCATATAACGATTTTTCAAAACTTTTATGCACCGTATAAGAGTCTATAGCCTTCCTATCTGTCTATAGGACAATGTTAAGTGCCTTAAATTCTATGGCAACTGGAAAGTGCCACGTTAGGATTGGACTGGAGGTGTATGAGACCGATGTGTGTGTGTTTACTGAGCTGGCTACTTCGTGAGATGTGGGAAGTTTTCTATATTTTTGGTTCGCTCCGCACTTTTTACCCTTTAAGGAACACACGGACGGACGTAACCTAACCTACCGAACCACCTTGCCTTGTGTCCTCGGGTCTTTCTATACCGACTCTGCCTATGGTCTGCTCCGGTCCATGAGAAGTGGTCGGAAAAGCGATCTGCTCCGAACCATTGTCAATAGTATTGGTCCTTAGGTCAAAACAAATTAGTTTACCCAAGTTCAACGCATGCAGATAGATAAGCTTAGATTGTTTCAAAAAGTGAACCTAAAGCGATCGGTATAGTTAAAGTTTGGATTATCTCAAGTGCTTTCCGCACGAGCTTAACATACGCTTATACCACACGTGATGTTGGGTATGATGAGCTTTATGACCTTATATTATTTAAAAAGACTTTGGCGAACTGAAGTAATGCATAGTATTAGATTAATTATTATGTTCATATCTATGGTTAAGAGATCAATTGCTATATACAAAGTTATGATTAAGAAAATGTTATCCGATTTGAAACCGTTTTAATTGCTTTCGTTATTGGGCCAAATCGGATTAGTGTACCAAATTTCATCAAAATGTTTCAAATTGCAAACAAGACGGACAGACAGACAGGCAGATAGGCAGACAGACAAAAATCACTTTGAAAATCCATTTGTATAATAAAAAAGAGTTGGGTTCAACTCAAGTTTTCCTAGGTATTGCATACATCCACTTAATATACATTTGACCTGCAAGTGGTGGTGTAGCGTTGAGTATCGTGATATCATTTTCTTAAATTTTTTTATTAAACTTGTTAATGTGCATACATATAGTTTAAGCTTAAAGAGCTTATAGACATAATGTCTAAATTTGAATTTCATAACTGTAAATTTTAAATAAAAAACTAAACAATTAAAGAAAGTTTCAAGTTTTCTCTCGGTATGGTAATCAGAACTTGGAAAATAGAAACATTTAGCTAATCATTCATTAATATGGGTGAGGTGTGCCTTTTGTATAGAATACATATATATATATATATGTATATATGGTATATATATATATATATATATATGTATATATGTATATATGTATATATGGTTTGTGTTGCTTAATTGTTTAACTGTTTCAGTCAGACATAAAAGTTGGCAAAGAAGAACACTCTTTTCTTTGTTTTTCTCTTCTTCTTCTTCTTCTTTTTTTTTTTTTATTTCATTCTTTCTTTTTCTTTTATTTCATTCTTTAAATAAACGTGAGTTTCATAAAAAGCTATTGTAGTGGTTTTTTCTCTTTTCCTTTTTTTTTTTTTTTTTCTTTTTTTTAAATTTTACATTCATTGAAATTTGTTTTTATGCTATTATTAATGAATATCTTGTCAGAATATTTTTAATTGATGACACATAACGTCTTCGTTTTAAAAATTATATTTTATTTAAATTTATGCCTCCTTTACGGGCTTAGTATGACTTTAGAATAGAATGACAACTACAACTGCAAATGTATGTACAAAAAAAAAAAAAAAAAAAAATTTAAAATTTTATTTCAATTTACCCATCACATGAGAAACTATGTCATTTCATTTGTAAATGGCAGTGTAAAGTGTCGGAAACCCTACAAAATGTAAAGACTTTTCAATAAAATACTCATCTCTTATTGAACCATTTCTAATAATTCGCTGCTTATGTCTCGTTGACTGTACGATGTTAGTGCGTCGTCTGATTGACATCGTAGCAGTGGCAGCGATCACAAATCGCCTTAATCATCCACAAAGCAATGCCGGTGTTTGACCCGAACTGTTGCCGCACGTCTGGAATCATTCA
This sequence comes from Glossina fuscipes, assembly GCF_014805625.2. Lineage (NCBI taxonomy): Eukaryota > Metazoa > Arthropoda > Insecta > Diptera > Glossinidae > Glossina > Glossina fuscipes. The sequence continues at coordinate 5,766,890 of NW_023998414.1, forward strand.
CCAAAACAAAAAAAAAAAAAAAAAAACACGAAAAAAATACCTGATATGCCATGACATCACCGACATAGATCTGTCCATCACAAATGACATCGCTGTAGTTGTAATAGCCTTTAACCCTAAGCTTTAAGCTTTATTGCTCCGGCAGTTTTGCTTACTCCCATCGTTATTGGTTTGAAAGCAATTTTGCGATGAGAAATTGTCAACCAATCACGATAACGTTTAAAAATTTGCATATAGTGTTCGAACAATACTGTAAGATCGACTATGTGAGCTTAATTTTTTTTGTAGGAACATTTTGACAACTTGAATAAGTGAAAAGATATCAAGCCATTTACGCATGTATTCGGACAAGATCGGCCAATAAATAATCTATACCTGTTCAAGTATTATAAAATCGAATCGAATCGATTTTAAGAAAAAAAAAAAAAATTCCAAATTTTACTTTTACAAAAATGGTATTTCGAAAAAAATCTTATATAGAAGAGGGTCCGAAAAATTGATCAATATAATGGAAATATACCTTGCCTTACCGATCCCTAATCTGCAGCACTTTATAAAAATTACAATTTACTGCTATATGAAGATTCACATGGATAAGAATGCTTATATCGGAGAAGGCCTAGAAAAGGCTTTCATTCCCCATTAAAATTTTTCCACTTTTATTTAGGGGATTAACATATTTTTTTTATTTTTTTTGTTGGACCGACTTTTATCGAGAAATACCCGAAAACCCCTTCTTTTTTCATATCTATATATGGGGAAGGGCGTGAAGAGAGAGTGTACAGGAAAGACATTCACCATATGTATAGATTTGGGACTCTAGTCCGTGCCAAACCAAATAAATGTCGACACAATTTTCTAATTTGGCCGTACTAGAGGCTCATTTTCTCATAACTGATTTATGCTCATATGCTAAATTTCAGAAATAATTTCGACGAGAAGAATTTGATTTTGATTTTAGTTTATTTCAAAGGTATTTTCATATAGATTCATGAGGTGTCCACTTATGAGCAGTGGATTACTTACGGAAAGCTCAACTCTTTGATCGACTTGACATAGAAGAGAGTGTAGATTGTTCATTTGTTGTTTCAAAACTTTATATTTTGTATATATTTACAACTAAACAAATTATAGTGGATCACGGTCAACCATAACGACTTTTTAAGATAAGGCCTTAGACCCGGTCGAGTCCGAATCATTTTAAAGAGCGTTCGTCGATGTATCAAAGTTCATTAAAATATCTTCAAAAAATATCTGCGGCCTGTAGGTTCGGCTTAGGACAAGAAGACAGACAGCTGCACAGATTAAATTAGATTCGGAAAGTGATTCTGAATCGATCGATATAATAAAAGATGAGTCTGTTTCAAGTCGTTCTGAATGTTGTATACATCTCCATCACAAATCTTGTAGAGAACAAAAAAAGTTAAAAAAAAAATTATAATCGCTATAGTTCCACGGTTGTGTTCCTCTTATTCTACTTCTTCTTTAAGTATTCACCTTGTCTTTTTCTAATAAATGATCTAAGATCAATTAGACGCATTCAACGTGAAGGCTTCAAATCTTCAAATGTTTTCAAATCTTCTGCTTGATTATATTGGCGAGTTTTACAGATATTCTTTTCTGAAATGTTCTTGCGGATGGATCACACTTACGTTTTTCACTCGGAAATTTTATACGATCTTGATCACAACATTCACTGATGAATTAAGGTTATGGACGACTTGTGCTTATTGTCTTATGGTAATGAGTAAATTACGCCCCGTTTTGATTATTCAGAATTTTGAACTTGTTATCTGAAATTAGCGAAACGTTCCGAGCGTTCTGTCAAGAACCAAATAGGGAACGAAACAATACGCACGGGCGAATGGATTTTGTGTAATCCGCTTCGAATCTTACGAATCTTAAACACCTTTAGTTCGTATATTTTTCAATGCCTACTTAAGGTTGCTAAATATGGTTCTTAAAATGTAGTGCATTTTTAATCACCAGTGATCGGTTTGACATAATTTTACAAACTTGTGAAATATATTTTATTAAATTACAAATTTGCATTACACATTTCTCTTAAAAAAGTGAAAACTTTATTTAACCGACCTGCTAGATTTGTTTCCTCGCGGAAACTTACATTAAGGCTTACATTATTTTTGATTTATATATCAATTTATTGTAACCTCTTTGCAAATGGATCTGAAATTATGTCACTTCCATCAATTATGTTTTCCATACAAGTTAATATATATATGTACACGCACACATATAGATATATATATATATGTATATATATTTACACATATATTGCTTGTAAATGTAGCAGATGTAAATTTATTTCTTACTCACCTTATTTTACATGCTATTGTATGTCATATAATTTTTCACTTTCACCCAGTTTACTCGCGCGTGGTGCGCTTTCACTGAATTCATTCACTTTATGTCAAAGAGAATAATTATCGCTGGCATGGAGGTTAATGGGGTTCTAATTCAATAGAAAATTTTTTTTTTCACTTCAATGCTCTTTATGCATTTATTTTTTCATTTACGTATATGTTTAAAAAAAAAAATAAATATATATATATATATATATATAAGTATATGTTTCTTTTAAGTCAACTTTAGCTTCCTAACCTCAATTCCATTGTTTGATAAAATGCGGTTTATTTAGTTTTTCCTTTAGAAAAAAAAATAAAAAGAAAAACTTATACGATTTCCTGTCATTATGATTGAATTTTGCTCACGCGCTTATATCAATTAAATAAAAAAAAAAAAAAATTTCAAAGGAAAACCTCAGGCAAGCAATACTTAATTATGATAATAGAGATGTTAACAAAAACAACAAAGCCAGCAATATCTATTCAAGTCGCACTTTAGATATCCATCCTTCCTCCTTAAGGTGAAAAAGAAAGAAAGAAAGAAGTAGAAGAAGAAGAAGTAGAAAACACAATTTCTCAATATCTCGTTAATTGCAAGAAGTATCATTAAGTACGATCTTCTATTATGAACATAGTGCGTATAGTACATGATTTCGATAAAACAAACAAATAAATAGTGAAAATTAAAGTTTGCTTACAATCGCAAGCAATGTACGATCGATCTTCTTACTGTTCACATAACCTTTCGAGAATAGCAGAGGCAAGCGAGCAAAAGTTTTTCTTCTATACAAAATGCATAGTACATACAAGGTTATGGATCTGTTCCTTATTGCTGTTGCAAACGAAATGCCAGCATTAATATACTTGCACTCTGCAAAGGCGAATGTGAAAATGAAAGTGAAAATTGTAATATTGAATGAAAAATATATTGTTTAAATATTTAAATAATTAACTTGTGGTTCTTCGCATAAAATATTAATGAATTTATTTATTAATAATTTATTGACCTCAAGCTCACGACTTTTTCATAATAATGTAGCTGCACGTAGAGAGTCTGGATGCTACGGTGAGAAATATTATTGGGCTTTAAAGAATTTATGCGATTTTTTTGGATTAATTAATAACTTTATGTGTTTTTTTTTTTTTTATTAGCTTTAGCTGACCTTCCAGACCGTATTGCAAAGGTTGTAGTTTTGTCACTGTCCATTCTGTCCACTCATCTTTAGTTTCGCGAAAAAACTATATAGTATACATACAGCAATGCCTAAAAATATGCTAAATAAAATCATCTAATTGAGCTTTAAAGCTAATACAGAGCGGAATACAAGAAGTGATCCACGAATAAACTAAAATTATTCATAAAACATTTCAATTTCGTTGATGTACGTCAGGCAATAAACTCTCTTTATATTATTACATCTTACACCACATGTGGTAAGGGGTATATTAAGTTTGTGCCGATGTGTGAAACACTCAGAATAGCCTATGCTAGACGCAACTTTTATTGAGCATGTCTGTCCGTATAACCATATATTGTTGCGTTTTGCCTAAAGATCGAAATTTTTGATATATTTTGGCGTTTCTTAGTTCAAAGGCGAAAGCTCTTGAAAAAGTTTTTTTTTTTTTTAATTTTTAGTAAAAAATGAAATCGCAAAAATTATCAACATGCATTTTTTTTTTTTTTTTGATTTTAGGTAATGGTTTATTTCATTTTTATTTAAAAATGATTTTATGTGAATGATTCACAAATGATTTCCACATAAGTGTGTTCTTGTTTCATTAATAACAGTAATAATTTTAGGGTATAAAGTCAATGAGTGGTCATGATTATTAGAGTAAGACAATGCCTCAACATAACCCAAATCTGAAGTAAAAAGTCCGATAGTGTATCGTGCACCGCAGACTGCATGATCATTATGACAAGCTCACGTAGGCATTTTTGAAGATTGAGAATTGATTTTCTTGCGAAATGGTAAGGCATTCGCCCAAGTCGCAATCGTGTATTTTTTCGTACAAAAAATCAGTTATCATGTATCTCAAGCATTTTCCATTGACGGTAACCACAATGCCATTTTCATGCTCAAAAATAACATGTTCAGTCCACAAACCGCATCCAAAAGTTATTTCTTTACATGTGAACGTCTTTTAGGAATATCGGCTGCATTTTCTTTACACCAAAGGCGCAATAGTTCTTATTGATGAAGTCATTTAACCAAATTTGAACCTCACCTTCCCACGACACGTAATCGTGGATTTATAATTTTGGTAATAAGTTTTAGCATATTCTGTACGCTGCACATATTGCGTTCCACAAATAATGGCTAAAAGTCCAAACAATGTATTGCAAAGAAATTTGATCTAAATCTCAATCAAAATCGTGTTTTATTTACGTTTACTTTTCGGAACTACAACATGCATGCTGACCCTACACTCTTCAATTTTATATAATGTATTCGTTGATTTGATAAAAATATTATGGTAATCCTACGGTATACATAGGGAGTTGGTTTTCTAAAATCATATTTCTATCACTTCGAAGTAGCGATCATTTGATAATAATGAATATCCGTACAATAAAAACTTATGGTCAATGATGTTTATTTTTTTATAATTATTTACTGAATAGTTGTCATCCGCATTGAGCCTAACTTTAAATTTCTTTTCTATAATTTTCTTTATCTCTATATAAGTATATTTTCTTTTTGTTTCATTAATTCATTTACCCGACTTTCTGAATAAAGGCCTTATATCCACTTTTTTTAATTTTAATGTTAAATATTATATTTTATTCTCTGCAAGAAGAGGGCGCTCTGTTGGGTTGTGTTTTAGCAGAATTAAAATTCTTTGAAATATATGTTGTGCCTACAAACAGGCAATGATTTTTTTCTTTATAATAATTTGTCTACTTGTCTGGCGTGGCAGTTTTATCGTTCGCAATTTATGTGTTTAGCTATAATCAGAAAAACTGTTATTGGTGTGAGGAATTATGGCAAAAAATAGTTGATTGGTATTGCGGTTTAGAATAACAGTGAATATAACAGTTGCGGTTATGGTACAATCAGTATGTATGTATTCACTGCTCTTACTCGCTTCACAATAATAACTTATTGCATACTTTTAGGATAGAGTTGTAAAGAGTACGGAGAATATAGCAGAGATTTATGAATTTGTGTTCATGTATTCGAATTTGCACATATCTCTCTTCTTGATTTTTGACTGAAGTACACTGAAATACATAACGCAATAAGTGCTTGCAAAAATTGTTATTACATGATATATTTAAAAAAGTGGAAAAATTGTAAATAAGAGGTTTTTTCTCAACCTTTGTGTTAACAATTGTAAAAACACATCTATGTCCCTGTACAAAAGTTGGATGGGTGTATATTCATTTTGCCAAACTGTTTACATCACTCCACAAAGATTTAATAAAGTACATATATCCTTGATCAACATCAAATTCTAAAACGATTTAAGCATGTCCGTCTGTCTGGTCGTCTGCCTGTGAAACGTCTATAGTGAACACTCTATTGGTGCTAAAACTGCAGCTGTCGAGTTTAAATTTAGCAAAAACATTGAAAGGGTTTGGACACCGGTTGGACATGGACATGCTTAAAGGCATTCCGAATTTGAAACTGGTCAAGCATTTATATACATTACGCGGTTCTTGAAGCTTACTTCTGTGCGTGATAAAGGTAATAAGAAACAATGAAAAATTGGGTAGGCTTGGTCAAGCTTTCCGATTCTGGTACAAGTACTACACCATCGCTCATAGAACATAAGTTTTAATTGTTGTAGATTTGTCTGTTGTCGTTTATGCGTAATGAGTAAAAAACCAACTTTTTAGTACTTTTGAAAAGCGGATTTATTTTCGTTTCGTTCTTTTACGTGCTACTCGAGCCGCGTCCTTCGACCGATTTGGCCCGTTTTCAATCCAAGTCTGCATGCAAGATCATCCACTGTTTCTATCCAATTTGGAAACGATCGGTTGATTTTGACGGCCAGGTGAATGTTTACGACAGACAGACAGACAGACAGACAGACAGACTGACATGCTCAAATCGATTGAGGATTTAATGCTGCGATCGGCTGTTGCAAACGTTTTCACAAAATGAATATACCACTCATCCTTCGGTGATGGGTTTACGATGATGAGTGATAAGTAAGAACACAACAGAACCTAAGTAATAATAAAAATACTATAATAATAACAACAAACCAAACATTACCTTTAAATAGTATTTATTAGTAGCGTAAGTAGTAGCCAAGATCTTCCAATGTTGGAATAACTAGTACAACGTCCAAGAAAAAAAAAAAAAATGCATATCAACGCTGGAAAAGCTATACACATCCCAATTCTCTTCAGCCATGTTTCCCTGGCTATCTATCTGTCTGCCCTCACCTTGCCCTTGCTTGTGGAAGGCTTCTTCAAAAGCTAAACAACAAGCCGGAACTTAGCGTATACTACACAGATCTTAGCTGACGCATAGTTCAGAAACCCTTCCACAAATAGAATAAAATAACTAGTAAGCGGAGATTAATAGATATTAGTTTAAAATCTTCTACAATTGCATATATACCAGAGCCATCCATTCCGCGTAGACACGCCCGCAATAGTCCACACTTTGTAAATTCGCAACGTCTAAAAAGTATTGTTCTACTGTTCGGCTTCCGCATAGCCCAGTAGATAAGAATCAAGACTATTAAGGTGGTGTTCACGGGTTCAAATTTCAATGCAATGTGACTAGGTTGTAACTCGAGCGGGTAGCTCAACATGTAAGCTTCATCAGAAGTGATTTGAGAAAATTATGCGAAAAAATATGGTACCGATTGGGTTTGGGGTGGGGGGAATAGCTTAACTTCGGTTATTGTCTATCATTTTACAAAGTGTTCAGTAACCATATTTAGTTAATTCGCGTTTAAGATTCGTTCTGTACAGTGATTTATTTTGCCTTCAAAGTATTCAAGAACACATATTGTATAGGATATGCGAGGAAAAGAGAAACAAAATATTGTGAACTCAGACAATAGAAGTTTTAATGGAATGGAATTCATCGTCATTCTCATATCTTAATATAAATCATTGTTGCATTATTGCTGTCAATTAATAGACAACGACGCACATTTTCGCCGCCCAAAGAATTCTTATCCCCTTTGTAGAAATTTTTAGTTAGATATCGCGAGAAAGCAGATCAATAGATGCATATAGAGAATAAAAGACAGAAAATAGACAAAGAATTTTTTCCTCTTCATTTCATTTATTTGTTTTTTTTCCTATTCGCATTTTATTTATTTACATTCATTCTATAGATTTATTTTAGTCATATAAATAAAGTAAATAGAAAAATTGCATTTTGCACACTCACACTCACACTCGCACTCATGCTAAATAGTTGTGAAAAATGACTAGGTAAGAAATATATATCCGCCTTAAGTTGAACCCTAAGCATCTACGATAAGCGATAATGCGGAATACGCTGAGAGAGAGAGAGACAGAGAGAGACAGAGAGAGAGAGAGAGAGAGAGAGAGAAGATCGTGCTCGTAACTAATCGCGCAATTTTGACTTACGTTCGTCATACCGAATATTAAGATGGGCGTTAAGATGGTTTCTTATATCTATTTAGGAACTTTGTATGTCCTGCGGCTTAGACCATTCGCAAATCTAATGTTTATTCGATTTCAAGTTCTCTTCAGAGAGGCAGGCAGACCGCGTTAAGGGTTGGTTAACAAACTTGTTGAAATAGACTTTAAACCATTTCATGCATACGCATACATACAGAAATGTTGACTGGCCTAACCATGCATTAAGAATTGCATAGATTGCATAGATTGGAGGAAGTTACGAATGCTTTAATGAAATTAATATACCCATATCTGGTATATTAGCTTCATGGAAACTTACTTATTGGTAGAAAACCCTCTTTAGAGTAATATACGCGTAACGTTAGTTGTTGCTGTTGTCTTTTTTTTTTTTTCTTTTTTACCTACAATGACACCGGAAACTCGTGACTAGCATTACTGACCACCAAAACAAACGTAGTCGATACTCTGTTGTATTTTGTCTATCCGTAAGCATGAAATAGGTCTTATTTTTTATTTTAGTTTTTTTTTTTTTTTATCTAAAATTCTTTTATAATTTTCTCTTACATTAAAATAGTTCTCGTGTTAGGCAGTCGAGTACCATATATTTTTTTTTTTTTAATTTGCAATATTTATTAGATGTATGAATAAGTGGAATATGTGTAATAATTTAAAAAGTGACCATTGGTTTTACTTTAATTATAAAAAATGTAATAATAAGGAAGAGTTTAGGTTTAGTGTTCAAGCTTGTTATGTTAAGAATTAAATGAAATTTGATTTCCTAATAAGATGACAAAGATTTATACAAATTTTAGCAAATAAAGCTCATGAATTTTGAAAGCACTTTTACAGATTGCTATTAAAGGCTTATAAGTAAGAAAAAATTTTCTTCTCTTTCTATCGCTTGCATTGTATTCAACTTAAACGTCAAAGTAACCGTCAAGTAAGCCAGGTCAAGGTCTCTTCTCTGGCTACACTTTCGATTCAAATGCAAAATTTCTTGAAAGGTTTTTGAGTTCTTCAATTTTAACCTTCGACATTCAATGTTGATAATAGAAATAGAAAATGAAGACTTTCGTGGGGTCGTTCTAGTACAATTTCTCCGGATGATTGATTCGATATCGGTTACTCGCCCACATTAATAAGTGAAGACACTACAGTGACCCATCGCCCTCTATTAAATACCCGACATCACCCTGCTGCTACTCAAAAACATGCTACATGATAAGTGGTCGAATAAATGGTCCTATCCGTATCATTGTCAACAGCGTTTGTCCATAGACTAAAACACGTTTATGAAACAATTTTCAACAAAATATCTCAAATATGACTGTCTGTAGGCTGGGCACAAGATTACAAGCTGCACAGACAGATGGATAGATAAGCTTAGATTGATTCAGAACGCGATTCTGAAGCGATCGGTATAATAAGCCTATCTCAAGTTTTCCTGAATGTTATATACGCCCGCACAAGCTTAATATACCCTTGTATCACCGATGGTGTAGAGTGTAACGAATTGTATTCGTTCAAAAACTCTTTACGAACTGAAGTGATGGCAGTAACTATTTTTATTGAGTTAGTTTCTTAAGGTTAATGTCTCTTGTTAAGTGGTTAACTAATGTGCACAAAATCATGAGTGAGAGAGAAAATGCTCCGTTCTGAACCGTTTTCAATTAAGTTCATGCTTGGGCCAAAAGATATCGATGTAGCAAATTTTATCAGGTCGTCTACTTAGATTGGATACAAGAAAACAAGGCAGACTGATGGTCAGACGGACAGACAAGCTTCAATAAAATCAGAAAGTGATTTCGAATCGATCTGATTTTACCATTCGTTGTTCCAAAATTTTGCATTTTGTATGTATTGAAAAGTAGAAAAACTACACCATAACGACTTTTTAAAACAAAGCGTTATATGGTAAGTGATCGAAAAAGTGGTTCGATCAGAACAATTATCAATAGCGTTTGTCGTTGGGCCAAAACCCATCGGGATAACAGATTTCATTGAAATGCGACAAAAATCGTCGCTTGTAGCTTGAACATAAGCAAGCAAGACGGACAAACGGACAGACGGACCAACAAGCTTAGACTCAGCAGCACTTTCTTAATCAATCGGTATAATAAACAGTGCGATCTATCTCGAATTCTTCTGCCTGTTACATACATCCGGACATACTTAGTACAACCTTGTAACACCAGTGCTGCAGGGTATAAAAACTAGAGAGTTTTAAATGTACGCAAGTGGTTGTCTGTCTATGCTTAATATTATCAATCACTCAGGAGATGCTCCCCCTGTACGTATACCATAATGTTGGTTAGAAGAAAATGGAGAAAGAGAGAAAGATATAGAAAATGGCCGCATACTAAGAGCAAGTGTTATGTCTTGTGCATCGCAGTTATGATCGAGCTCACTTTAACCGCACTGAGATGTGAGTTCGGCAACAAAGTCGTGATAATGGCGACTCTTATCTACTCGGCGACTACTAAGACAGCCCAATACATGCAAATAAATCATATGATTATCTATGATTAGTTATACGTGAGGCAGAATATGATTACCTTTTAAGGTTGTTGTCAAAAAAAAACTAATTTTTTTTTTCCTTATGTATCGTCATAAGAGTTAACGTGCCATACAAATAGGCAATAAGTCATCGATTGAAACAAACGTTAATCAGATGAAAAGTTTAAAGTAGACAAGCTTACATAGTATACAAGGGTAACGCTGTAAGCGTTCCCTGGCCTTTGTCTTGCAATATAAAGCATTCTATACCGAAAACTTTCCACACTCTTACGAAGAAATTTTCACTTAAAGCCATTCAAAATGTTTGCTACAACTGGTCACCTTGTTAATATGAGTAAATGAAACCGCATAAAAAAAAATAAAACATAAGTGAAGAATAATTGCCTGAAAATAGAAATTTGACATATGCCGTTAATTAACATATTTCTGTTTAATACCACCACTAAAGAATTTTTTTTTTTTTTTTTCGCAACCACAACGATAAAAATTAGAAAAAAACATATAAATAAATAAAATATATTTTCGGAACTTTTTTACCAAAGAAGAAGAAATCTATGAAACCATAAACAAGAAAGGGGGAATAATTGCTCATCTCTTATAGTCGTTACTACGTGGACGAGGCTTAGTTTGAGCCAAATATTCTGTATAGGCGCAAGACCTTGGTAAGGCGAACTTTGACGTAATTCGCTATCAAATATTCCGCCAGGCGCCGAATTTCATTATAACTTTATTTATTCATTTGTTTTTATTTATTCATTTATTTCATAAAAAATGTTTTGGATTTTCTTGCAATGTTTTGTTTTTTTCTCCTTTTTTTTTGACGTTTTAAGTGCAGGATCCTTCTCTTCTCCCATTTTATTATTTTATTCAAACATCTGACATATTAACCTTAACACATTGTTTAGGCAACATGACATCGATAAATGAGAAAGCGATAAAATTGAAATCGAAAGATAGTAAAATTTTCTTTTTGCTTATTCTCTATATTGGTTGCGGTACAAAGGCATATTAACTTTGTGAGGATGTATGCAACATCCAGGAGAAATTGAGATAGACCCGTCTCTCATTAAACCGATTGCGACAGGATCATTCTCTGAAACGATTTAAGCTTGTCCGTCCGCCTGTACGCCTCGTTTTTTGTCGCCATTAGGGACGGGCAGTAAGCTTTGTTTTTCTTTTTGTTATCATTTTGATGTAACGTTTACTTATTGTACCTTAATTAATTAAAAAAAAAAAAAAAAAGAAAAAAAGGAGAAAATACCAATACATAAAATAAATAAAGGCGTGTCCAAGATAATGTTCACTCGATACCATTAAGAAACAATTTTACCGATTACATATAGAAATTGAGCCTAATCTCCAATATGACCGATCAGCCAGTTGAAGACTTATCAACTAAGTTTAAGCTTACTAAAGGTCTTGCATATGAAATGTGCTCGATTTTCGCGCTTAAAGATGAATACGGAACTTCAATATAAGTAAGTATTTGAAAAGTATTTCCAAAGTGCCTTTTGAATATCAAAAAAAAAAAAAAAAAAAAAAACAAACGAGCCTCTTAATCACTCAAACATTCAACTTCAGATGTTCTGAGGTTCAATTATAAATCCAGCTGGGAAAAATCAAGAAACCATAACAAACATAATGAATGCTATGGTAACAAATTGCTTAATGGAATTTAGTTTGCAACATACATACATGCAAGTAAGGGGTGTTTTCTCCCTTTCGCACGCAATCTCCGTCTTTTCGCTGGAAAAGGGGTTTCAAAATTTTAATTCTTCCTCTTTTGCAAATTAGGAGATGACAGATAATTTGTTAAAAAAAAAAATAAAAAATAAAAAAAACAAAGCGAAAAAAGCTCGCTTCAACTAAGTATAGATTATGGAACAATAGACGCAAGTGATTAAAATACCGCCCAAATAAAGTACAAAAGAACGGAGGGAGGCACAGCGACATACATAAGTATGTATAAATTTCAACGAAAGCTGCGTACAATGCCTGACATGCGTCATCCGTTTAATTGGAAAATATTTACTTAAAAAAATGCAAAAAAAAAAATATCGAGACTCACCATATTTGACTGCGCAAGCGTAAAAAAAAAAAAAAAAAAAAAAAAATGAGGACTAAGCATGCAGTGCTGTAAGTTGGTTCATAGCATTTTACAGCTGCTATCTTTTGATTAACAATATATATATATATATATATATATATATATAAATAAAAAAAAACAAAGAACGAAAGGAAAAGGAATTTATTACAAAACAGGCAACACGAAATGAAACGAAAAAGGTTGAAATTGCTTTTTGCTGATTAATAACCAGCATTAACGCAAAATTTACATAAACCAGAAAAAAAAAAAGAAAAGAAGAAAAGAAGAAAATTAAAAATTCATACATTTACTGGTTAAAGTCACACAATCTACAGGGTAACAGCTGGACTCTGTTTCTTTTTTTTTTGTTTTTGTTTTTTTTTCTGGTAGGAGAAATTATAAGAAAATTATTAGTTACGCTTAATATATTCGAAGAATGTTTCAAAAATGCTTTCATCTTTACATGTACGAACATCGATAGCTAAGTACTCGAAAGCCAGTTGAATATATATAAAAACGATTACTAGAACAAATCAATAGAAAAAAATACAAAGAAAAAAAAAAAAATCCTTCAAGAGCAAGCAAAACGATACCCCTATTAGACCTATTTCATTAGGTGGTTAAATAAGTTTTTATACTTAACTACTACTGCTACTGCTACTACTACTACCACTACGACGCGTTTTAATACTTAGGCTTTCCTAGTGCATGCTTAATAAAGTGGAAAATAATTACGAAAAAACTCTTTCTGTCCTGTGTCGATTTTGCTCTCGTCTTCTCTCTGTCGGTCTTTTTCTTTATTTTCAGTTAGTTACTGCGCCCAACGAATACGAAGGAATTATTATCTTTTTCGCTCTAACCGACCGATGGGAATATGAAAAGAAAGAACAAATCATTTTTTAGACTCTACACTATAAAGGCGTAGACAAGGGTATCTGAAGTTGTTTGGATCCACGTAACATCTACAACGACTTTCTTTTTTGATGTTTATTTTTTCTATCTATAACCTATCATTCAGATGATATACCCTTTACGTGTAGCACGGTCAGATCGGATTAGATAGAAGTAGCAGGAGAGATAGAGAGAGAGAATGGGCTTAAAGCCTTCTTGTCCTTCTGTCTACTATTTTCCTATAAGTTTTTGTGCTTACATTAATGCAATATAATACATTGACAGGGTTTGGTCCAAGGAAGAATTCTATTCAAAAATTTTCCCATATATACGAATATTCGGCAAATATAGCTTTGTTTTAAAGAAAGTCGTTATATGAAAGAAGAAAATGTCATTTCTGATAATTCTCAAGAAAAATTGATGAAAACTGTTACGTACATACATACATACTACCAAATGCTAAATAGATTGGTAAAAACTTTGAATGGCATGGAAACGCATATCCAACCCACTCCTATAGAATTATTCTACAAAAAAAAAAATATATATATATATATATATATATATATAAATAAATAAATTTTTCTCTGGCAGCAAGATTTAATCTTTAGCATATTGCCATGAAAGTTGACTATAAATTTCCTGCGGTAAGTTTGAACTACACAGGCGTCTATCGAGCCTCTCATACAAGCTATCTGCAACTAGCTTTGCCAGAGAAATAAAGTCCAACGTAAAAGTCTTAAAAAAGCCTTAGCATCTAAGGCTATCCTGCTATATTGAGAACTCTACCGCACATGGGACTTGAACCTACGATCACCGAACTTGTAGACGAGATTCTAAACCTACGCGGTCACTCACGCAGATCCTCTCTAACTAACTAAAGTGAAATTTTGAAATGGAAACAGGCGAATACATTCTAGGACAGAAAAAAAAAGTTAATTAGGCTGAAGTGGATTAACTTTTAAGACATCTTCTCACACGACAAAAAATGCCTAAAATTTCATAATCAATTGCGGAAATAAACGATGAAAAAGCATTAATAATTGAAGTAAGATTAAGCCAAACAGACCCGTTTTCCCGATTTGCTACTCTTATCGCCACAGTCAATCTACCGGCAATCAGTTTGCCATGTGATTATGTTTGATTATTATTAGCAGACCAGCTGACGCGGAAGTTAATGGCGATTAAAACCATTTTTACACAATTTTTTTTTTTTTTCGATAAACGAGGTTAACCATATTTTTTGAACACCGTTTGAATTAAGATAACTTGCGCCAATCAGTTAAAGTCCAAAAATGAAAACACAATTACACCTCCGCTACCAATGTCTTCCATAGTTTAAAAAAGACGTTTGCTTTTCCATAACTAATGATGAATATAGGGAAACAATAAATATTTCTTTAAGAAGTAAATTTACTGCATTTCTGACCGTTTAGATCCATTTTTCAAACCCTTTCTTATATAAATGCTTCTATAAATAAATAATAAGTCCTTTATATGAACAAAATTCCTCTTATATGGCAAATGTTTAGAAAAAAAAAAATAAATAAATAAATAAATTAATTACATTAAGTTTAAATCATGTGGTTTTACAGGTTTCATCGAGTCCGTTCGCGGTAAAAAGTTTAGCAAATTTCTGACCTTGAATTATGCTAAGCAAAGTGCTGTAGAACATGTAACGATCGGCCTCATACGTCTATAATCGCCTTTAACTTGACTTTTGGCCATCAGCAAGGAGCTTCCGATTTTACTATTTTTTTTTTTCATTGCAAAATGCATTCCGACAATAATCGAATAGACTGACTTGGTCCAATCCTGTAATCCCTTCCCTATAAGACTTAAGATAATTATAGCTCATGATTTTTCATTAAATGCCTAACATTGGACTGCAAAAGGTGAGAGCGTGTAGAGTATGCAATTGTCGATCAAGTCCTACTATAATATATGAAATTGTCTTATTTTTTTTTTGTTGTTGCGTTTTTCGCACTTTCATAGTCATCATCAATCATCTTTGAGAAATTACTTGGAAGGACCAGTTAGGCACTTTAAAGTAATTAGTGAAAAATTTACATCTTTATGGACATAGGTAGATGCAAATATTAGGCTTCATATACATTCATTGTCTTTTGTTATTTTCTTTTTACGTTATTTACCGTTTGATTGATTGTTCATATTAGTTAAGCATTGCCATAAGCGAAGAAAATAGATTTTGAACAATAAAGACACCGTAGTTTTTTCTATTTCCTGGTCTATGCTTTGCAAAATTTGTTACCAGATGAAGCGTTCCCATCATATGCGCCTCGCTACGATGGTGTTTCGCTTTGAGCCAACAAGAGAAGTGTAAATTTATTTCTTTTTTTCGTTTGTTTCAGTTGAAAAAAAAAAAATGTATACGGAATTAGCTCTAGCCATAGGGTTCCTTTTATAGTAAGAGTCTTGTCGTCACGCGCATTCCTTTTTGAGCAAGAACGAGAAAAAAACCTCGTCACGTTGACGTCATTCTATCTGTTGTAAAATTAATTTTTTTCTCTTTGATTTTTTTGTTTTTCGGGGACTCATAGTAACGTTTAAGTTGAAAACATCTATGTTCGACTTGTGCTATGATTGCGGTTTTTGTAATCGTCATGCAAGCGTGAGGGTACACTAGTCTTTTCCATTTCAATATCCGCATGAGCAGCCGAGTAGGTAAGAATTGCGACTACCAAGTTTATGCTCATGGGGTCAGGTCAATGCGATATGACATACTTAGTCGCAGTTACAGTGAGCGCTCAGTCGGTTAAGACGTAACACTACCCGATTGGGCATACAGTCTTTCCGGCCGTCTCTCCTTCCCCCCTTTGTTCCGACCGTCAACGTATTAGACGAATAGTGGAAAAATTTATTATGAAAGACCGGCCCATTACGTATTATTTAAAGTATTGTCCACCGCTAGCCATTACTTTTCCTATTCGGATATCGCGGCTTTTTAGATATCTTCATTTTTTTTTTAGGGGACAATCCCTATTCGCCGAACGCGGTAACAGTCAGAAACAAGTGAGGAAAAAGAAAGCGGAAAAGAAAAAGGAAGATGGTAACCGTAACTTAGGAGGTAAAGCGATGCTGAGACAGAACATGGGCCATCGACCGGAACAATATGGATAAGCGGAAGGATCAATGTGTGAGGAACACGGCATCTGAAGACGCGGAGTAGTACTTTCGCCGCAATATGCGCACGACCATTATCATGTAGGACGTGTCTGGAGCAATAATAGGCGCGTTTTTCTCTGGGTGCACGACTCAATTTCATTAATTGTGTACGGTAGCGGAATTCCAGTAATGATTTCATTCAATCACTCTACTCACAATACATGACGCTAAACTGATCGCACCCCACCCCAACGCATAGCGTAAGCTTCTTTCCATGGGTACTCGGTTTGGTTGTCTTCTCTTCCATATTACATCACTAATGACTGTACGATGCAGGAAAGCCTTTTTATTATGCCTGGCAAGCAGCATTTCACTCGTGCACAATCGCCGTTCAACGTCTCTCGGCTGCAGTTCATATGGCGGTCGATTTCCTTGTTTTTGTGCAAGTTCTTCCACTTCCGTGTTTTGGATAGCCTTCGGGCTGCCACTGTGTTCTTTGTATTCCAGGATAAAGTCATCATTTTTAAGCTTTCGGCATTAACTGCTCTCACTTGAAGCAGCCGCGCGATGTTCTTTTACGAAGCGATCAATACGCCTGAGCTGCAAATTTCTTCACGTTGAAGAAGTAAATGAAAAGTTCCCGCAAATTACGCTTATTCGGCACAGAATTCGACATTTTCGGATGAAAAAACCAACAGTATATGATGCTGATATACAGAGTCACTAATACTTCAAGTTTATGTAGTTACCGGGTGTCCACAAATGTACAATGTCACGTTTTACATATGGCAGGCAATTTTAATAAAATTCTTTGATGGAGCCATCCCTGTCTTGTCAAACCACGGCAACTTATTTCTACTCCTATTACAAAAACTGAAGTCATTGAGAAGAAAATTAATTTTGCCAAATGTGAAACACAAAACATCAATGGCTTTCGTGAGAAATAAATCCCCTATTATTAAGAATTGTATTAAGCGAAGTAGTATAGGTTAACTAATAGTCGGCCTTGCCCGACTACAATGCTTTTATTTGCTGGTTTTTGTAGGTTTGTGTAGGTTTAACTAGCGCGCTTTTTCAGCCAATTAAATAATAAGATCTTACCCGTGGTCAGATCTGCCGCTTAATTGGTACGCTTGTGCATCATATTATTTCCTGTTAAGAGCATTAAAGTAAAAATTTAATTGTTTTACAACTTTTATATAGAGTCTTGCAAGAAAGGTATGCTATATAGTTTTGATAGCTTTTTTTTTTTTCGTACAAGAATAAATGATTAAGGTAATCAGGGCAGCTGTTGCTAATGATCGCAACACTTAACAGAAACGAAATAATTTGCAGCTGCTTAAAAGCAAAATTATTAACTCTCATTAATTTGATCGAGCGTAAGAGAGAAGAGGTCTGTCTGTCCCTCTGACATTTCCATAGAGTTTTATGTTAAAAGACGCCATAATATTAAGTAAATATGCGGTCAATTTTTTAAACTAACGTTTAGCAATATTTCATACAAAAGAAGTTAATAACAAAAAGAAGAAAATAAAAGAAAGTAAATGAACAAAAAGAAAAACAAAAAAAAAAAAAAAGAAAGAAAAGAACTACAGTGAAAACCTACAACTATGCATACAAACGTCAATTCTCAATATATGCCTCAATATATGCTGGTAGGGCAAAATAGAAATGACAGGAATGCGAAACTACTACTCGGTTGACATATTATAAGGCACCTATCTCATCTATCTGCGTGCGTGCATACCTCCAGACTACCTAAAGCCATTATTCATTTCTTCTAATCCCATTTCCTTACTTCACGAAAGAAACGTTCAAGTTGCAGTTAGAGGGAGAGAGAGAGAGAGAGAGAGAGAGTGAGAGAGTCACGGCAAGCCCTTAAGGAGTTGTTTTTATTTTGTTTTTATTTTTTTTGTTCTCTTTTTTTTTCTTTGTTGTTGTTGTTGTTTTTTTTTTTTTCTTTTTGTTAATGCAATAAGAAACCCATATGACAATCGTTGGCTTTATAAGGGTATAAACAACAGGAGGGGTCAAAGGTCATTTGACTTGATAATATCTTTAGTTTTTTAAGCGAGAGTATCTGAAAGAAGAAGAAGAAGAAGAAAAAGAAGAAAATGAATAATGAAACGAATAACACACTTTTTTACGAGTTTACTTTAAAGTGGAAGATAAGGAAACGTTTTTGTTTTGTTTTGTACGATTAAGAGAAGGAACACAAATATCAACGACCGCCGCAAGAGATGAGATAAACTAAAAGGTATCATATGGAAACATAACTGTTTTGTCATAAAACAAAATACACTTAAGTTAAATTTAGAGAAACTCTTTAATTTAATTAAAAAAAAGAAAAAAAAAAACCAAAAAATGTTTCCTTAAAGAATAAAAACTGCTTTAAATTAAATTCTAAATTGCAAAAAAAAGCCAACTGAAAACACTATAGCGAAACTCGGTCCACCATTGAATACCCTACACTACTTCGTTTAACACAATTCACAATTCATATAGAAAATTATGGTTGATTCGAGTCATTTCCGATAGCCGTCTTCCATAAGCCAAGACATACAAACAATACGGGCACAAAGACGAACAGATAGACGGAGAGACAAACTTACCATAAAAAATGGGCCTCTATCTCAAGTTCTTCTCCATACAAAACCCAATGCACTTGACGTAGGGAATAAAAAATGGGGAAACAAATGCATTTCAAATTTATATCTCGTCCATAATTACGAATTAAGGGATATTTTAGATTACGTAAAAGAATAAATACTGTATAAAAAGTTATATGAAAAATGATCACAAAAATAATTGAATCAAATCCAGCGAAAACCTGTCAGTGGGTAATGAAATTTGTCAAATTTCCTCTGGAACGGCTGGCTTACACAACAGTCAGATGAATGGCTCGATTTTGATCTATTCAGAAAATCATTCTGAATCGATAGACATTATTAACAAGTGAATCTATCTCAAGGCAGCATTGTCGAGGTTGCCGCCGGTGAGACCAAAAAATGGAAATGATTTAAAAATGATTTAATGTCTTTGCATGGAACGAAAGCGCCCTTCAAACGTGGGGCGATATCTCACGAATAAAGATAATAAGTTGGATATGTATTTTAGATCAATTCTTCCAATGATTCCTTCATTTGTTTTGCCAGATTGCGCCAGCTTTGAGTTTAACACTGCGTTCGATCGCATCAGTTGCTGTTAGGGATGCTATCCAAGGATGGATTCGTTGTACTCGTGAAACTCGTTACCGATTATCGTGCATTGCTTTTTCTTTAAATAAAAAGCAGTAGCTTGCGGCCCTGGATATTCTTTGAGATTTTATTATACGCCAGATTAGAGTCTACCAATTATTTATCACACTAAGGGCAATCGTTAGCTTTTACTTCAACATATTTTGGCATTGAAAAGAACAAACAAATGCTACAATATTATTAAGAAGAGCTTTTCCTCGGTTTCAGGCCGAATTCAACTCAATTTCTTAATATATATCTTTCCCTCCACCGATGAACATAAAAAGTTTTTTCCTTTTTTTTTTTTTCTTTTTTTTTACTTACATTGCTTAGCATTATTATATGCATACCTTATCGTACACCCATCCGCTTTCAAGTACTTTCAAGTTATTGTCGATCGTAATCTTTCGGAATCTCATAGAAATTCACTTCAACGCTATCTTGTTTTACCGCCATGTAAACCCTCTGAATTAACGCTTGTAATAAAATATCAAATTTCAAATAAATAAATTTTTTTTTTTTTTCTTCGAAGAACGCCCAAATTTCTCACCCATCATTCAACTCCTTAATAAATTAATAAAACAAAAACCAAAAAATGCTTTATACATATCGTAGACAGGACATGTAATGTACACTGAAATATTTATTGTGGTGGTAATGGTGGTGATTTTTCTTTAATCTCATCTCTCCGCTTATATAAAAGGTGTGCAATTACTTGTTCTTAAGGAATTAAAAACATACTTACACATAGTCCAAAGCATTTCATTCACGAATGTACACTGGGAGAAATGCAACGATAATATCGTAGTTTAGAATCGGCCGCTATTTGTATGCATCAAAAAGTAAAATTGTTTCACGTTTATTGCTGACCTAAAGTATATGGATTTTGACAAAGAAAGCTAGCTAATCTTTAATACTCTTCGCTTACTATGAAATAAAATTTCAGAAAAAAATTTACCGCAATTACTATAATCGTTGTAAGGTAATATACCCTTTAAATCGGGATACGGAAAAGTTTTTTTATTAGGTAAAGAGATTTGCAAACAGACTTGCAGGCGAGCATTGGTAAATCAATTCAAAATTACGTTCTCCGATTGATCTCTGATCTGCGCAATGTATTTGCGATCAACAGTAGGACAAAGTTATTACACCTACGCGGAAATTAAGTAAATTTCAACTACCGGATCAATGTTTAGATTACATCCGATCTATGTAGTTACCGAAGGTTCATTGCTATCGACTTGAAAGATGACTGCAAGCAGTTTGAAGATCAAATATAATGTTATATATACTATGTTCTGTATTCGATCGACATCCCGTTTTGATATTTTACTCCCGACATGTTTCTGACTGTTCTGAAGCACTGCTAAGTGATCATTTCGAAAGGTATTTATGTTCATTTAAATGACCATTTTCGAACAAATATACGTTAGCGTAGCTTCACTGCGACAACCGTCGATTGGATACGAGGCCGAGAGCGATTTTAAAGTTATTAATGGTTTTGCCAAGACATTAAAAGTTTAAAATGAAGTTTTTGATGTTGTGATGTTTTCTCCGTCATTTCGAGACATGTAAAGAGAGAAGAGGCTACGATGCTTTCTTTGATAGGGGAAACAGAGAAAACGAGAGGGAACATTTGCGCTTGGAAGGACAGTTTTATGGTTCTGCAGAAAAACAGAAATGCTTGCCCAAAGAAGGGCTGCGGTGCTGCCATTTGTTAGTAATTTTCCAAAATAATTGGTTTTCAAAGTCCACTTAATCACCCCTTCAAAAAGTTGTCATAAAGTTGTCTTTTTTTTTAGACTTATACAGTGTTAATAGGGGAAATATTCCACTTCCATCTCTTTTTTTTTGTTTAGGTCTAATGTCACAAAATTAATAGCGAATCAAACGACCAAGTTTTGTAAATCTAATTAAAAGAGACAATAAAATATGAATAATTTCAAGATACATTATCCTGGATTAATGTAAACTTTCGAATCGATTAAGCCAACATCAACACGTGCTTCCATCGTTTTGCGCTGCTCCATATAAAGATACAAATCATGCTAACCCAATTCTAAAAATAACTGAGCATAATTAATCAGTAAACGTTCGGATGATATCTCAGACCCGAAGAAAGTTTGCAAGTTTTCGATTTTTACGAACTGTGTAAACATAGGAATTGTATGTCTATTCAACGTAAATAAAAAGAGTCGTTAAATTTATAAATTTTTTGGAAAAAATATTTATTTTGTATTTCATTATAGTAATTTTTTAATGAATATTTTTAAATCTTTATTTAATTTTTTCTTATGTTTATTATATTTATTAGTTTTTACAGCACAACTAAGTCACTTTCACCTGGCAATGCTTTTCTCCTCACCGGAGAGTCACATTTCATTTCTATAACTCTCTTATTTGAAACTTATTTCTAATATTTTCCTCTCTCTCCCTCTCTGTCTCTCACTCTCTCTCCTCGGCACTTTATGATTAAATGGTCGGCAAGCAAAGTGATCAGACATTGTGAGCGAAACTTTAGATACAATTTTTCATAGAACTTTTGTAGTCAGTTGAGCGCGATTATTCATGAAGAGGAGTTTAAATTGCGGAGCAGGAATGTATGCTTGGAAAAGTGGGCAAAGTATAAAATAAAAAGAAAAGTAAATTTTAATAAAATATAAATAAAAATATTTACAAAAAAAATCTGCAATAATTTTCAATTTTCTTTGCTAAGTAAACGATTCAAATGTTTGTTACTTTAAGCGTTATTGCTACTGGTCCTAGTTACTTGAACAAGTTGTTTGGCCAGTTTTGTTGGATATGTTTAACGCTTTTATGTTTCGTGTTTGTTGTCATTAATTTAATGCAGAAGTGTTGAATGTTCATTCGTTGCAGAGGAGAATTCTTTCCACAGTAAGAGGATTTCATGTCAAAACAAATTAACACAGAAATCAAATTAAAAAAAATAAAGAAAATTTGTGCTCAAGTGTGCTGTAAATCTTTCAAAAAATTAAATTAGGAAATGCTTTCAAAATAATAATAATAATAGTAATAATAATAATAATTGCTCTTCCAATGTGTAAAGTTTGAGAAAATCGAAAATCTTAAAGAATAATATTATATATATATATATATATATATAAGAAAGGAGAAAAAGTGTTAATGAATGATTGGTTTTTGTTAATGTCAAAAGTGTTGCCAGATTTGCGTGAAAGCGGCCAACTTGCTAGAAAAGATGTTTTATAGAAATATTAATCTGAGGTTAAACAGTAAATAAAAAAAAAAAATTAATTCACATAAGAAAGTTATTCTAAATGTTCGAAATCAGAGCATCAGAATGTTGCAAACTTTGGATAACTCTGCGCGATCATTAACGGTATCGAGCACTTCGCTAGCTTCTACTCCTGTGACACCTAGCACTCCGACTACTCCGAACTCGTTGGAAGAGAAAACACAAAGACGTCGCTCGACATTCTACGTGCCACTAGTAATCGAAGACGAAGTCGAACCTTCCGTGCAGAACAAAGATAATCCGGTAGATAATTTGCAGCTGAATAAAGCCAGTTTATCAAGTTCGAATAGTAATAGCAAAGAATTCAAAAATTCAAATAATCATAATTTGAAAAAATCTCTAAGCACAAAAAGTGGAGGAAAAACTGCTGTGGTGAATACGGATTCGCCACGCAAAACTACCACTTCCGTAAAAGTGACAACTTTGCTGTTTGAAAGGGCGAATAGTACTTTAGGCTTTAGCACAACTTCATCGACTGGTTCTTCTACGTCTTCGGGTTATCGTAGCGGTTCCAATTCTAGCAAGTCCTCAGCAAAAATGGCTCCACCTTGTGGTTTTAATTGGAGTTTGTCAGGAGTGACAGATGGTGTTACCGCAGACCTTGAAGAAGATAGCGACTCCCAGGAATGTACTTCTAACTTAAACAAAAATAAATCTATTAAACCATCTACAAGTAGCACGGAAAAATCTTCAGGTTCCGTGAATGTTACAAAACGAACAGGAAAATATAATAAAACGTCGACTAATGGGCAAAGGCTAAGTACGACAACAAGTAATAAGAGTTCTACATTTCTGGCAGCCCAGTCCACACCCATACCTAAGCAACGGACCCAGACTCAACAATCAGCCAAGACTAAACGTTACGGATTGGTATTAAATCATATTAATTTAGATGAGAATTCTTCAATGTCTTCGCCTAGAAATTCTTTAATTTCTTTGAGTTCTTCTGACAAACAAGTAAAACAAGAAACTAGCAAAGCCGGTGGTAAAAATTCGACGCCCAGAAACTCATCTAGTTCGCTGACTTTATCAGAAGCAGGAGTTAAAGAGGTTAAAAAAATTAACAGTAAATGGCCATTGCCAGCACCTAGAACACAATTCAATGAAGATAATGATATTGTGATTAGCAGCAGTTCGTCACCGAGTTCTAGGACAATAGTTATATTAAATAAAACTCCCAAAGGAAAAGCAGGTAATAGTAGTAGTAGTGTTAGCGCAAATAGTACTGTAACCAGCACACCCGGCGATTTTGATGACGAAGATGATTCAGAGATAAGTCGCATACAGACTAATACTTCGACACCGATAAAAATGATGAAGTCACGCTCGCGCACCAATATCTTATCGGTGCCCTCCTCTTCGACACTGAAGCAAAGCTCTGAGCAAAATGTCATTAGTAAAGTAACTTTGAAAGCTTCCACTAACACTAATGCTTCCTCTAACAATAATAGCACTAAAGCAGCGGGTAAAACATCGATACACACCACCATTATTATCCCAAGCAATATAGCGTCATCGACTACGTTACCCACATCGTCTTCTTCGGTTTTGCGCATTAAATCGAAAACCTTACCGCAAAATCTGACACCATCAGTTGTTTTAGAGCAGGGCAAAGCTTTGGATGCAAAAGAAAACTCGTCAAAAATCTTTCGTCATAGTGAACAACAACAATCTGGTCAAGCCATATCTAGCTCCAAACGTTTTGGTGGCAGTACAGCCGCTAGTTTAAATAAGGAATCTTCGAGAAACGGTAAAAACATCATATTAACCTCTGCCTTTCCGCCTAAGAATTTATTTTTACTGAAATCTACACCGAAACTTAGTACAACACCACCGTCGGTTAATTCGGTAAACGATAAATCCTTAAGTCCGTCAATTGCTTCTAAGAAAACAATTTCGGCTTCGTCCTATCCTACACATCCTCATCAGATCACGTCACCCGCTAAAAAATCATTAAGTTTTATACGTCGCGCTCATTCAACCAAACTGTCGCGTAGCAATTCTTTACTTAAATCAATCGCCTCGCAACATCAACAGCAAATGCACGGTTCCCATTTAACATCTGCTTCAGGTTCCGGCGACTGTTCGGGTAGCTGGGGCAAAGATTTCTACATCCAATATGATGTCTGTCCGCTGACCTTGGACGAATTGGATTCTTATTTTCGTGCTGATCGTTGTACCGAATTGATACGAGAACGCTTTAAAATTTGCGACGTATCAGCTTGTGATGGAAACTCGCAAAATTGTTCAAACACCTCGGGTACCATTACGGATACATTAACACAAGATAATACCCAAAATTCAGCTACAACCGGAGAAGGGAATGGTGGTGGGTCGTGTCACATGGATAGCAGTTGTGGCAGCAACACGACTAGCGTTAAAGGTGACCAAGGTGTTCAATTGATAGTAGGCGATGGCGATGATGAGGCTGATGATGACGATACCGGACATCATTCAGGTACGTAAAACCTAAGAAAGAAGAGGGCAAAAAAAAGGAAAAACAATAAAAGCAAAATATTCGTAAAGAGTGTCGTCATTATATAAATTTTGAAACACATGGAAAACAATTGCAAAAAAAAAAAAAAAAAAAAAAAAATTAAATAATTATATTTAATTTCAAGTTGTCTGGATTCGTTTTCGTAATAACCAGTAGAACCTGTTTTCATTAAATTACATTTCAAAATTGTGCTCAACGCTAGCGTTCTAAAGATTAACGGGCTTGAGTTTGCTTGCTTGCTTGCAAAAGCTTAAAAGACTCTCGAAATTGCACAATGCAATCTTAATGGTCAATGGTGAGGCTAAGAAGATCGATCGATATTTACATGACATGAAATTTCTCGATCTTTATCGGTCGACATCAGTGATGGTCGCTAGCTAGATCAAAGCAGAGAGTTTAAAAGCGTGTGTGTGTGTGTGTGTGTGTGTGTCTTTTGTATTTTCTGTTTTGTTTTTTAAGTTCAAATAAATTAAAGCAAAAGAAAAACTTGAAATTAAAAATTAATCACATTAAAATGTCCAAGCACTTTATCGTTTATGAATATTGACTGTATTTAGTAACTAAATAAAACAAAAGAAGATAAGAGGAAACCATTATTTGAGGGAATAAATACATAATAACGTTTGGATAGATAAGCAATGATATTAAAGTAAAAGAAAGTCAGTTCATCTTATCAAAATAGTTTCCTATATATTGATAAATGCTCAACTTTCCGTTCCGTTCCGTTCCGTTTTTTTTTTTTTTTCTCGCTCTGCCGTTTCTAGATAAAGTATATGTGAATGATTCCAAAGGCTTGACTGAGATTGAATGCTTGAAATTATCTGCAATAATTTTATTTAAATGCAAAGTATAATGTTTCCGTAATCGCAATCAAGGTCTTCCCCACGGATAACTGATAAATGATGAAAGCCAGCCAACCTTCTTTATCAGCTTTGGGAATGCAACAGTTTTAATGCAAAAGCCCTCGTAATAGTAAAAATTTGTTAATATTATTTTGTCAAAGATGTACCGGGAAATATTAGTTATATAACATTCTTTTCATCTATCGTCAAAATTTATAAGAAAGCCTTCAAAATTGATTCAAGGTAAGCCTTTATCCCATCGCTGAAGTATTTTTTGTTCCAACTTTTCGTTATCTATTACGGCGAATTTTTCAACTGACAATTGAACTTCCAGGCAAGAAAACAAAAGTGCCATGAACTCACAACTTACAATCTAAGGGTTTGGTTGAGTTTCTGATTGGCATCGGATTACCGTGAATCGTGATGATATCAAGCGCTCTAATATGAAAAATCGAACAAACTCACTACCCAAGTTAGCAATGTAACCTCTTTCCTGCTAAAGCACGATTTCTCAGCATATATATTGTTTTTATATATTATTATTGTTCAGGTAATTTTCACTGGACCGGAATGTGATATCTTCCTCACTCACATGAACGTTTACCTAGAACACTTTATAACGCCGATAAGGCCATGAAAGGCGTTCGTCAATGTTTAGATCGAGTTCGCTTATGACATTCTTTTGCAATTGTAGTAGTTAAAGCAAATCTTTTTTTTATTTCTTTGATGTCATAGTAAAAATCACGAAACGAATTCGCATACAGCGAGGATTCGGCAATAACTTCCAGTTATAGATTATAAACTTATGTACTAATTATGGTTAACAACGAAATTTCTTGTACTTTTTTGCTATATCATTACGGTATTAAGCAAAGTTAATGCGTCCATCTTCAAACTCACAAGAAATAGCAATAAAAAAAAAAAAAAAATCAATATTCAATGCTTGTCCTACTCAAGTATTCAATTAGCTTCTGCTTTAAACAAATTTTACTAAGTGACGTCTGAAGCTTATCGTGATCTTATGAAAGTAATTTCGACTCTGTGACTTATTTCAACAATCTCTGAAAAAAACCCAAGTGAGCTCTTCAATACTGATATCTCTGATATATATCCTTGATTACGGTCGAGAACATCGATTGTTGCCAAATTGAGTCTTGGTATATGATGGACCAGCATCACGATAAACTTTGAAAGGTGTTTGATGCGCTTCGGTAGCAGATTTCTTTAAATCAACAACAAAAGTAATGAATTTGGAAGAAGAAGAGTTTTGAACGCTCCACAAGCATTAGCATCGGCGCAAGCCGAATAAATCAATAATATTGGAAGGGGAAAGGGTTATTTTATGTAGAGGAAGGTCAAAATCATCGTCCATTCAACTATTATTTACACAAACATTTCCCATTTTTAGATTGTTTTCACCTGTAGAAGGCGCCTATCGAAATTAACGCAAACACCGTGATATTATCACAAAACCGAATGATTAACTTTATTAGACGCATGGATGTAGAATATGTAGTAGTCGACGTTATCCGATCATAATGTTCTTACTTGTCTTTGTTAAATGAATGAATAAATTAATCAATTTTATTAGACGATCATTATTTTTGAAATATATTTCTGTTTAAATATCTATAAATTACATTACAAAAATAAAAGCCCTTTCTTTATCTTAATATTATGCAATAGACCAGTTTGTAATAATTAAATAAATATAGAAAAAACATTGAACATTTAAAAGCTATTTTATTGCCTAAGGTTACGTTTCAAGCATTTCAAGTAATAACATCACTTAACCCGGGGCTGGGTTGATGCAGATAAACGATTTTTCCTGTTTTTTTTTTTTTTTTTCAATCTCTATGCGTAGGTCTGTAGGCAAAATTCGCGAGCGATCATTTATTATATTCTTTTTGGTTCATAGCATATATATGGCTCAGTTGTGGAGCGCGGGGCGTTTTTGCCATAATTTTAAGAACGTATTCGCTAACATCCGTGATCTGTAATAAGTTTAACTTGAATTTGAATACAAAAGGAAAGTATATGAATTTGCAGTGCATTTTCTCATAAGCAAAACAAAATAGATGCCGTATACACAGAAAGTAACGAAATAGTGGGAAACATATTGAAAACTACAAAATATCTACAAAGGAATGTGATCTGGTTTCTAAGACATTCTTTGCTCTGGGCTTCGCCAGTCAATCTTTATCGCTATTATCATGAAATTTCACATTTTAATCAACTACGACATTTTGCCATTGGAGTTAGTCTCAACATTGGCCAAAACAACTGGCAACCTTCTGCAATTGAAATCTAATTGAGTGAAAATTTAAGGTTCAGTTGTCGTCTAAAGGATTTTGACAACGCGATATGGACAGCTTTGCTTTAGCTTGCAACATTTCACAAAGTGAATGTAATCCATTTATGTGAACGCACGCCTTACAAACAAACACTTCGTACCGCATAGGACTTCTTGGTCTTAAGAATTTTGTACCCGCAAGCCATTTGCAATTTCAATGCAGAATTAGTCTCTTACTCTACTTGCTTACTAAGTGTACACAGATTGTGTATTGTCTTTAGATAAGGTTGGGAAGATTTCTATGCTTCCGGTTTAGCCGTCATTTTGACAAAAATGGACTTTAAGTAAACTATTATAGCACGCTCATCATCGGCCATGACGAGTATGTCATGAACATTATCTAAAGATCGTTAATAAAATAATATGCAATGCAAATGGACCAAACACATTTATAAAAAAAGGGAGTGTGCCTATGACAGTATTGTGCTCTTTTTAAACAGTTCACTTGTGGAGCGAAAAACATATAGTGAGTGTGGGCATCCTAAACCTATAAACCTATATATATTTTGCTTGATCTAGAAAGACTTAAAATACATTTACATTTTATTGCTTCAGATTCACTTTCTAAGTAGATCAAAGCTTGTCTGTCCATCTGTCCCGTTTCTATGCTTGTGTTCAACCTGTAGACATCAATTTTTGAAATATTTAGATGAAATTTGGTACACTGATGTGTTTTGACTCAAGGCCGTGCATTATTGGAAGTGGTTTGAATCGGACTGCTTACCGAATAACAACTCGTTTTGAAAAGTCGTTATATGAGTAACAAACAGCATGCAGCTTTGTGTTGGGCCGTGGTCTACTATAGTATTTTTTATTCCGATTTTCCTTAACTACAACTATTTTATTTATTTATAAATTGTTGGTTACAAAAAGAGTAATTTTCTCACAAACATATCAACGCATTAAGCGTTTTTTTTTTTAGTTAATGTGAAATTAAACTTTGATTTCTTCTGCATACACAATTTTTCCTTATCAATAAATGGTAAAAAAAAAAAAAAAAAATTTTATATAATTAAGCGGCACTGATTAAACCCAAGCGTAAAAGCATGCCAAAAAAATTTACAAAAAAAAAAAAAAATATATATATATATATATATATGTATTCCTGATTTCGTTGAAGAAAAAAAAAAAATTTTTTTTTTATCATTTTTTCATTTTAAGGTTTTTTTTTTTTTGGTTCTTTAACCCATCATTCGAAAATATTTACATACTAGATGTTTCTTTTTCTTGGATGGGTAGCACACCAGAGGCTAGGAAGTATACACATATGTTCATGATGAACTTTTATTATAGCGGTCACGCTGACAAAACTTATGGTAGACATTTGAAATTTTGAAACAAGTCCCAATGGTTGCATTTGTAGCTCAAATTTCGAAGTCTTAGTTAGCCCAACGAAAAGTTGGTACAATAAGTAAATAACGGTAGCTTTGTAAACAACCAGTCCGGTTTAAACGTGGACCTCAGTAGTCCAGTTATTGCTGTACATGAACATTTTGAAAAGAATGCTTCTAATTTTGCTGCCGGACCGAGTTGGATCGCGCTTCGGAAATACTCACACATAAGCATTTGCTGCAGTATTAAATTGAACGCCGCAATGCTTTGCTACTTTTTAAGACAATCT
This sequence comes from Glossina fuscipes, assembly GCF_014805625.2. Lineage (NCBI taxonomy): Eukaryota > Metazoa > Arthropoda > Insecta > Diptera > Glossinidae > Glossina > Glossina fuscipes. The sequence continues at coordinate 5,797,280 of NW_023998414.1, forward strand.
AATAAATATTTTTGGTTAGCTTAACATCTGAAACGTTTGTTTTTTTTTTTTTTTTTTAAGTTCACGTCATGCATTGATCATTGAAGAGTTACTGCGTTATCTTTTTTTCTTTTTTTTTCATTTTAGTCATATGGGTGCTTCCATTTGCTTCATAAGTATTTCTTATAAATTTCTGTTCTACATTTGATGGTTTGGTGGACTGTTTATAGTACTTTTGAAGATTGCCTGCATGTTCACTAACGCAGAGATAGATTTACCCTTTCCTTTACAGCATTCATAGCTATCTAACAAGAGTAATCGATGGGTGTAAGATTTTCAGCTGATTTAATTCTGTCTATCTGTCCGTCTATCTTTCTCTCTTTTGTTATTGACATACTGCAAGGCGATAGTAAGTTGACATATATTATGCTCGTCTGGGCGATCAAATTTCCAATTAAATTGAATTCTGCCCACAATAATCATAGTAATACGGACTATAAAAAATATTGATCTAAAAGTGGGAATAAAAAGTACTTGAAAAATCCAGTCTAGTATATAATGATAATACCAGTCACAGGCAGCTGAGACACACCCACATTTAATCATCAACTGTACAATGATAAAGTTTGCATTTCAAACGGTGCGGGTGTAAAAGATTCGTCCTCAGGCGACTATTTGCTTATTAGTATTATTATTATTTTGTTTGTTTCTTATTTTCCTTAGTTTGCATTACAATTGTGTTTATATATCATTAAGTTATGGCGTAAGTACGTAGCATTTTAATCAACTAACATTAATTTAGTTTTTATTTGCTAAACAAGTAGTGGGTGGATTCAAGAAAAAAAAAAAAAAAAAAAAAAACAAATTGCAAATACATACATATACATATATACATATATATATGTATATATATATATATATATATATATCCATAAATAATCAATTGTTGAAAAAGAAATAATTTATTTAAATACAACGGTGATCGTTAAGGTATTCTTTAACACTCCATGAATAACAACGCAATTTATTTTTTCAAGTGGTCTGGCAGTTATCAAATTTTTACATCTACGTTACGGATAAGGTGGGTTTATATTGCATTTGCCAAACGTTGAAAAAAACGAAAAAATATGTACCAGAGATCCCAAGACTGCACTCAATGAAGTAACCGGTGCCGACTGAGAATCTTCCTTTTGCAAAATACAAACTCTCAGATTAAGTTAAAATGAGTTAACGACCACGCCTATAATTACCGAAAAATTATTCATGTTTTCCTCTTTTCTAAATACGGAATTAAGAACTTTATAGATTTCAATGTACAAATTTCAGTTACGTCTACAGTTTTTTCCTTGTTTTCACTTGTTTTCGGATCGAGAGTTAGCTAAATCTCGAACCAAAGGTCCCTTCGCAATTACAAAAAATTCGTATAGAAATACTAATTATCTAGTACTGTCAAATCACGTAAATGTACGATACGATATTAGGCGAATATATTTTTGGTCCATTTTGCAAGCTAGTGATTCATATTAATGGCTTATACCTTTTTCTTTGTTTACTAATCGGTTGTCCTTACCCTTGCAATTATTACACTTGTCAATGCCTAATTGCTTTTTATACGCATCACCGAAGGCTTTGAGGATATGTTGATTTTGTCCAAACTTTCTTAGCATCCAGAAAAACGCTTCAGGCTTCCTTGATCAGTATATCAAATTCTGAAACGATTTAGCCCTGTCCGCCTAAATATCTGCTATATGCATACTCCTGATCGTTAAAATTAAGATCCCGATCATTCCAACTTATTACAGGGAGATTGTTATTGAAGATCAAAGTCAAAGAAGACGCTCACAATGCACGCCTCCGCTGCCGTTTGGGTTTTTTTCTTTATTACTCGTCAAGATATAATAGGAAGAGTCTGTATATTCTATGGACGATTGATTCTACATTATATGTAGACATGTAAAAAAAACTCAGCCACACCTGCCTATAGGGTAGAGTATTAAACTTTCATTCTCTTCGAGTTTTTTTTTTTTTTCTTCTTCTTCTTCCTGAACACAAGCAAGAAAATCTTAGATATTTAGAGAGAATTAGTTATTAATTTACAGCGATAGACGTACACCTAGGATCACAAATGGCTTTTCGGGTAATTTTGACTTTTTTAATAGGTTCCCCTTTATGTCACTTCGAAAGTTATCTGAAATCTGATTAATTTGATAAAAAAACAAAATTAAATAATTGACATCCATGAGGTTATTGAAGAAAAATCCATACTTCTTAGTAATAAAAAGTATTTGAAGCAATGACTGATAATATCAATGGCAACAATTAAACTAGCGCCCTATTTAGAACAGTAAAACCCAAGTCCGTGGAAACTAAAAAGTTCTCTCTTACAGCGGAAGGATTATTGTGGCTCGTTTCACAGTCGGCGTTCAAAGAACAATTGAACGAAACAATGCGATGCAACGATGGGAAATGTAAATAATTATAGGTGTGTGTAATATGACTTGCACTGTAAAAAGCAACGGTAAAATTCAATTGCAATGCTTGTTAATTTATTACACTTGAATTATGTGAAAAACAATTAATAATAACATACTCGCTTGAAAGTGAAGAGTTACTAATCGTTCAAAAAAAAAGCTGCAGAATTTTCCATTATGAACACGCGTAATCGATCCCATCTTCTTCCTTTTCTTTTTTTGGAAATGTGTGGCTTATACGCGCTATCGCGCTTGTCGAAATTGTACACAGAATAAGCGGGAATTTTTGCAGCTCACTCTAAAAGCCGTCCGAAAACCGCTAACAAAATATGCCACACTTTCTACCAAGGCGTGTAATCAAAAGATAGATTTATTAATCTATAATCCTTTCGCTCATAGTCATATCGTATTATCGTCACTCTTCTTATTTACTTACTTCTGCGTCTGTGAGGTGAGACAAAAATGAAACTTGTAGCTAACAACTTTGGCAAATTTGACTTTGCTTGTTATTTGACAATGGCTCAATATTTTACAATTGTATTTTTTTTTTTTTTTTTTTTTTTTTTTTGTCAAGAATTCACAAATTTTGCCTATCGAAGTAAATTATCCTAAGCTTTAAAAAATATTATCGACTATTGTATTTTATTTTGATAATGGATCGGTCGGAAATTCGTACTGTCTGTCGTTAAGTGTGAGCTCTTACTTGCAACTACTATACTATATGGGTATTGTCATGAAAAGTAAGCCCTTCTATCTCGATATAGTTTCTTATGACGAGAACGGGTGAAAAGTGCAAGTAAGAAAATTATGTCCGTCACACTTAAAATCTTTGTCGCTCGATGCTTTTATTCACTCTCATAAGCAAGTGAATGCGATAGAAATTCCTCGAATCGTTCACAATTTACTTCACTAAAAGGTATTGTTAATAATAATCAATATACCCCGTCGTGGCGTCCACCATAATAAATTTCAAATGAACATACATAGCTTATCGCATTCTTCTCTCCAGTTCCTTTCATTTGATATCCATATCGCTGGTATTATTCAGAAAGAAATGAATCCTCCCAGTCATGGTGTTCGCCATATATACTTTTGGCATTAATACATTTTTAGGCGGATAAATAGCACTTCATTTGAGCAATATAGAAAGTAGTTTTAAACATTCAGAAAATGAATAAAGGACTAAATTAGGCAAAGTGGTGTAGTGGTCTTTAAAAGGCGGCCTTGTCCGACTATGATATTCTTACTTACTTTTCTCATTTTGATTCTAAAATCAATTAAACCATAGGTTTTGCGGTACAATGAATGCAAATTAAAAATATTAGGTCTGTATAAGTTCTATAGCTCTCTGCCATAATGTCTATGTTATTGTGTAACTCGTTTTTAGTGGAATCATTTCGTACGTTTAGGTTCAACTTGTCCAATGATTTGAGTATAAATTTTTACTTGTTTCTATTTTAACGCTTTTCAAAGCAAAAAGAAAAAAAAGTTAAATTTTTATTTTTACAATTATTTTTACAATTTTTGACATTTCCTTGTCAGCTATCGACATACATTCTCAAGTTTGCGTAAAAGATATGCAGTGCACGCAAAAATTGCTTGAGAATGTAAAGTCAAGAAATTACTTATCTGTCTTTGATCGGTTTTTTCTATTCTTCATTTGATCGTTTTAAGTAAATATATTTATAAACATTTAGCCAAAAAAAAAAGAGAACATTTTTTAGAAGGAATGGAGAAAAATCATAAAGAAAATGAGAGTAAGTGTCGTCTTTTGTCCAAGGCAAGAGAAAAAGGACAACATATAACTGTCATTAAACAAATCAGAAAATCTGTAAAGGGTCTATTTCTTCTTTCCTTACGTCCTACTCGCTTACGTTCTATAATACTGACCTGAGTAAAAATTAGATAAGGAGCTTCTCCACCGACCACCACGATCGTTTATGTATGTCAGATGAAATCTTATCTTGCTGAGTCAATCAGGCAGCCCTTACATTCCGAAGTATCAAAATGGTTGTCCCATCTTCTCACTTCATCGTACCGTTTACGTATATGCTAGCATGTTGGCAAGACCACCAATGATATCCTAAAGGGACTAATTTCCGGCGAAAGCAAGCTGAAAAAAACCGTTGCCGATCTAGCATCGACATTCAACGCGATTATTATTGTCCTTAGCTCGTTATACATGCAGTTATATATCACTTCCTTTTCTCTTAGCGCGTAAAAGCCAAATAAAAAATGGTATGCACGACTACACATTTTGTATAATTTTTTTTATTTTTTTTTTTTTTTTTTTATTTTTTTAATCTCGTTTTTATTGCTTTTCATTAGCATATTAGTTGTCAGGGTTGATTTTCATATTTGTCGCTTTTCAACGCAATTCTCTCAAGTTTCTCAACTGTTTTAAAGGAAGTTGCTTACTAAACCGGAACCACATTGAAAAGACGGCAACAAACAAAAACTATTAGCAATTGTCGTAGTAACCTGCTTCAGTGTATAAGTGTATAGAGGGTGTATTTAGTAATATTCTTTTCTTTTTTTTTTTCTTTTTTTATTTTATTTTTTTCTTGTATTCTTGTGACAAGTACGTATGTCTATCCCTTTGCTTCTGTCTGGTTGTCTTTCTGTCTGCCATATTACTTGGCTTGGCTGTTCGATAAGTACCTGCTCTCATTTAGTGCATGAGATTAAAGTGTCTGTCTATTCTTTCGAACACTTGAAGAAGGAAACAAAACCGGTGCAAAAGGGAAATTGTTCAGAAAAAGTGCAAAAGTATTTCAATTTATTTTTGCTTTTTTTCTTCGTCTTCTTTTTCTTTAACTTAATAAAAAAGGAAAAGAAATTCTTAAAGGAAGTGAGACTATCTCGCTGGAAAATGAAGAACTTGTAAGGTTATCTTAAATAACCACCACTTCAACTCAAGGCGTATTGTATAAAATCAATTGAATTTTTTTTTTTTTTTTTTGGTCTATGAACAATAAGTGGTGGGATTTTATTATGAAACATTTATAGTGGCAGGGTGCATTTACTGTTCATTCCGGCAAGCGAAATTATAAGCGAAGAATATTATTTAACCGTTAAAGAGCGTTCGCTACTAGCTGTTTGCCAGAATTATAATCAGACAATTCTGCGTTTTTGCATCACGATAACGCATCTACTCATGCACTGCATTGATTCTTCAAGACTTTTTCAACAAAAGTCCAATTCATTTCGTTCGATCGAAATGAAAATGAGAAAAGCACTTTTTAAAGCCTCAGTTCACAGTCTATCCCATTGACGACTGAAGATATTAGCATAAAATTGTATTTAAGACAAGGTTCAATAAGTTCGTAAGATGGCATATTGTCTGCATTTGTTGTTGCTATTCATGAATCCATAAAATTGTTAGATAGCTAGTTGTCAGCGAAGGGAGAAACAAAAAAAATTTACTCGTTTGGATAATTCCAAGCGTTTTACGTGGACGAGTCCAACAACTTTTTGGTCATCGCCTTACGCTATTGAACTTAGACGAAAACCTATGACGAATATTGAGTAAATTTCAAACGAACAATATCTGGAAATAATTAAATATTATTAATAGTTAGAATTACATATGCGATCTCAGAGTGTCTCTGAAGACAAAAAATATTCCTATAAAAATGTAATACTATCCGTCCTATATCTGCGCATATCTGTGCGCACGAACGTGCATATTTTTGGGTGAATTTGTGACGAGGTTTTGCCTTTTGAGAAGGAAGAACCCAAATCCATTAAGCATTCTTATATATTTATGTCTTTCGGTTTGAAATTCAATTAAGCCCTCCATGTGTTAAACGGATTAGGATAATCTGCATAAATTTCAGGTTTCACTTCATATCAGAAAATCCGTATGTTTGGCACATAAGCGGATGGACAGATAACTGTGAATGACATCTGTTGAAATTTTATGATAAATAAATCCGATATATATGATATTGTTATATGACATATATAGTGCATTATTCAATAAGTTCATGGGATGATATATAGATGTTGCTAGTATTGGCAAATCCACACGATGATGTTTAGATAGTGCCGACCTTCAAACGAAATGTATCAAACAATTCATAACTCTGTCCGACTATTTGTCAATAGTCAACCTACATTTATGTAAATTATCCTATAAACTTATTGAGTGATAGGTATATGTATGTATATGACGTGTGTCAGTTATTGTACAAGAAAATAAAATTGAGATAATTGTATTATATTTTGCAACGACGATTATGAAAATATGATAAATGACTTAAATTGAAAACTCTTCAACATCCCGAGATGAAAAAACAGTAAATTGCATGAATGCAAAAAAAGAAAAACAAAATTCAATTAATTTAAATTAATAGAAATTCAAAACTTTCCGCTTCCCTTTTACTCATTTTTTAAAAACTGTGACCTTTCTTCTTGCCATTCCAACATCTCATCAATTCTTCTTCACTCTTAATAACTTAATAATATGGAAACATTGTGAACTTAAAAAAAAAAAGAAAAAAAAAAAATAGTTATTATACTCAATTAATATTAATTTATTTACTCATCCCTACAAAATACGTGAAGCTCCCACTTTCATATTTTCCGTATGTGACTCATACTCATCATGACGATCATCATCATTATCATCATCGGTAGCATACATATCGTAAGGTATTTTATTTTTTCTTTAAACTTTGTGATGATCAGGAAAAGTCGTCGTCTTTTTTTAGAACAACAGATCCTTTAATATATTTATTGACCAATCCTTGTAGTAAGTTCTTGTTTATATATCCCTTAGACTCTTTAACTTGCAATATTAAAATAAGCAAAAAAATTAAACTCGGCTTTAACTCAATCGTTTACGATTTTTATATTAAAAAGAACTTAAAAAAAACTAAATTGCAACACTTTGCTGACATGATTTTTACCGCCCAGAAAGCAGAGGTGTTGTCAGCTTATGTTAGGCATATGCTGTGAACGCTGTTCCGAGGCTGTTGTCAAATTTGAAACCGCTATGATCATCTTTGAGACCGGAACAATGTTTGCTACATATGCACGTGGATGGACGGACAGACAGACAGACGAACAAGGGTATATTAGAATCTGAATTTCACACAGATTAAGAATATTTGTATTTTATAAAATATCTGAAACTGACTTCCAAAATACACACATGGGCAGACGAACCGAGAGACATGTCCAAATAGAATCTGATTTCCACACTGACTAAGAGTATTTGTACTTTATAGATTATGAGAAACGTCCCTCCGGGTGTTGCAAACATTTTTGATGGATATAAATTCTGCTTTTCTTCGATAAGCTTTAGCATGTAAGCCTTGAGGTTCACCGTCTTTTTTATTCGCGTTACAGTATTTTGCCCTGTTAGCTGGATTATCGAGTAAATGATCTTAAATCTAATCTGGCAGATTTTTGATTTTGGAAGATTTTCGAAAATACTCAGTCAAACAAAGAGCACGAATTGTCGCAAAACCTTAAATAAAACAGTTAGTAGATTAGGAGGGAGAGATGGAGCCACTGTAATAGTTTAATTATACAATGTCTACACAAGATCAGTCAAATCTATACTTGAGTATGCCACCGATGTGTGGTCTCCTTCTTATAGGTGCTATGTGGATTCAATGGAATCCGTTCAATAGCAATTCCTGTTCTTTGCCCTTAGAAACTTGGTTGGGGATCCGCTTGCCTCTTTATAATAATAATAATAAGGCTAACTTTCATAACACTCAGCCAATGGTGGATATAACTACCGGCTTCTCAATCTGTGTAGAGTGCTTTGCAAAAATGTACCTCAATATCCGAATCTTTTAAATTCTATCGAGTCATCTCTGCTTAACATGGACGATTTATCCATGTCGGCTACAAATTAGCTTCTAATCTTGACATCTTGGAGTGATTCGAAAAATGAAGTGAACTTATTCATTCCTATCCTTTTGCATGATTGCAATGGTTTCGGGGTTCAGTCCCAACTCGGATCTGTACCGGCTGTGGGGGTGTGCTAGATACGTACATGCTTTTTTCTCCCTAACTTACTTATACTTGAATTTTATTCATTTTATTTTTTTCTCATTTTTTTTCTTTTACCGTTTACCGTTCTTTATATTTTACGTAATAGTAAGTAACAGTTGTCAGCATGAGATTTATTTGTAAAAGTCAATTGAATTCGGCTGTTACTGTATTTTCGTTCAATATTCGCAACACCGCGGAGTTATTACCGCGAGGAAAACATTAATTTAAACGGCTCTACAGCACGTAATCTAACCGGTGCCAATACGAGCCTGAAAGAAAAAAAACTCATTTTATCTGCACAGGCACAAGTAGAGAACTAGGTAAGGGATTTTGAAAATGTCGGTGGGAAGTGCTTGAATGAAAAAGTTCAACTCTTCACCCATAAAAAAAGGAGCAATCTTTTAATATTTGAGTTGTCTTATCAAAAGTTAGTGCCTAAGCAGTGGTTGGTAAAATGTTCATTAAAAAAATATTGCAAGAAATTCTATCAAAACAAATGAAAATAAAATAGTTGGAGTTATGGTCCTTTAAGCTTTATAAATATTGCGGAGAGATGTTTTTTTTTATTTTTTTTTATTTTTTGCCTTTAATACATTTTTTATTCGTTTTCACCGTTAGTCTGCACTTTCATGCCTCGAACAGCTAAAGGAAGTAATTGAAAAAAAAAAAAATCGGGAAACCATTTCATTGCTCTAATATAGTTTCGGGTAAAATATTTTTTTTTTTTTGTTCTTTAAATAAAAGCAGAAATGATGCTAGAAGATAAGAATTCAATTTATTTGCGGATTTGCTTTATGTCTTTTAGCATTATTTAGTTTATTTATTATTTTATTTGTTTATTTATTTGTTTTGATGTTCAAAATGTTTTCTGAAACGGTTATTTAACCTTTAAATTACCAGCAGTAGTATCAAGCGGTTTATCGTTCAAATTCAAATGTGATCTTGAATTAAACACATTTGTGAAGACATTTAAAATAGAAAAAAAAAAAAAACGGAAAAAAGGAAAAATATTTAAAACCATGCAACCGGTTTTAAATAAAGCTGTTTATGTTTATGTTTAGGTCAGGGGTGTGATTTTTTTATTTACTTTTTTCTTATTATCATTTTTTTATTTTTTATTTTTTTTTTTTTGATATTCCTTTTTAATTTATTTTCTTTGTCGAGAAAGAGATAATAAACCAAATAAATCTAAACCAAGACACTTTACATTATAAAAGCGAAAAAAAAAAAGAAAAAAAAAAAAAAATGAAAACATGGCAATGACTCATATGTTTAGTCAACGCCATATCTGCCGTGATTTGGTTTAACGAAATATATATACAGCAGTATATACATATACATATATATGTGTATATATATATAAATACATATAGATATCTACAAGATAAATGAAAAAAAAAAAAAAAAACTGGTTTCACTTCTTAATACGAAAAGGCTTTTAATGATTACAGTTTTTCAGATGAAAGACGATAAACGAAGAGTGGTCTTTGAAAACAGGTGCTAACATAAAAACTAAATACAGACAGTTTGATAAAAAAAAAAAAAAAATTCTTGTTTATTCGAAAAGATTTATTTCACCAACTAAATAGAGTTACATAAAAATAAAATAAAAAAAAAAAAATGATTACAAAAAAATAAATCAAAAAAAATTAAGAAATAAATAGCAAATAAATAAATACCGATGATTAGGAGAATGCCTTAAGTATTCCTCTAAGAAAGAAATTAATTAAAAAACTGAAAGAGCATACAACAAAACAACTAAGGACAAATTATAAATGTTCATATATACCCGATGATTGTAAAAATAGTGTAAAACAAATTTTTATTTATTTAGAAAAGTTATAGAAAAATGCATTAAATTACGATTTTTAGTCAAAAAAAGAAACAGACAAAAATGTTCGGAAAACTCGGACTTTTTGCCACGTTAAAGGTTATGATAAACATTGATCTACACGGCATTAATAATCTAATCAGTAAGTAATCGAATGTATAATATAATCATACCTATCCAACACAAATAGTTTGATAAATTGAGAAATGATAATAAAAACGAGTTAGGAAGTAAATAACAACTCAACGAAATGGTTTCAGTGAGAAATTCTTATGAAAAAATAAATAAATAAATACATAAAGAAGTAAATTTGGGCTTGACCAAATCTTTTATACCCATCACCGTTGTCCTATCGATATCTACTCTCAATGCCCGTTGATTTTATAGTTATTAAAGGAATTGCGGAGAAAAAATTATTCCATCACGTCCTCACGTCCGTCGTTTAATTTAGAATTAAAAAACACAAATTTTTGTTTGAGTTTAGTTTATGCTTTACTATGAGCGCGTATTTCGACCAGTTTTTCCCATTTTCATTATTAATCTGCGCACAAGAACCTCCAATGTTCCTGCCAGCTTTGAAGTCGGAATCTCCAAAAGGCATTATGTAGACAGCCAGACGGACGGACGAACAGATAGACAGGTGGACCGACATCAAAAATTGAGATTTATCGTATGAAGACAAAAAATACATGGACGGACGGACGGACAAATTGAAATTAGAATTCAGAAATAGTTTCTGAATCGGCATAATAAAAGATGGGTCAATCTCAAGTCCTTTTGGGTCGACACAAACTTAATATACCCACCATAAGCATCACAAGCGATGGGAAGTATAAATCGAAAGGTGAAATAATGAATAAGAAGCAAAGGATATCTATGTGTGCAAAGGTAATGAATTCAGAATTTAATTTAATTTAACATCGATTTAATAGTTAATACCTTTCTTTTCATTTTTTTTTTTCCATTCGTTCATGGAAGTCTTTAAATACCTTGAGAGATTGTTTTTTGTTTGCAATCATCAGTGCTTTTGTAAACAAATAATGGGCTGAGAAAAAAGTACTTAATTAAACAGTTCGTTCGTAGTCTTAAATGTTATTTCACAAGAATTAAAACGAAAATCGCTTAATCATTTAAAGCGTCCAACTAGTAACCAGTAGTTTGGAATTAATGCAGAAAGAACTGTAAGCACACGCGTTGAGTACAAATATAACAACAAAAATAATTTGTAGAACGTAAGCAATAATAAAGGTTTCCAACGCTTACATCATTTACTGGGAAATTGGGAAATTTTTTTTTGAAAAATTGTGTCAAAATATTATATAAATAAGAAAGGACCGAAAGTAATTTTCCTTTCGTTCCAATGTTTTTTAAGATCTAAACTCAATGATTAATTTTCCCCTTGAGATGGATCGATTTTTCGAGAAAGTATTTAAAATCTTAATTAATCTTTTTGCTTAATTCTTTTCGTAAATGGAAGTAATTTAAAAAAAAAAAAGAGCCCTTCCTGGAATGTTCAGGTGTGGTCGTTGTCTAAAAAAGCAACAAGAAGAAGAATAATAGAAAGACAATATAATTGAAAAAATATTCGGTTAAAATTATTTCCATATAACAAAACAATTCAAATAAAAATTAATCTTTATTTGCTTCGGTTAAAATGCCGGGTAGGCGTATAACAATTGTTTACACATTTTCTTATTCACGACGGGTCAGAACTGTTATATTTTACATTCTTCACACACGTCACAAATTATGCAAAAGAGATTTGACAAGCGAACACTCGCCTACCACCTGCGATTGTTGAAGCAACGAGAATTAAAATCAACAAAACTTACACCGATGCGAATAACATGTCAATATCCTAAACTGTTTCCAAAATTTTCCTTCTACTCTCATCGCCGTGTTAGCTTATTGGCATAACGCTGATGACCGACGAGAAAGAGAGAGAGAGAGAGAGAGAGAGAGTGAGTGTCGAGCAACTTCATCAGCTAGCATGGAGTGCTTTGTATCACTTGTTGGGCTCATATTTTTGATAAATTTTTTTTTTTTTTTAAAGATCCCCAATGATCTTTTATGCGAACACCACTGACAGCCCAGAACTTGAAGGGAAGCTCTTTCTCTATAGACTATGCAAAAGAAAGACGACGCAAAATACAGATAACATTTAAAAGTGATTGATAGAATTGCTATCAGACTTGTGCTGTAATTCTGCTACGTATGAATGGTTGATACGTGTTTTTGCCAATGTATCGATGCAAAGAGAGTTTCAGGAATGCACATCCTTGCATGTATATTCCACGATCTACATCAGATATATATCTAGGATTTCTTGATGGAATATATATTTGAATGTTTTTCTAAACTTTTTAAGACGGGCAAAGGGCGCTACCCGGTCAAGTTTCGCTATGTATTCGCTTTAGACCGCTTATGGACCGTTTCCAAGTTCAGTTTAGAATATGTTGTAATGAAAGATAAGTCTTTAGATGTGCAAGAATCTTCCAATCTTTGACTTTTTATGATGAAAGCGTGTTATTGAGAGTAATTTGACCTAAAAATCAATTGGACCAACTATTGAACCACATTGATCCAATTGTTTGTTACGCCATATCCCATAACGGTTCTCACGAATAGTAGGCCGTTTAGCAAAACAATTTTATGCTCAATATATATTTTATTATAAAAATTTATTATTTTAGTGTAAAAATTAATTGTAAGAAATCCGGATCATATAGACTTCAAAATGTATAGGGGCTCGTATGGAAAGCAAGCAAGGAATTATATGCCGACAACGTCCAATTAGTAGTTTTTTATGCCGGAAGCAATTGAAAAATAATAAAATCTTTGACATGCAAATGAAGTTTGGTAAACGTGGGCCAAAATTGGTCTATTCATGTCTTGACCATCCGCCCATACGAGGGCTTTCATGAACAGTACGACTTCGCATTTAAAAATAACGTATAACTTTTGGTGCATCGATGACGACAATGAGTGAAGGACCAAGTAAGTGGCATAGGGTATCTCAGTGGTCCGCTTTGTTCGCCCATAATGTTCTTATTGCAATAGTGCTACAGTTAATGCAAAGCATTATGATATCCTATTCATATTGTGCTATAGTATTTGATTTTATTTCAATGTATGTGCGTACATATGATTTGATAAATGAAACCATTGTTTCTCTCTTTGTTTGCTACTTTTAGTTATTATCCATTGCTATAGAGTTTACATGTTTTCCTTTTTCTTTTTTACAACTAACGCTGTCTGCTCCTATTGTCATTATTTATTATTTGTATTTACCATAACGCTTCGGTCAACAAATCTCGGAACTAACATATATATACCGTGTCTAACAAAAAACAAAACAAAAAAAAAATTCGTATAAATTTTTTAAGAATAGTTCCAATCTTTAAACGATGCTTGTCAAAATAATTAATCGTCACCATTTCTCTACGAGCAACACTAGTTTTTTGGCGATCTTACTTATGTTATTTTTACAACAACGGAAAAGTCCGAACTTTGTCTATTGATTAAACTTTGTCCTTGCTGAAAGGAGAAAAAACTTTGTTCAAACTCAGCAATGCCAGCACTTTGCCTCATCGAAAACAAGAGATTGTCGGCAGATTGTTCGCATGGGTAGTCTAATAAGTAAGAATAGCGATTATCCAGTCAAAAAAAAAAAATTTTTTTTTTTTTTTTTTTAATAAGTCCCGGGAATTACTGATCCATGTAGTAGATATTTTGTATCTGGTTCATTTGTATGATACGAAGCAAGTAAATCAACCAACAAACCAACCGACATTATCTCTGCCAGTCTTCGGCTATGTATGTCACAGCGTAAATAATCAAAGAATAACACAAAACCAACACAATAACATCAATAATAATTATCTTCATGACTAATAGATTTCATCTATATTCGGTGCAAGCATAATAGAAAAGAATGCATTTCATTTCTCTTCTTCTCATTGGAAAAAAAAAAAAAAAAAGTGCCGTTCCAGTGTCTCGAATTGATAAATAAAAAAACATTAAGGAAACAACAGAGAACGATATTATGTTCGGCTTAAGAAGATTTCGATGCTTATGGAAAACTACATTGTAAAAGTAAAGAAAAATACGTTCCACTGAAACTGAATAATGATTTGTAATAGTGTTCAAATACATTTCATAATAAGATGACATAGTCCTCACACACACACACACACACACACACACACACACAGTCAGGTAGTTTTAACATATTTGAAAAGAAAACACGCTTTTGACCGAACTCAAATCAAACAAATAATGCCACAACGAAAGGTTGCTTGCACAGGCAGCATTGCCCCGAGCGTAAGAGAGAATGTCGTAAATGAAAGCGTATCTGTGAAGGGATTTGCAAAAATGCATTATAACGACCTTGATTTCCCAAAACCAACCAGTTACTTCTGCTGGCGATTATATTCCGGCTTTAGTTGAATTCGATAACTATATAGTTCGAATATAACTTCGATAAGAACCAATCAATCCTCAAATGTATAATGAGGATTCCCCTCCGCGGCGAATAAAATTTTGCCTGACATCAAAGCAAGTAGAGTACACTAGAGCTATCGTTTTGATTACAGCTCAGTTAATTATTTATTCGAAAATCATTTTTTCCATCAACATAAGTTTTCAAATAAAATTAACATTTCCGTCAATTTGTCCCTGTACTTGTTCCAAATTTTGTGAATTTTCAAAAAATGTACAATTAAAATTGAAACTATTCGCCTGGGTGGCCGAGTAGGCAAAAGTCTCGACGAGCAACTCCAATGGTCGTGGGTTCAAATCTCAAGTGCGGCAGAGTTTTTAATTAAGCCGAAAGCCTTAGATGCTAGTGCTTTAAGACTTTAGTTTTTTAGAATTTACTCTCTGGATAAATTTATAATAATAATAATAAAATTGAAACTTGATAGGTATATATAGCCGGCAGTTGGCAGTTGACGACAGATTCCGTATGAAAATAGATACGAACGTAATCCTTGCACGCAAAAAGTTAAGAGAAAAAAGAAAAAACCGAAATATCAAAGCAATTCGTAAATGTGTTTATCTTTAGTAAATCGTTGTTCATATATCTGTCTAACAATGAGTTAAAACTTCAGTGCGAATGTGGCTCGAATTAATCGACCCGTTGACTAAAACAACATTTGCGATTATTGGGAGAAGGTGCGAGGGTAAGGGGTTAGTCGCCTCACTCTCTTTGTGTTAAATATTTTCTTCAAAGAATTCTCATTTCTTTTGAATGATTTTTTCAACGCTTTTCTGCGTCCTTTGTTATTTTAAATATTTTTTTCTTTTTTCCGTTACAATAATTCACTTGAAAAATTACTTTGTGCTTGAGTTAGAGCTAACAGCTGTTATTTGTTATTATTGTCGTTGTCGTTGTC
Organism: Glossina fuscipes; assembly: GCF_014805625.2. Lineage (NCBI taxonomy): Eukaryota > Metazoa > Arthropoda > Insecta > Diptera > Glossinidae > Glossina > Glossina fuscipes. The sequence continues at coordinate 5,812,969 of NW_023998414.1, forward strand.
GTTATTGTTGTGGTTGTGGTTGTTGTTTGCATAACTAATGTTCCTGCTGCCGTCTTTCCTTTAAAATTATACAGTCTTTGTGTTATTCAAGCATAATCAAGAGTCATTCCTCTCCTTGCAAGATATTTTAAGCCTTTTCTTTACCTCGTTGTTTGCAAGCGAACAAAAGAACTGCATACCAAATAATGGCAACAGCAGCGAAACCCTCATAACTATAAACAAAAGAGAAACAGTTTTTATGCTTAAGGGGTTTTCCTCTTGCTCAACAAAGATGTAACAAATAAAAAAAAAAAAAAGGAAGGCGTTCTCTATATTCATTCAATAATAATAATAATAATAAGAGCAATAATGCAAAAAAAAAAAAAAAAAAATTTCTGAAAAGTACATGCATACCACAAAAAATTATATGTACTTCTTTTTTTTTTTAATTTAAAAATTCTTCCAAAAAAAAATTTCACAAGCCGTAGAAACGTACTGCGTCGCACATAGGAATAAATTGTTGTTTATTAAAGAAAAAGTATATTTATTGCAGTCTTAAACGAAAAAAGCAAAAGAAAAAAAATTATGAGAAGAAATTCATCGCAAAGAATTTTTATTACGAAGCGAAAGGTTTTTGAATACACATACACATTCTTATGCCGGTACGTGTACATTAGTTCGCCATAAACGCTACCCATAAGAGCGAGAAGTCGTTACGTATGCTCCTCAGTGCAAGGACATGAAACTTCGCTTTCAATAAATCGTTTCGGTAGAGTTTACTTTGGTTGTAGCAGCGACAGTGTATGCTCGTTCGGTAAAGGCTTTCACACACACTTTCCGAGGGACTCAGTAGGTTGTGGCCAACACTTCCTCATCACTTTCCCTAACTCACTTATTTTTGACCGGTCTCGTGTTACAGCGATAGGGGGCATTTCCCAAGCGATTTGCCCTGCTTTGCTGAAGCTTCGGGGAAATCCAGAGATGCCATGAAATTTTGATCACTACTATGGCAAAGTGCGGGGAATTCTGTAATGAATGAATGACGCTTCGCTAAGTATTATGCTCTCCTTTCTTCGTTAGAGCGTAAGACTTCGACTTGCGAATGTCATTTGAATACGCATACGATTTCAGATCCATAAACTCCACATCCTAGATACGTTAGACGGTTGAAAAAAGCTCGATAAAATCGAATTTAATCAATCAAAAATCCCACGTAAACTTTGTCTCTTATTTGATATATTAAGCAGTTCGGCACCGTAATGGATACCGAATTGTTACTGTCGGTCTATTGGGTTCCCTAATCAAATAGCAAGAAAAAGAAATATAGGATATATCTGTGTAATAAGATCGATCCTGGGCTTGCTCATGTATTTATATAATTTATTATTTCGTTAATTTATTTTGATGATTATGTTGAATCAAATGATATTTTGTGCATTCGAAAAATCGTTTTACTCTTCACTACTATGAACTATTGTTTTCCATTTCCCCCATATTTTCGGTCTCTTTTACCTGACTAGTTTCACCATTTCTGAAAAATTATTTGTGGCCATTAACCTTAGGTTTATCATTTAATTTCTCTTCTCTAGTTTCGTTTTTTTCTTAATAAGTAAATTGAGTTCTTCATTAGAAATCATGCTGTTTATATGTGGATCTTATTACTATGAGTATATATATTATTCACATGTATTTTTATAATTATTTTATTAACCGTTTTTTTTGTAATTTTTTCTTATTCTTTCTTTTCCAGGTAAGTGTGTTATAAACTGAATATCAATAACTTGTAAGTAGGAAAATATATTTAAATGAATTAAATGTTTATATACATATGTATATATATAATATAAATATATGCATATACATGCAATCATGCTCATATGAGTAAATATTATATCATATTCCATTAAATCGACAATCAAGTGCGTAGCGCGTACAATACAAGACGTAAAAAAAAATCCTACAACAATCTAATCTTTAGTTTCATCTAAACATTATTAACAATATTTCGAAAATTATTAATACCTTTTAAATATTTATGTAAGCGACGTTTCTCTAATCCTTTAACAACAAGTTACAACTTGACGTACAAACAAGTAAGAATATCTCAACCTTACTTAGATAACATGCATCACTTCGCTTTATACAGTTATTCATGTGACAACTTTTCGAAACAATGTGTTATGTGGAAGGTGGTCAGATCCGATATGTTCTTTCTTGGATCAAAATTTGTCAGTCGACCAAATTCCATTAAAACAACTGAAAACTTGCAAGCTATACGTTGAACACAAGATAATAAAACTGACGGAAGAATAGACAAGCGTAGATTGAATCCGAAAATAATTCTAAAGTGATCGGTTAAAATAAAGGGTGTGTGTATCTTAGTTCCTTCTGCGTCTTACAACCATCCACAAGTGATGTAGGGTCACAAAATAATCAACTTAGTAACAAGTTTCGTCAAAGAGAAACTTCATCTGGATAGTGGCAAAAAAGAAGAACACGTTAGTGAGTCAAAGCGAAAAGTTCTACATACTTATATATATATAGCCTCACTTTCCCATAATGAATCTATATATGTTTAAGATATGGAACTGTGATCAGATTTCTTAAAGCGACAATTAACGCAACAAATAATTGAAAAAAGTTCGATCAAATTTTTCTATGACGTTTTCCATCCAAACGGTAATATTTATTGGCTGTCTTGGGAAACCGAAGAAAACCTTGACCGACAAGTTTTACACGACAGTAACAGTAAGGCACTGTTGTCTCGACGAAAACATATGGTAAGAACAAGCTATTTTTCCTGAAAAATATAAATTAGGCAGAATCAAAATGAAAATATTTTTTTATTGATTCATCATTTGTAATCTTCCAGATTCTCTAGATTCGTTTTTTTTTTTTTTTGTGAAATGTTTATAATTTAAAATTCCAAAGATAAAGACGAAAAAATCTTAATTTTTTTTTTTTGTTTTTGACAAAAATTAGTAAATGCCTTAAGTTCGTTCATAACAAGGAATCTAATCCATTAATAGAAAAGGCGAAGTGTATTGCACGAAAAAAGTTTTTCGTAAAGCCGTTGTCCTTGTCGTGTGTCCTTATAAACTAACCAATTGTTAATATGGTTTTGTAAGAGCCAAGATTCAAAGATCACATGAAATATATTTTTATTAAAGAATATCTGAACCACTTATACCGATGGCCACCAGTTAGAGGAGTAACATTGTAGAGGAACTGCGTTATTGCAATTGCCATTACAGAATTGTGTCATGTTGTTATATAAAATATGTTAAAATTTAAATCGACGTATAGTTAAGATCAAAATTTGTGTGTAAATGTGTGCCCAGTACACTGTCCAGAATCGAAAAACAAAAATGAACAACTTTTGAATATAGTTGGGTTCAGGCAAAATTATTGATTCCATATTACTTATTATTGCAAATTTTGCAAAATGATTGAATAATATCGACGATCGTTAGCAACGTTAGGAAAGATTACTCATTACATATTGATTAAATGATAGTTTTTGGATTCGCGCAATATTTGCATAAAATAATTCCCCAGATCTATACATTCTCAGGCAAGTTCCCAAGGATCCGTGCATCACATCTATGGCACATTCAATTGCTAAAGCCATAGAAATTGTGAGGAAAATTTAATATCAAAAAAAAAAGAAGAAGAAATGTTTGAAGATTTACCAAACTTATCTCACCTACACATGCCCACTAGAGTCAATATTGTCGAAAAAACAAGAAAAAGAAAATACAATCATTTTAAGTTTAAATATATCTCAAATTAAGTTTAAATATATGTTAGATCACATTTCAGTTGATATATTTGCATTTGCCACGTTTGCCCTGTCACGTTGACCGTTTTCAGTACACGTTAAAATGCCTGTTAAAAGCTAAGAACAATTGTTTTCTTTACGCTATAGGAATTCAAAAAAAATTAATTAATATTATTACTATTTTATGGGGAGTTATGATGTTTATAACCCTGCCCGTGACGTGTACCGATAACGGTACTCGATGCGTGGCGAATAGATTATTATCAGATTCAAAACACAAAAAGATGGTAATTAAATTAATTAATTTTGTCACCGTGCGGCCACAAAAGGGTGCATCGGACACGGAAGAGTGCACTGTTAAGCAACCATTCTTAGGCGGCCTCCAAAGTCTAAGCGGGATGACTTGTTTTCGTTTTTTCTTTCATATAATAGAAAACTACAATTCTTAAGGATAAAAATTCTCTCTCTCTCTCTCTCTCTCACACACACACACACACACACACTCACTCTCTGTCTCCCTTTCGCAGTATCTCGTTCTCTCACCCCTCCTGATCGAATACAGAAGAGAAACTAGTAAAGAAAACATAATTACGAAAAATTAAATCAAGCGTTAAATTTTTATACGTTTACTGTAGTTACCTGCAAATTTCATACACCATTTAAAAAATTCAGTAAGACCAGCAGAGCATAGTGTTTGAAATAACATAAAAGGTCAGACATAACGATTATAGCCATTACTTTGCGTGATTACAATACATACGATACGTTGCATGAAAAGAAAATTATTTTAAATGTAAATATATTAAGTAAAACAAAATACCGGTGTACCTTATAGGTAGGGCCAGCAGATTTCGTAGCTATTAATAAGTTGAAAAAAATAAAAGAGAACACAAGTAAAAGATTTTAAATACACGACACTACTTAAAACACATTCAATGAAATTCATTAAAATCTGTTGGCGAACCGTGAATGCAAAAGATCTTTATATCCACCAACTACACACTAGCAATAATAAATTGCAACTCAATATTTGCGACAGCTTATAACTTGTAATCCAAAGATGGGTTAAGTTTTTATACTCGGGGGAAACACTTGAATGTATTCCGAAAATTTATATATGAAAATCATTTCACAACTTTACGTATGTGGTACGTGTTACCTTTATAGGTCAGATGCAGGGCTTTGTAAAAGTTCGTACAGCATGCTGATAATTGGATAATCTGACACGGCCAAGTCAAGAATGTTACATTAAAGATTAGTATACGCGATGATGGTTATTACATAGAATAGATAGATATAAGAGAAAGTTTTATTCGCCTTGAAGTGTATTTTACTATTACGCACCACGAACTTTTCCAGGCCAAATACACAAATTTCAACATGTTTTTCGTCAATTGAAGGCTTGTCAGTTTTACCCCGAACTCTTGGATTTGTAACGAAAATAAGTGGATCAAGCTTTGTATCAAAACGTGCTATAGATTTTCAGTTATATTTAGAATTTTTCATTAGATATGACCTGAGTGGACTTGAAAGTGGATCGTGACCAATTTCAAGCTTAATCTGTTGTCATCAACTTTGACTATATATATATAAAATTGTTGACAAAATATTAAGGAAGGTTTTCATTTCAACTGCCCGCGTATTGTGAATCGTGCCGAATGTATACAACAACCAGAAGGACTTGAGAAAAATCCATCTTTACCATTATTCAGAAGCACTTTTTGGATTAGATCAAAACGTCCCCGTTCATGTACACCAATGATGAACTTTTCAACTCATTTTTCCAGCAACTTTGCATACAATGACTTATTTTGAATGGCATAGGATAAATAACGGTGGGCCACTATAAACACTATAATGCTTTCATTCCTTATGTTTTTTTCTAATTTTTTTGAGTGTACTGTCTTCAACATCTGTGTACTAGTTCATGTCAATATGTTCGATTACCTGAGAGTTACATCAGTTTTTTTAAACATACATACGTAGTGAGTTTAGTGATTTTTGCAATTAATGTGAAGAGATGCGACTTGAAGCAGTAGAAACGATCCGAACATAGCGGACTAATCGAATAAACATCGTGCAAAAGGCAAAGCGAGAATGAGAAAACCGCACCGAAGTCGATCGAAGTCGGCCCTTATGTTTTAAAAATCTCTTGCGCTACGTCAAATTGATAATATTAAATGTTCTCTGAGGGTTATGAAAACGATGATGAAATGGTTCTGGAGGGAATGAATAACGATATTTCGTTTTTTAGATAATTGAAACTTTTCTATCTCAATTTTTGTGACACGATGAGCGTTCCAATAACAGACAACGAGTAAGTGGACCTTCCAACGAACATAGCTAGATCAATTTAAAACCTTACGTCAATGAAGAAAGCATGCATTTCATATGATATGGTTTATGCTATATAAATGGAATGGATTTCTATTTCGTGATTTAATCGATTCCAGGAATATTTGTTGAAGATTTTCTTTCTTTAGAGAACCAAAATTATTTAATATAAAATAATTACCAAATGGTTATCATAGTATATAAATTCATTTGTCTAAGACAACCTAAGGCAAGTTTATGGCAGATATGAAAGGGGAAGAAAGTTGACTTAACGAATAGTTTTGGGGAAATGCGTTACATCAGTTAATGGTTAACGTTTACCTCCACAATCTATATTTTTGTATAAAATTTTCAGAAAAACTCTTGTCGTTTATTTTCAAAAATAAATAAATCCCTTTCACTTAATTTACTACGTAAATGCTTCGTTTAACTCAAATGTTGAAAAAAAAGTTAAGAAAAAAAAAAAAAAATCACAACCTACTTCCACATTACACGAAACACTAACTAATTAACAACGAAAAACAAAAAAAAAAAAAAAAATCATAAACTCATTGCCCCCGGGTGGGCAACATCAACGACTATGTAGTTATGCCCCTTAAATAACGACAGAAAATGTCTGTTCATTTAATATGAAGAGTACGTGAAATGCTAGGCAACGAAACATTGTTTAGAAAACTCTTTATTTTCTTTTGCTTTATGAATAATATTTCTTCACACACCCTTTCACTTTATATTTAAGTTGTGTCAACTGCAGGCGAAGGCAACGATATATAGTATAACTTGTATAGAGTTGTTGTATAGAGAGAGAGAAAATAATTTATTATTATTTTCTTCTTTTTTTTTTCTTTTTTTCTGGTACAAGTAAACAAATAATATTTTGTTGCTGTTTTATTAGAGCGAAAGAGCGAGAGAAGAAATTAGAAAAACTAAAACTAGGTTAATATTTGTAATGTTATCGCTGTTAGCGGTTTAAATAAAATATTAAAAAACTATTTCCTGATATATTAAGAAAAAAAAAGAAAAAAAAAAAGGAAAAATTTTCAACAAAAAGTTTATACAATTTTAATGACATTAAAATGTTGCAGAAAAAAACGAAAGCTTTTCAAGAAATATGTTTAAACTTTTAATGTTGAAAAGCAAAAAAAAAATTTTTTTTTATAAATTATTGTTAATAATTACCACTTACTCTTTATTGCATAAGATTTGCTTCGATTATTAACTATTTCAAAATTTAGCAATTGTTAAATAATAATTGTTGCTGAATTTCATTTTAAGAAAACAGCGAACTTTTACTTAACAATCAATGCGAATTAAAAACCAAAAGACAGAGTAATTGCTATTAAATTTTATTTTGTACAAACAATTAGGAAACATTTTGAAATAAACTAAGCATAACTTGTTGTATATGTTGTATATGTTGCCAAGCGTAGAGCTGAAGAGCTCAGACTTATCAAAGACTTTAGCGAAAGCTAAACAACATCAAGAATATATGATTGATTGTAGTAATGTCTTGAGCTCAAATGATTTAATGATAACTATCTAAACATGTGCATGTGTTTGTATTGTAATCGTATGAAAGAAAAACATATGAAAGTTTCTGAAAGGATTGGCAATTTAGGCTATTTAGAATGAAGAACTTAAAGGTCGAACCTAGGCTTGTCCAAAACTGAGGTCATTGTGAACTCTCGAATTGTTCTCAACTGTTCAAACTTACCTAATTAACCAGATGGACGTGATGTTACGATCAAGCCGGTGTGTGCCCAACCCTACCTATTGTCCCCGTAGAGCTGCATTTCTATTTAAAGGCCCCAAGCTTACCTTACCTTTGTTCTCCGTTCGGCTACATTTCTGCTTGGAGATCCCAAGTTTAAGCATGGTGTTATACCCAAGGCCGGCCTATACCTTTCCCTATCCATGGGTTTCCGTTAGGCTATCATGCCACACCTTTCGATTCGGCTACAATTTCTGCCTGGAGATCCCAATGTTAGGCATCGTGCTACGACTGCAAGGAGTCTATATCTTGATCTCCCTATAATCCCCGTTCCGGGTCGTTGCCATCGAGAGGCCCCAAAGATGGATTGGATGTCATGCTTAAAGCTGGTCTATACCATACTCTAGCTTCGGCCTCCGTTCGGTTGTATTTCCTCCGGAGATCCCAAAATTAGGCGTGTTTCCAGTATCCTGATCTTGGCCTTTCGAAAGTACCGCAAGAAAAGTATTACTTCTTATTAGGTAGCCTTTTACACTGGGATGGTATGATTTCGTCTTAACGTTGTGCGTACGTACATGCCTTCAATATCAACAGATTTGTTCTTCTGTTAGTTTGCCGTTTTATTATTACAAAATCTACGTCTCAATAACATTTGAAAATCATCCAAGTTTTGTTTTTCTTCTCGAAGTAATCGTTCCTACATTGTAACCTTTTGCAATATTAGTGATCGCAATAACTACAACGCCCCGGGTATCAAGGTGTGCTAGAAACCCCTGCGGATAAACTTCCAGCTTTCGCCTGACAGTGGGAATGACCCATTGCGGGGGCTTTGTAGTGGCTCGCGTTTCTTCGGTTTGGCGTTGCATTGCAATCGGATGCCTTAGCCAGAGAAAGGTAAAGGTTTTAGGTAGACCTCGCTTTGTGCAGAGGTGCTCGAGGACTAACTATCTTCAAGCCTCTGACTATGCGCTCACCCTCTCCATGTGTTACCAGGTCTGGTGGTGTTAAGTCTAGAAAGGGAAAGCCATGTATGCACCCTATTCCTACCCATATTGAACGAGTTACTGTCAATTTCACTCTAGTAACCATATTGGTTGCATTGTAGTGAATGCGTTTCTTTAAATTTCGGTTACTCCGATTCAATGCGACCTCAGAGTCTATCCGAAAGAAGAGAGTGTCGTCAAGTCACGGAAAATGTTAAAAAATAAATGAGAAAAAAAAAAATTAAGTTTTGTTTACTATTTGATTAACAATATTTAATAATTGTTGCTACCTTTTCATTTAATGTAAATAAATATGGAAAGTAGTCCTTGTTATCGCTCTTATTCCCTTTGTGGGCGCTCTTCGATTTTGAGTTTTGCTTGCGCTTTTATGGAGTTTCTTTTACATATTGCAAGCCTATGCATTTTTTGTTGTTTGATTTTTTCACTTTTTTTTTTTTTTTTTTTTTTTTTAATTTGGTCTTAATTTTATTGCCTTACATTGGCATAAAAAGAAAAAAAAAGAACAGAAAAGAATTCTTTTTAGTAACTGAAGGTGTCTGTAAAGAATGACAGAGTGAGAGAAAAAAAGAAAAGACTTGTTTTCATTTTGTCTTGAAATGCAAACACATCTACCCATCGGACACCCGTATATTTTAATTCTTATACATAACACGTACCATGCAAACGCTGTTTTACTTCGACCCCAAGTATCAGGCAGAGGCAGAAGAAAAAACAAAGGAAAAACATGTTCAGACATAAACAGAAAACATATTTTAAAATGCAGTAGACAACAACGGTTGTTGTGGTAATGGTGGCGGTGATGATGATGGTGGTGATGGTGGTGGTGGTGGTGGTGGTGGTGGCGGCGGTAAGCAATGCTTTACCTTTTCTGCGCTTATTAATATTAAGCAAAGTAAGATGTCGCCCTTTAGAGCTTGTTGAACAAAGACCCCAGTGTGAAAGAGAGCGAACATCAGAGATGCAATGTTATCTTCAATCGATGTATATAAGTGAAACCTTAAAGTACTGATAAATCTAGCATAGCCGGGCAACCAAGCAAGCATGTGTGCTGTGCATATCGCGCTCACATGCTTTTGTATTTAGACTTTTTCCTTTTATTTATTTTTTTTTTTATTTTTTTTATTTATTTATTTATTTTTTTCTTATATGCTGCTCATCGTGGACTTCTGCTTTTTTAATGATAATATTATTTTCAATGTTTTACTTTATTGTTTTTCCTCTATATTATTATAAATTAAAGTAAAATTCCTTAGCCTTGCTTTGGCTGTTGCTTCTTAAGTATTATTACACACAAACTTATGCCGTTCGTCGACCATTACAAGATGCACGCTTTTATTTATCCCAAACCAATGCCAGCTAAGGTAAGGAACAATAATTGTAAAATATTTTTTTTAAATCTTTTTTTATATTGTATTATGTATATGAGATTAGATCAGAAATTCAAATTTTGTTGTTTAAGCTTTTTCTGTTATAGAAAGAGCAACACGAGCATTACTTATAATAATTATTCAATTTTATCTTATGGGTTATAGTTTCTGTATGCCTTTCTTATAACATTGTTTAGATATTTAATGAAAATATTTATGATTTTCTTGTTTATCAATAATACAAACAGTAAGTTACGCTGATCTTAGCAAGAATAAGGAGAATTAACTTAAAGCAGTTCAAAGTATATTTACTGATGACAGTTTAACAATTAAATATTTGCCAAGCTATATAGAATAAGCCACACAATGTGGTAATGCTTCTTCATATTGATTCTAAACAGATGAAAGTATAATAGAAAAAAAAAAAAATAAATAAATAAAATTATCGAAGAGTTGAACATGAAATATAATATATTCGTACAGCATTTGATCACGTTTATAGCAAATTTGAAATGCATGACTTTATATACATCAATTAACCACTTAACGATAGATATCAACATTAGTAGACTCGGTCGCTTGGTAAAGACAGTTAATACAATACTAGGCATGGCTCTAGTTCGCCAAAGATTTTTCAAATAAATTCAATTGAATTATACCCTAAATCGTTCGTGGTGCAAGGGTATATTAAGCTTATGTGGATCTATGCAACATCCAGAAGGACTTGAGATGAGACCAACCTTTCATTATCAGAATCACTTTTCGAATCGATCTAAACTTGTCTACCTGGCCTGGTAGACTATTTCGGGTGTAGGGGATTTAATGGGATGATCCGTGACCCATCACTACAGTGTTTTAAGCGGTCTTAGTAAAGAATTTATATTAATCGAATCAAACTAATTAATTATCACTAAATTAATCAGTTACCAGCCATTTAATGTAATTGCCTCAAATTTCTTAATTTCTCATATATAAAAATTTAAAAAGTCAATTAATTATTGAGTTAATTAATTTATTCTTTACATATTTTAATTAATTAAAATTAATTAAACAAAAATTATATTTGCATTTAATAATTAAAAAAAAAAAAAAATTATTACATGATTAAGTAAAATCATCTAATTTAATTTTATTTCAAAAAAATTAAAAGAGTTTTAATTAAAACTTCAATGCCGTTTAACGGAAATATATAAGTAATTAATCAATTAATTGTTTTAATAATTAATTTCTAAATAATTATTGTTAAATTTAATAATTTAATTAATTGCTCTACATAAAGTATTTAACCTTAGATAAATTAATTAAATAAATATATATAATTGCTTGTTCAAATACCTTCAATTAATTTATTTATTTTTTATTTTTAATTCAATTAATTATTTCATCTCGAATTTTTTAATTAATATTATGATATTTTGACTATCGCGTCCCTAATCATTAAAGTAAATGAATTTTCGGTTATATTTTAATTAATTAGTTTAAATTGACATAGTTTAATTATTATGCATTCATTAATTTTTTAATTAATTAGTTTATTAATTAATCTAGTACTATTTACGATTGCTTAATTAATTAAGCGATTAAAATGATTTAAATTCTTTCAATTAATCAATTAATTCAAAATATATCAATTAAGTTAATTTAAGCAATTAAGCATTAATAAATGATTTCAGGGTTAAGCAAGCAAAAACACTATACTGAAACCTGGCTCATCATCAAATTAAATTGTACATCACTTTGCTAATTCCATATAGGGACGTTTCAAACCAAAACCGTACATTCAAAATCGCCGAGGAAGCGGTCCGATCCAAACCATTTTCAATACCGTTCATTCCTGAGTCGAAACATGTCGCTTTACCAAATTTCATTCAATTATCTCAATAATTACAGCCCTTAGGTTGAGCGTAAAAAGGACCGAAAAAACCGACGGGCAGACGAGCCGAGAAAGTGACTCTGAATTGATCGGTTTACTAAAAGATGAATCCATTTCAAGTCTTTCCGAATGCTGCGTACATCAGCAAAAATTTAATATATCCTTGCACCACAAGTACTGTAGGGTATAATAAATGAGCAAACCATGTATTCTAAGACTACATTTAGTTGATTTTGTTGGTTGGCAAGAGCATTAAATAGTTGATAGTAAGTTCTTAGGAGATAGCGACAAAAAAAATGTTCTCTATAATATATGAGCGAGCATCAAATGTTGGAGAGTTTTTCTTTCTTTTTTTTTTTAATATTTCTCTTTCCAACTCATTGAACTGAACTGGTCACCGGCTATATTCCCTTGGCCAAATTATAATGATCTTAATGATTTGTAATGTGGATCAGACTTTTCCTAGCTTAACCGAACGTCAAAAAACGCAACTACTGTGATTTGAAACCGCAGACGAAGACTTGATAGTCTCGATTCTTATCTAGTCGGCTACGCATTGATTTTATAGTTTCAAGTTTCCCAGCAATCACTTCTTTCTCACATAAGCAAATATTGAACGATTTTGTGCTTAAGCATAAGCGAAGAATAGTCGAGCAGATAAGAACCGGATTCAAATCTCATCGCGTTAGAGCTTACTTTGGCCATAGCTATAGGGTGTGTAAAGGCCCAACATTTACCTAATGGACATAAAAACCGACTAGGCTGCGGCCTACTACTTTTCTTCACTTCTTCTGCTTTTTTCAAGCCCGTCACCGAACAGCGAACATCCCCTGAATTATAATTCATTAAAAATAAAAAAAATAGAATCTTATAGAAGACTATATAGAAAATCTTCTGCTATATCAACTAACAAATGTTAATCCTTTCATCTAATAACGGAACTTAATTATCTTGTGCATATGTACGCTCAATTAACTAGACTTCATTTATCAGTTAATTCAATTCAATTCAATTACGATTAGCTAATATAGTTGATGGACAGGCAGTTAGTTAATTCAATTCAATTCAATTCAAATCGGGAGAAAGCAAAAAAAATCCTTTAAATTATTTGAATTAATGCAGAGCTAGAATAAATGAGGTCAGCTAGTTATCTATGATCTAAATCGTAAATCTCAGTTAATATCTTGGCTTAAATGAATGAAAGTACAATTTAAAAAATTTGTGAAAACATTTTCCAACCAAATTGAAAAAATCTAGTACAACATCTGTTCTATATAAAATTTATAAGCGATCTAAAATTACCTTGAAGTTCTTTTTATGTATATATATATATATATATATATTATTTTTAATGTATTTTGTTGCAATATTGTGTTGGGTTGTATTGTATTGTGTGTTTCTCATAATCTTCTTTTCAACATACAAAACAGATGATAAAATATGACACCATTTTTTTTTTTTTTTTTTCCTTCTACTAGTTACGTATTCTTTCATTCTTCAGTCTTGTTTGTCTGCTGTATTTAAAGTGTACATATTACACACATACATAGATGAATACATAGAGAAAAAACAAATAAATTTCTTTATTTGAAAAAATGTATTTCTCATTTAGTCTTTTTTTCATAAATGCCATAAATGCATGCACTTAAACAAACATAGCGTTTGTTGTCTGAATAGAGAGATGAATGTGGTATAGACTATAATATGTAAGGCTATGCATGTAAATTACACCAAAATGATGGACAAGAAGAAGAAAACATTTAATACAGTACACCTTACTTAAGTGCTTAATGTAATTATTATTATTATTATTAATATTATTATTATTTATACACTATCGCGGTAACATAAATCTCGATAATAACAAAATTTTAGCTAACAACGATCACTTACTCGTGATAGTGAACTTTTTTTTTTTTTTTTAATTGTTAATAGCAATAATATACGAGGCTTAGTAGCCTCACCCGTCCCCAGTAGATTTAACTTAAAAGGAAAATTCTTCGCATTATACGTAACTCAGATCGACCGGACGAGATAGTTTAATAGGGCGATTAAATAAAACCTAATAATTGAAATGTAACTACAGCTGCGAGGTATGATAGAGCGAGTCTTGCCTTCTAAAACAATTGAAATCATTTATTAGTAAAGAACTAAATCATTTAGTCTGACAGCCTCATCGAAATTGATAAGCAAGGCATACGATGCCTTTGCATTTTTAAAGCGACAATAAACAGTAAACCAAGCGAACTGATTATAGATAGCATGATAGTACATTTATTCCAATCGACAAAGTATGAACACGAGCATAGCCGGAAAGGATTATTTATATAAACCAAATGGGGAGGATTACGTGTGTAAATCCATTTCATAAAAAACGATCGCTCGAGCCATGTTGTGTGCAAGTCTTTACCACCACAGGCTAAAGCACAACATCGATACATTTAGCCGAGAAAGCCTGCTTACAGAAACATCTGTCAAAGTTATTGTATTTTTCGCTGTTAACAATTAAAAATATAAAGAAAAAGTTTAATCAACGCTCTTTATGCCAATCATCGAAAGACACAGGTATGTCCATTCTATCTGGACGTTTTTGTCATTAAAAAATGAATCTTAAGGACGCTAGTTGTAAATCTAGAAGAAATGTCAATCGGATCTCCCTTGAAGTAAAACTTGCAAGCACTAAGCAATCCTGCCAAAAACATCTTTACATGCAATATATGTTGGATGGAATAATAGGAAGGTCATGAAAATCGTCTAAGAAATTTCAAAATATTTTTTTTTAATTGCTTTCTCAAGTGCTTACAAAATTAGTATTTCAACTGGCAGTTTGAGTTTGTATTATAAAGTACTTAAGAGTTATGAGATAGGATATCTATAGCATAAGGATTAAAATGAAGAAATTAAGTAAAAACACTATAGTGAGACACGACCTACCTACCATCAACTACTCTTCACCACTTCGCTTAATGCAGTTAGTTATTCGTTTACTGGTTTTTCAAAATAAGTTGTCATGTGGAATATGATTGAAAAACTGGTCCAATGCGGATCATTTTCAATAATGTTCGTTCTTGGGCCAAAACATGTCGTTGTGCCGAACTTCTTCAAAATATATCTCAAAAATCACCACCTGTAGGTTGAGTACAAAGAACAGGACATATCCGTGCTTACATCCGTGCAAACTTAATAGACCCCAGTAGAACAAGTCATGTAGGGCTCATATATTTACTTGAAACGTTTAGAGTTATTCAAGATTCGCTTAAAGGCGAACAGTGTCTCACTTATTTGTTTTCCCTGTCAAATGAAAATAATCTCCGCGACATATCAGAAAGAGAAAAATTGTTCTATTAATTCTTTATAGAATTCTTTTTACATAGAATTTTTAGTTAACACAACACACCTTCGCCTTTCATTCATTCATATTCTATAGCTGGTAAGATTTAAAAGGCATAGATATATATGTATGTATGTATATATTTATATACGTATGTATAGTAATTTTCTTTTTATACCCATGTATGAATACGTTTTTTTTTTAAACCCATTGCTGAAGGATGTAGGGTATATTCATTTTATCAAAACGTTTGCAGAAACGTTTGCCCAGAAGGAAGTATCGAAGAACCACAAAAAGTATATATATTCAGCATCAACATGAAATTCTAAATCGATTTAAGCATGTCCGTCTATGTAATCTCTGGTTTAACGGTTCTTCTTGGCCAGTTTCAAGTTTGCAATGCATCTAAACATGTCCGTCTGTCCATCTGTCTGCTTGCGAAACTGTGTACTGCTTGTGGTAAACATTCTCCCGTTAGTTAAAATGAAGATATCGCCTACAAATTTGCAAAATAATTTCGAAGTGACTTAAACCTTTCGCGGGACACGTCTACGACACCCACACACCTATACGACAAAAACTTTTATTTTGGAAATAGAAAAAATCAGCCACCTCCTCTCCATATATATGGAGCATGAAAATCATGAAAATCGTTTAGGATAACGGTGATGGGTATAAAAGATTTGGTCACAACCGATTATAATTTTCTTACTTGTTTAAGTTTACATATGTTTTCATAGAAAGTCTGCGCAGTCATGGTTAGCGTTTGAGTTGGATTCACGTTAATATCCTTTCGTTTTATAAATAAAAAAAAGATAAAATGTTTTTATATTTTAAGTTAACCCGCTACACCTTGAATAGGAAATTATTCTCTTAAAATCTTTAGTCAGATATATTGCCTCATTAGGCTTTAATCTGAGAAAAAAAAGAAAGAAAGAAAAGAAAATGTTATTCTACCTAAATATTGATAGAAACCTCAATGAAATGAAGCAAACAGTTTTTCTTCACAAAGCTTTTGTAAATTTTGATAAAAAGATAGATTTTTTTTAAAATTTTTGTATAAGTGTATGCTAATATGCTCCTTCTTTAGCCTAATTGAAAAATTCGCAGAGCGGCGCACTATAATCGACATTCTATTATATTTTCCCATAGGTCTCATAATTCATTTAAGTTCAAGTAAAGTTACAAGTCTGTCCCTCTATCCGTTTACATATTCATTCCTAAGATGACCAGCAGCTTGAAATAATCAGCAAATAGTTTTATTTTTTTTTTCATGGAAAATATTGAACATCGCGCAGCGATTAAATTCTTTATGAAAACCGGTTTAAAGGTAATTAAAAGCTATAGTATAATAATAAACATATCTGCTTTTTCAAACTTATTGATTGCTACGTAACATAATGAATATCTGTCCCATCGCAATCAATGTAACCAATGTAAGGGATTATGGTTTGTTATCTGAAGGTCCAATACACTAAACAATTACATAGAGCTACAGCTTTTTTGTGTCTACATTTCAATCTCTTTTCCAAGTAATGTATATAATTTTTAACAAATTTTTAAATTCATATTGTTGCCAATTGTCTACGTTGTAGTACTAACTGCGACAAAGTTCAATGAAGCTTCACATTGCATTTGTGAGGGAAATCCAACTGGAATGACGCACACTTAGGAGCTACAAGTATGCCTCGTAACCTTGATAGAGTTTAAAGAGTCTGATGTTGAGATTAAGTTATAGATATCGTTTAGTTTTTTGCAAAGCCACCTAAATGGCATGAAAGCCTCATAGTTGCATCTACATTGAGCGAACCTTATGAAAATGAGGTTTTCACAAGAGCGACTAGCAACATGAAAGTTTATCTCACCTGAGAATGCCGATGGGTTAATAGTAGCATTCATTAACTTAGCAGTCCTTCCCTTATACCTTGTAAATCGGTTTACACATGTTTATCGGCAACATGCATGAACAGTCGAGTAAAATTGCGATTATCAAGCCAGTGTTCTCGGTTTCAAATCTCATTGCGGTAGAGCATATTAAATCGCAGCTATGTAAGTGGCCGTGCCCCGGTCAATAAAGGCGTAATACTCACCGATTCAGCGCATATGTCCTAAGCTCTCTATGTCTTTCCTCACTTCATGCTCCACGTATAGGAGACAATACCTGACTGATTAGTCATAATTAAAAAAAAGAAAAAGAGAAAAAGAATGCTATTGGAATACTTTATAAAGAACGTTGGTGGAGAAGGCAAGCACCATCTAAAATTGCAATGCGAGAATGCGCATGAGCCCCTCATGCAAGCACATCCATAATGACAAACAATATTATATAAGAAAAATTGGATTCCAACTTGACATTATTAGATATAGAGATTAATGGTCAAAATTTGCGTTCCGATCAACTGATAAGTCCACTGTCGTATTATGTCTGCAACTTTTACGAATACTTGGAAAATTTCAATTATCACCCTTAGGTCAAATTCATTCTTAAAATGTATATATCAAACCATATGCATTTAATGGGATATCAGTAACAAAAAAAATTTTTTTTTACCTTAGATAGATAGAATAGAACGGGCGTTGGAAGAAAAGTCCTTTTACCGAGCATGGAAAGCAATAAAGAAAAAACTTGTCTTGTGTTAGATTTGTCTAACGTTATACGATATTTGTTCCCTTGAATCCATAAAAAATGCTTGTGATTTTTTTCCCGTGGCCGGAACGGGTCTAGTCTATATAGCAGTAAAATCTTCATAATGCAAAATGAACAAACATAAGTTGACGGTTGAGATATTCAACACAACAATTCGTCACCATATTTTTTCTATCGAACAACTATATAAACCAATTTTTACTATGAAATTAATAGAAAATACTTTAAAATGTCTATAGATTTATTTACTATAGATTATGAATAATGCGCAAAAAAACCAATTTTCTATTCCTTTTGAAAAAGAGAGTTATTCTCACTTCACATACTACTATAGGCGTGGACTTTAATCGATTTGAACCATTTTCAATATCCACCTGTGCACAAGAACTTCCAATGTTTCTATCAAATTTGAAGTCGATAGCATGACTTGTGATCACAACAGACAGATGGACATGCTTAAATCGGGGTCTCTTACGCTCTCAACCATTTTCAAGACGAAAATGAACTTTCGCTTTAACGTAAAAACAAAAGAGAAAAAAATATTTTTTTTCGAGAATATATATCACGTGCGAGAGATGTAATTGCAAAGTGGCGAAATTGGAGAAGTTCTAAGAAAATTTATTCGGCCCTTTTTGATTTCAATCTATTCACAAATTTTGCACGTTTTACAATTAGTATCAGAGCTGTAGATGAGCATTTTCCACTACTAAATCAAAAATGCATTAAATCGGTTAGACATCATTTACGAATAGCTTCTCAAAGCCCGGTTTTGAAATTTAATAAACTGCAAACAAAATAAATAAACAAATAAATAATGATTAAAATCTTATTTGCTTATACTAAACTTACAAATCGGTCTTATTCTAATCTTCTCTTTGCGAACTTTTCAACCTCTCTTCAATTGAAATCTCTTATGTAAATAGAAGTGATATTAATTTACAGATAACTCTAAGAAAATGGAACTATAGGTCTATAGTCTGGAAAAAAGAATTGAAACTCTTACTTACAGAATTCTCTCAAAATTTTACCTGTGCCCTAATTTAAAGCCTAACAGTTGTTTGATTATTTTGAACTACACTGCCTTTGTTTTCTGCTTTTGTTAATGATTCGTTGCAGCGACAGGAGAACGAAAAACGGCAGGTGCTACATGAATGAAAGGAAAGACAAGAGATCTGACTAACAATTGCTTTTTATGGATTGTTGTTAAAATTTACTTTAACTATAGCTATCTTTTTTCGTTAAACAAGAAGAAATGGATTGAATACAGTTTTGTCTCTTCTTGTCAGGATTTAAAATGAATTCATATCCTTTAGATATTTCTTAAACTCACTTTCATGGAAAATCGTTTGAGTTTAGTATTAAACGAATGTTAGGAAAAGGAAGTAAATGTTGAAGGTTTTCCTTTGTAATTTAATTGTAAAAATAAAGTAAAATTTTTATAAGGTAGTGTTTGAAAAGTAAGAAGAAAAATTGTTAACATTTTTTCTTTTTTTTTTTTTATGTGTTTTTATTTAATGGCCGTGGTCTTAAATCGAAGCCTTGCAAATAACCTTAAGTGTCGGATTTCCATGTGTTGTGTCTTTACAATCAGCCATAGTTGACTTGAAAGCAATTTTATTACGTTTTTGTCTACACTGTTCGCCTCGCTTAAGTCTTTTTTTTTGTTAAATACGTTTACATAAAGAAAATCAAAAAAGGCTTTTCTTATTTATTTTTTTTTTTTCAACGTAGCTTCGAATGTGATTCAAAGCCACATGTCTGCTTTAATGCGTTACATGCTTTATCATTTTTGGGATAACGAACCGACTAGTTATAGCATTGAATTCAGTAAAGGTAAGAATAAACAGCTGCGAATTGAGGAAGTGAAGCTGAAGCTGCGTGGAAGAAATCCTATTCCAAATTTCAATGTAGGAAAAGAAATTTATTTCTAAATACTTGGAGAAATTGCTGAAATGTTCAGTGTTTTGTTATACAAGCGATCATCTATTTAAGAAGCTAACTTCTTCTCCGGTTTTCTCATGAACTCAATGCACTTTATTTATTAAACGGTAGAGATTGAAAAGAAAAGGTCTTCCCCATTTTTTTTTTGGTTTAAAAGCTTACTACCATAGATTGTCATATCTTAGCCCGAAGCGTTTTCAAAGTATGGTAAGACAACGTTTTACTCCTAACGTTTACTGTACTATTCTACTGTCAGACACAGGACAATTGAAGTGTATCGGTTATCCAAAAACAATGCAAATAAAATGTGCTGACAGAAGATCTAACAATAAAAATAGCACTCGTTGCAATATCGAATATATTCGTTGCGTTTTATCGTTTGATTCCTAATAATTTTTGAACGAATTCACTCACATAATATATATTTCGTACGTAAAGACTTAAACACAATGAAGTGTGATTGCATTCTTAAGCACGAAAATCAAGTTTTTTTTTTTTAAGTAATAAACAGGAACAGCATGAAATTATCCGAGCAATGCAAGTGCACGTTTATAGAGTTTAGAGTTTAAGTGAACCAAATGACTACCCTTAAAGCCTATTCTCTACGCCCGGTAACAGTCTATAATCAGGCCTAGCCTCCTACCCTTAGACCTTTATATGGAGAGTAGCAAGCAAACACTTCTCATCGAATCGTTTTCCAATAGCTTCCGTTCGTGGGTCAAAAAATGTCATTGTGAAAAGTTTCATGCAAATAAATTGGAAACGTGCAATAAAACGACATGAACAACGCTTAGCCAATCACAAAATCATTCCGAACCCAGTATTATAATGAAATGTTGTTGATTTCTGTGCGCAAATACAATGCTCCCGCATTGCAAGAGGTGCGAAGTATAATGAACGTCTTAATTTTTCAAAGTTAAAAAAATAAGCAGTACTTGCTTGCCTCGACCTTGGCTTGTCTAATGCAAAGACGCGCTATGAGGCGGGGACTGCTAAGTTTAGTCTAATAATGCAAGCCATTGTCGCCTCACTACGACCATATCAGCATGTGAATAACAAGTAAGAAAAAGACATTGTTTTTGTTTAACGTTTCGCAAAGCAAATTGAGAATTCAGCTCAAACTTGCCTTTGTCGGACTACACGATATTTGACCAATCGTCGAGCAAAAAATCCTGATATCTGAGTGAGTGCCATCGTTTACAATAATTGTCGGTGAATTTTTAATTCTGACCTTAAGTAGCAGTTACGCATCTACTGACCGTCTGTTCTTATGAGAGACAATCTGGTCAAAAAATCACTCTATGTACCGAAATCATTTATCTCGACCAGCCTATGCACTGATCTGGCTTTATTCGTAGAATATGTAATTGATATGTGAACTGAATTGAAATTAAATTAACGATCAAACAGAAGACTTAGACCACGAAATGAGTCCGCATTCTCCAACGTAAGTGAATCAATGAATTACTCCGTTGAGAACGACTGCTCTTCTCACTACTAACTAACTAAATTATTTAAATCAGTTTGGAGGAGAGATGGCTGAAGTTCCGAACTGAGAGTTGTGAGTAGCTTGACATCATCTCTGACTGAAGGATGATCATCTATCTGTTCTGAAAAAATTTACCACTGTATACGTTTGTTAACAGAAATTTGCTCTCAAAACAAACACAAGCGTTAACTGAAATAAGTCGTTATCTGTTCGTTCACTACTGCCACACATTTCATTATCAATTTCTAGTAAATTTGACATTTTCGTAGTATTGTAGTTCTTCTTTTGCATCTTTTCTTTAACTTCTTAGCAATTAATTCGTTTTGTGCTTAGAATATTTAATTGTATGCGAGAGCGTATAGCATTACAATATAATTCCAGAAAAATTAATTTTAATTGATATTCATTAAGCATAACTAACATTGTGTTGTGTTAACCCCGAAGAGTATTTTAACTTAATCTACTCGATATATATCGTACATGAATAAAAAGAGAGAAAGAGAAAAAAAAACAAACAAAAAAACATTCACCAGAGATCCTCTAAAGTACTTGTAAGTACTTGTAATGAGAAAATTTAAAACAGTTTGCCCCTGTGTTCGTTTCTCTTTGCATTGAGATGAAATTATTTACAATTATCTAAAAATAATTCGTATTCCGAATGGGTCGAATTTACAAAATTTATGCCATTACGTATTCAAAGCCATTAAAACAAATCATGTGTATTATAGTCCACAACGGGAGCGTGATTGTATATTAATTTGCCGATCACTCTTCTTTTAAAACGCACAGTTAGTCGGCCTAGAGGGGTCAACACGTTCATTTGTTTTCCATTCTCTCCAATCTTCCCTCAACCTTCTCTTTCAAAGTAACCCACATCCAACTGAAAACATGATTGCCACAACGGTTGACGGGTTCAAGTGATAATCCTCTTAAATTACGGCAAATTAGGTGAAAGACAACCGTTATAAAATATGTAAATAGTATGTTAGTGGACTTAGTTTGGCAATAAAACGTAAAATACGTAAGTTTATTTCAGATGCTGGACATTCCTCATCTTATCTGATTTGTGACAATTAAAAATATCATCTCGCGTAACTTACATAAAATTCGAACTTGGAATTTCCTCAGCCATATCACTTAATCGGTTCAGTTACCTTCATATTGAGCTTTGGTTTCTCTTAGAATATAATTTGTAGAATTTTCTCTAAAATTTTTCCTGCATAGCTCAAGTTAATACATTGGGATCGTTGTTATTATCCATTACTGTAAGTTCAGTTAATCGACCGAAATTGTTTTGAAACTCATCTTTTAATTGAATTTGAAAAAGATTTACACCTGATCTTAAATAGATAGTATCTTATATACACTATAAGTTTAAATTTTTTTCTATTGTTGACACATTATGGTTATACTCGACGTATGACTCTTAACTAAAAGCGTATATGTAAGTCTACCGTAGATATGTTCATTAAGAAATCGTGCAAAAAAAACAATTGTGTAAAAGAACACATGCAATATATGGAAAATATGGCGATATGTTCCACAACTAAAAGAACTCTAAATATGTTTTCAATAAACCGTGCAAAAAAAGTAATAATGAAATCAAGGGTGTGAAGATAAATTCGAA
>NW_023998414.1:5836452-5859809 GCF_014805625.2 Glossina fuscipes
TGGTAGGTGTCTTTACTAGTTAAATTCGAATTTATCTTCACACCCTTAATGAAATCCACATTAAATATTTGTAAAACAAAAACAATTGATTAGCGTTAATAAAAAAGGGGGAAAAAAAACTAGAATTGTTGTGGATTGAAAGTTCAATCCATAAAAATTCTAGTAATTCTAGTATAAAACAAAAAATTCCCTCAACACTTAACAACATAAGATTCTGATGCGCTTTAACTCTGTCCTGCTATTCATTCGCCAAGCGTTCTGCTGGGGTGGAAAGCTGACGGTCGGTTGGTCAGTAAATTAATGATCACAAGTTGAAACATGACATGTAGAAATTAAATTTAGAAATGATTGTGCAGTCGACACCACCACGCCTATAAAGAAAACAAAAACTACAACTATAAAAACTATGAGAGACTACTGACAAGTATTTGCTTTAGCCAGCCATCTGAAAAGTCAATGTAAACGAGGATCCAGGATCAAAGATCGTTCTGAGCAATCACACGTCCATAATCAATAAAATATTTTTAACAATTCTTATACAATAATCGATATAAGGCAGCGAATATCAAGCACGCGCTATCAGACAAATCCTGGTCCTATTGATTCGGTGATAAAACCGTATGTTTATAAAAAAAAAAAAAAAAATCGTGAAATGAATGCACTCTCCTGACATGTGTATGTCTGCATTAAATGTAAATCTACCCTTTTGCAGATGGCCAGTATTGTCATGTGAATTGCGTTTGTCTGTACCCATATAGGTATATATGTAATGAAAGCTAACACTTGACCGTACATGGCCTATAAAATTTCCACTACCATCATGTAATTGCGATGAAACAACAACAACAACAGCAACAACAAATAGACAAAATATTTCACTTAAGACCGAAATGTAAAATTATTATTTTCATTTGTTTTTATTTTTTCACTTAGTGCATGTAAAAAAAAAAAAAAAAAATGAATACAAAAATGATCGTTTAATATAGAAATTAACGGTCAATGAACCAAGAAAAATTTTGCAACAACAATAACTAAAACTTGTTGTTAAACTCAATGTAACGATTTCTTCAACGTCTGTTATAATTACTGTCTTGATTAGGTAACCCAAAGCAACAGCAACAAAAACAACAGAAAACAAATATCGATTAAACTAAATATTTATGGATTTTTGTTAAATGCAACAAGAAAATGTTTGTTTTTATTATAATTGTTTTTATAGCCATTGCTCACTACATAAACAAAGATGCAAGAGTCAGTGATAATAGCTAAAATTATAAGAAAATTATTTATTGCAAAATATTACCCATTATTATGGGTATGGGAGATAGCATTACGTAAGTTTAAAGGTCATTCTGTATGAATTGATAATATATGGATTGAACGAATTGAATGAATGGAAAGAACCGAGTTTGTGGGAAAACTGCTCGTTATATTAAAGCCAATAAAAATTCCGATAAAAGCATTAACTATTTACAGCCTCTTGATCGTTTTCAGCCTAACGATAAGTAATTTCGCCTTAGAGATAATTCATGAAAATCCTGCATCGGCATAATGATGAACTTTTTCTTATCCCCCTCTTCAATACGATGATGTTGAATGTTGAATGGCAAGTCCAGAACGAAATTGTCTTCAAATTTTTCGAAACTATTGAACAACACTAAGCAGTTTCTGAGCTTATAATATATATATATATATATATACCCAAGGTTTCAAAGGATGTGCTCTATACACGCGTAGCACGATGGTGACGATTAAAGAAACGTAAGGAAAGAGAAAAAGATAGAGAGTAGTGGCCGCCTTCTAGTTGATGCGTGTGATCGATTGGAAAGTGCTATTACGTCTTTACTGACTAAGCACTCATTGTAGCTATGATCATCATGTACGTCAACACTCGACTTGTTGATCGCAATTCTTCGCTACTCGACTAATCATGTGAAAATACTAGTGAAACGAAACGTATCAGGCAAGAATCTCAAACTTTTTCTGGTCTTTAATTAAAATGAGGTTGTGCCGCATTTCAACTTTCTATTTCGAATCTTGCGATCGTGAAAATTTCAACTAGAAATCTTTACATAAGCGGCTGACAGGTGATGACAAACTGTATAAGGGTTTGCTTTACCTACGAAGGCTTCACCCTACTTGCCCCTCTAGCTGCTTATGCGTGTAATTTCTAATTTAACATATGCTTGTCCTTCGACGATAAATCGATCAACCTTATTACTGTCGTGCCGATATCAGGGCCACTGAGAAAGTGATGCAACAAATTATCGAAGCTGGTAGCAAATCATTGAATCAAATAGTGATGAAGTGATGAAAATCACTCTTTCACTGAATATTTCTTCTATAAACATTCATAATTAGATCTGAAATCATGGGCTTGTTTATCAGCTTTCAACAACCCACCACCCACCAGTACAACAAAATTTGATTAGTGTAAATGATACCAAAAGCTTTCAATGTTTTTTCCCACATTGTTGATAAGCCGTACAAATGGTTTGGTTGATTATAAAAAATTTAGTCGATTTAGTTGATTTATGATACAAGGTTAAGTTTGAGCTCTACCCCGCCTTTTATTATCCCGTTCGATTTAGAACCATTTTCAGAATCGATCTGAGTTTGTTTGTTTGTCTTTCTGTCGATCCGCCTTGTATTCTTGTAGGTCGAAATTTTTGAATTGCTAAAGTCTGATTTTGAAAAGTCGTTATATAAAGAGTCCTCAGCTTTCGCACATTCTAAACCTTTTATTGCAAACGTACTACCCTCCTATTAGAAGCGTAGCAACGCAGTGTAAAATACGCTAAAAAAAAAGTTAGCAAGAGCATGTGCTATGCAATGCGTGCTATTATAGATACATACATATATATATATATATATTGAGAGTTGTTATGTTTGTAAATTTAAAGTGCGTTTAACACGCAATATTTTGGCTGAACTTGTGTTAATGTACTGCATCTCTCTATATGTGTACTACGTTTTTGCTTGTGAAATTTAAATGAAAAAAAAAATTTTTTTTTTAATATTAAAAGTATTCTTGTAAGCATCTACACCGTAGTCTATACGTTAGGTGTACCAATAAAGTCTCCGTAATTAAAAAATACTTTTCTTCGAAAGCCTAATAACCGAAAAATGTCTCTTTATAATCTGTGGTCTTTTGCCTCTTATCAATAGGCAGCTTGTTGATGCTCTCGCGATAGGATTTGTGGGGTTTCACGGCGAAATACTCAACAAATCATTTTTTTTTTGTGAGTTGCTGACCTTTAAACATGATGATGGAAGGAAGACAGGTTTGGAGAATAATCTCTCGCGCAATCAGTAGAAGATCCTGGCTTACTTTCGCTGAAGATGGACGGACTATAATTTCTTCCACGACATCGTGTAAATCATTTTTAAGCGATGCCATCGATTTTTAAAGCTATTCCATCGCTAACTATATTCTCCCTTCAAGCCATTTTAAGCCATCTTCATAGTTTCTGCCGCAATTTTTTTCTTTATCAACTTTGATGTTGTACACGGAACGGCAACTTGTACACAACTGAAACTGGAAGCATACAAAAACGTTAATATCAATGTTATTTATGCCTGAAATTTCGGAGAAAATGAACGCGCCGGGGTGGTTATTTTTAATAAAGCAAAAAGTTTCAAGGCATTCTGAACCTCATATAAATAAATGGAAATAAATGAAAATATTCTCGAGTACTTCGATTGTAGTATTTAAGTGTAAGTCGCGGTTTAGTTTAACTTTTATTTGCAGTTTTTCTTTTTCTTCAATTTTATTTATGTATATATATATATATATATATATATATATATTTTTTTATTTTTTTTATTTTTTTATTTTTTATGTTTTTCGGTGTTGTTTCTGCTTTTAGTTATTTATTCTTTTTGTACATTTTTTATGGATTAGGCCAAGTGGTGATTAAACGCATTTTTCTTTAAAAGCCACATTGTGTGTCAGTTTAAATGTATATACGTTCATGAGCTTTATTCATAAACTTATTTAAAGGTGTGCGTTTGTTAGCTATTCTCGGAATGTTTTGTTTCTTATTTCTCTTGTTGGTTTTCTTTTTTAATCATATTGTATTGTTTTTATTTTGCTTTCGTTTGGTAACACATGCTATTACCTTGATTGTCTTTATAACTCATTTCGGTCTAAAGTTTCTCTTGCATGTTTAACTGCAAAGAAAAAAAAAAGGAGAAATAAATGAATTTATTTATTTAATTCCCCGTCACACACAACTTGTCAGTGCAACTGTTAAGGATATTAGGTCTTCGTTAACTCAGCTTTTAACTAAAGTAAAATTGTTGCTTTAATCTTAATTAACGAAAAAAAAAAAAAAAAATCAATTATCCTCTTAGAGGGAACATGACCACCATATCTGATCGTTACCTAAAAATTAAATATATATTATATATATGAGAATTGATCGAATATATCGTCTCCTACGCAACAATAATTAAGAAATCTACGTTCAGTCTGAGATTCAAAGATGATTAAACCATGTCCGTCTATCTGTCCGTCTTTTAGTTGAAATTCTCAGATCCTTTACGATTTGAGTAAACACACTCAAATCCGATTAAGACGACTTCAAAAATTGAAATAACGAACATCCAGAAAGTTAAAACTCAAATTTCATTCCTTAGGGCAGGTGAGATGTAGATCTCTCAAGCCTCAGGTCTTGGTCTTTTATCATTTTCAATGTATTTGAACAATTTCTTTAGTTCAATTGGGAGGAAGTGCATGACAATCTGTGGACAATTTAAGTATGTGGGTGTGTGTGGGTGTCATTATTGACAGGGAACTTGATTGTTTACACCACATTGACGGCATCTCGAGAGTTCGAGAGTAGCTCAAATCCTGATGATCTCACAGACATCTTATTGTATGGAAGTGTGTTTGTGTACGAGAGATGGTAGTGCTCGCAGAATTAGGTAGGTTGCCGAACAAAATTGCTAGGTTTGTGCTTTTAGCGTAATACATCACAACTCTGCCTCCGGTCAATATGGAAACCGACATTACAATCGTATATCGCGGCGTGCTAGTCACTTCTTAAAGTGTCCTTTCGACAATTTCCTGATTATATGTCTATAGCTTATAGGCTTTTGTGCAATAATCAAGAGTGTTACAATTATCGCAGTTTTTGACTCAAAGATTTAACTTTTTACGTCTTTCAAGCAATGCACAAATAATTATTCCCTTAATATGTAGTCGAGTCTCTGGGAAATTGTTGTTTGATCTAATTTTTTTTTTTTATCTATTGTTGACTTCGGACCTTGGTGCGCGTTTCCGGTTGTTAAATCTTCTAGGCACCAAATGTTATAGATTGGAGCTGGTAACGAAACGAATGGTGTTTTATATGAAACGAAACATGAATATGTTCAATTGTCATATGTATTTTGGCCACAGCGGGCTTTTTATATAATACACAATGGTAATAAGAAAAAATAAATAAATGAAAAAAAATACCAAATTTTCTTTTTGTTGACCTCCATTTTGAGCACCCTGCAACTCATACCAAAATGGACCAAACAAAAAATAGCAAAAGAATTTTTTTTTAATGCGAAATTTCACTTTTCCAGTGAGCATGAATTTGAATTAGTCATCGAACGAAAACGTAATGGATTTCTTTTTCCTCAGCTTAATATTAATGATTATATCACTCCCTGGTTGGTGGTAGTGGCAAAACACTTGTGTCAAGTCAACTTGGAATTATGATAATCTAAATAGTTATTAAAGCAGTCTGTGTTTACCGTTCGATTTTGTAACCAACCCTTCACTGTACAATTGGAACTAATAATAAAAAGTAGTTTTTCTTCTTCTCGAGATCTGAAGTCTAATAATCTATGCAACTTATCGGTTACATTAAAATGTGAGCGTTTGGACGGAAACTGTCAGCGGCAAATGACAGCATTGATCACAACACTGTATGCATTCAAAGTTAAATCATGTAATTGTCATGTCATGTGAGCAAAAAAATAAATAAATAAATAAATAAATAAAAGAATTTTGTGGTCTTTTTTCTCGCTCCCAAAATTCAGAAATAAAAAGAACAATAGCATTATTATTAAGAGAATTTGTTGATAATAATAACAATCACAAATATATAATAAAATAATAATAATAATAATAATAATAATAATAATAATAGATATGTACATGTGTGTATCTGGTTTACGTAATGTATTGTCTGACATTCCTTCACTCATTACTCTGCCTTGGCTGAGTTATAACTGCATATAGTTAACCCACGTATAACGTGTTATTTATCATCAGTAATTACTTATGTAATTTAATCGCACCGTTTAATGGCAGTTAACGGTTCTCTGTACCATTTTGTGTGAGTAGCAATTTTTTAAGTGCCTTTACTTAAACCGAGTGCTCTTGTGCAAAATACAAAAACAAAAAAAACAAAAAAAACACCAAACGTACTTACTACTCACTTACATGTTATAATCTAATGATTACGAACGCAAACAAAAAGATGTATGAGATTAAAATCATTATAAACAAACAATAATTAAAATATTTAACAAATTAGTTTTTATTTTTTTTTTTTTTTCTTTTACTTTTTCCTTTTTTTTCTTTTTTGCTTACAAAATAATGACTTTTTTGGTTTTTTGTTAAGTTTCTCTAAAACATTTTTTTTTTTTGCTTTAATTCTCTTCGATGACTTCATTGCTTGATTTCACTTTTTATTTATATGGATGAAATCTTCATAATGCCTAGGTTTTTTTTTTTTTTTTCTATCTTGCTTATATACCTCAATGTCAGTATAATTAAAATGTTATGATGCTTACTACGATCAAGAGATAAGTAAGTGCGTAATAATATTGTTCGGGTAAAACCGAATAATACGTGTGCCAAAAATTTCGTAAAATGTGCATATGCTCCTGATCGGTCGATCAGCCTGGGATATTGAATAACTGCAATCATGTCTGCCTGCCAGTGCTTTGCTAGCCTATTATAGAATGCCATCATTTATCAAGATTGGAAGGGATTACTTCCCCACCCATCGACACGCCCTACAACAAACAAACTGAAATAATTTTAGAAAAAAGTTGTAAACCTCGGTATGTCTTTTATTAAGAATTTTCAATTTGAAAACTCATCCATATGGGTTGTAGTTACATCAGTCTATCCAAGTTTAATGGCCACAAAAAAAATACGAAAAAAGCTCCTGACATTTTCTCAATCGAAAAATTTAAAAAAAAGACTTTTCTTATAATTTCAATGCGCTTTAATTGATCACGTCGCGAAGCGTAACTCCCTCCGCCAAAGGCGTGATCGAAACCGATTCATTTCCTATTGATCAACTCTGGACGCTTTATCGCAATTGTACGCGTTAGTCGCATTAGTTGATAAGAAATGTTAAAGAATGGGATCAATCGTCCGGTGCAGCTCACAGTGCACAATGCCCTTTCAGTTTCGTCAAATGCACCGCATTAGGCTTTGGTATCCTTTGTACAGCAGCATATCTCGTTCAGTATTTAATCTCTTCAAAAATGATTCAATCTCCGTTTGCTTCAGTTGGGATGATGGTACCGGTTTATCTCAACTCTTTAAAGAGTACCATCGATTTAATCGACAATTATTCGACCAAAGTGGCGGGGCACGTCATAAACAATGAAATTAGCAGAGCGGATTTTTATTCAGTAATTTTATTTATCACAGCGTCATCGACTCAATTGAAATGATATTTTAAAATGTAGCGAACGCTTAATAAACGTCACAGCTTTTACGGTACAGAGTTAATAGGGTTGCCAAAGTTCCAAGGTAACGCAGCTTCAAAGGCATTGACTAGAGCAAGTGCCATGAATTTTTTTCCATTCATTCAATTTCATTCAAATGATACGGTATATTGTATTATATAATAAAGAGCATATCAATCTAAAAATTATTATAAATATTTAATAGAGCTACGTAAACATTTTCTACGCAGGCGATGCTGATCGATATAATTGATAACTTGTTGTAAAATGTGTGCGTGTGTCTATGCTAAATTAATTAATTTTTTTTTTTTACTTTCTATTTATAGATACGTCTTATGAAAAAGCCTGCAGACGTGGTTCAGCGCCAGCTACACCAATACTGGGTCAAAAACAAAGTCAACAAGAAAGCAATACAACATCAAGGTTTACGAATTTCTTTTCAAAAAGGTAAAGAAAATGTACGAATTTTTATACATTTTACACCCTACACCATTTGCAGCTAATACAGGATGATGTCAAGTTCTTGCGTGCGTATGCGATATATATAAGAACTTGAGATAGACTCACATGCGATATATATAAGAACTTGAGATAGACTCACATTTTGCTAATAAAATATTAAACAGACCAAGGGACAGATGTTAATTAATTTAGAAAATCAAGCCTTCACATCTACTATACGTAATGTCTGTCTATGCATTTAAGAATCATTTTCAATTCAAGTCATTCTAGATGACAAGAAGATTTAATCTACTACCGCGTCATAAGTGGTTTAAAGTCTAATGACTCATTGCAATGCATTAAAGATTATAGCTAAAGACTAGTAGACGGCAAGCAGTTTTTTTTTTAAATACAAATTCAGTATAATTGTAAACTTATCTCGTCAACATATTGTCTTATGCTGAATGCATTGAAAATAGAATCCCAAAGAAGAAAAGAGTTTGCACAGATTACAAATCAAATCCCGATTGCTACTTTAAACTTTCTTTACCTGCGTCTACTTTGAACGATCAGTTTTTATGCACAAGCGTTTACTTTCCGCCCATTCCAATATTTCTTTGCCAGAAATCATAAAGTTAACGGCAGTTATGCTGCCTGCTCAAGTTAAATACTTTTCATTTAAACGTATAACTGTTTTAATTAACTATCGTTCAACCAACTTGGGTTACAGTCAGAAAGAAGACATGGGGAGGAGAATATATATCAAGAGGAAGGTATCGCATCATATTGATAGTGAAGGCAGTAACCTAAAACTTGGGATAAACATTGGATCAACAGTGTTGAGAGTCGAATGTTAAAAACGACTGCGATCTGTCCACATACCAGCATACTCAACAGATAGGAAACTGAAAAAATCTCGAGAAAATATTCGATTGGCGGGACATCTTTCACGTTTCATTTAACTAATACGCCCACAATGATTGCCCATAGTAATTGTTGCAAGTGTGCCCGCTTCCATGTATATTGAACAACTTTGCTGTCTCTTTTCTCCCCGAAGAAGAGGATCGAATTTATACCTTTCAGCAGAAATAGCTATGCGCAAAACATTGGTAGTTCGAGCGTCAACGAAGCAACGACACAGTCTGTTGCCGTGTCTATAGGATTTTTCCTCAAGGATGCCCAATAAATACCATATTCCTTTAGCTGACTTTACGTTATGGTCCACCGTCTAAATATTAAGTTCTTCTACTGTCCAATTGGCATTGATTAACACGTCTTGGCTTTCCCGCTCGCTCTATTATTACCAGTGTTACGGCGGAATGAACTGCGCCGAAGCATTCACATTTCTAATAAGGTATCGCGTTGCTGTTTGTGCCTCAATTTTGTCCGCTAAGTAGTTATTACATTGACGAAACGCTTTATCGCTGAACATAACTTACTGATGAAAATTTGCATCCTCTTCGAGAAATTTCATTCGCAAGATGCGTCATGCGTGAGTTGATCAGGGATCGGTCCAACTCGGCCATTGTAAAATAGAAAATACATATTATTTTTATTACTATTGTCATATTTATTTTTATTCCTTCTAATAGTTTTTATCTGGATTATCTATCTGCATAGGAATGTTTAACTGGCATAATCAATCACTAGTTGATGTTACACGCTGTGCGTCTCAGCTGAGGTCATTACTATTAGGTCAGCCTTATGCAAACAATTCGTGATCCTTCTGATTACATGAGCGTAGAAGAATTTAATGGGTAAGAGAGTCAAGGAACTGGCACCAAGTGTCGGCAACGGCACTTCAGCTTCTGTCCTCGTACCAGGAAAATAAAAATTAGAGTAATAGAAAGTGAGAGAGAGAAAAAGAGAGAGAAGTAGAACCGATCTTCTTCCATTTCTATTGTTAGGGGACAATCAAGATCATAAAACAGTATATAGACCACAGATAAAAGATAATATAGTAACATCTCTTATTTGCCAACTGGCAAGGCACATTAAACCCTGAATCCTTGCTGGTGCCGCCCGCATGCAGACAAATTGTAGCGATAGCATGTGGGAAAGATAAAGAAAGAGAGATGAAGAGATACAATCTCTTCAGAGTGCATAGCGATTGTCTCTAACATGTTCATAGTTTCGCACTGTTGTTGCGAACACGAACATTGCCTTGTATGTAGCGATCAATGTGATGCGATTCATAAACGCAGAATAAGTCCTTGTCCCTTGTCTGGCCCAGGCTGGGAGTACCCTACTCGTATTATGTCGATGCTTTTGTTAAAGAACATTCAAGTGTTCGTATAGCTATGCAGCACTCTTGCTACTCCACGATCATATATCATATTTTCCCTATTAGGGTGCTAGCATCTCTTGATTGGCGCCAGGGTGATAATCACTAGAGTTTTTGATCTTTTGTAAGCTAATTCAATACCCATCTCACTAATCGCTTACGCATTTTTGTGGTGTCTTCAGAATCTATAAGAAGTCAACACCATCCACTGCTTTCTATTCTTTTTTTTTGCTGACAAAAAAAAATTTGCCAAAAACAAAAGCATACAGACAGTCCACGATCCTTTGGTTTTCTAAGAAATTTGTGGCACAAAGTAGAAAAAGAAGAAGAAGAATAAAAAATAAATAAATTTCATGATATTATTGCCAAAAGTCAACTTAACTCGTAAATAAGATACATATACGTGCGCGTCCGTCTGTGTGTTCGCCTTAATATATTATTATGAACGGGGAACGTTTACATACAAAACGCAAACAAAATATGTGTTGACTTGAAAAAAGCAAAAAAAAAAAAAGAACCTTTCAATATATATGCCACCACGAACAGTGATTGCTTGGTTTGCAGATATTTTTTTGAGACTGGTTGCCTGGTTGGCTGGTTGGTTGACTGCCTGGCATATTCACACACAATGTTCATGCACTTGTGCCACTCAACTCAAGTCAAATAGTTTGCTGTTAAACATAGACTAGAATTTGCACCAATTTATGAATGCAGCTGAGTGCCGGCTGCTGACTGCTGACTGCTGACTATTGCCGTATCTACCGACTCTATGTAAATGCTACTAATACGTGGCCAGGCTATGAGGCAAAGCTCAAATATAAAGTAACCGACCAAATGAATCGGCAAACCAACTAACTCGCTTTTTTAACAGCGTTCTTCTGTGATATTTACAAAAACTTAACATCTCTGAGTAAAAATGGTAGGCGCTGCCATCATTGTCGTCATATGGTGGTTAACTTGATTTGTTGGTTCACTAACTGACTGACTGGCTTTAAACCATAAGAAAACAAAACCGAAGAGAGAAAAAAAAAAAAAAAAAAAAACGGAAAAATTTTACAAAACATGACTCGAAGCAAATGAAATGAAAAACTCGCAAGAATTCGTTTAGCAGTTGCACACAGCTTTCACGCTGTTAACCTAAGCAAATAGAGTCGAACACATTAAATAATAATAAAAATCACTACTGCTAAGCAAAGAAAATCTCGCAAAAAAAAAAAAAAAAAGAAGAAAAGTAGTGACTCCGTACCGCAACTAACAAGTGTTGCACACATTCCAGGATGTTTTATCAATAGGCCAACAAACGCTCTTTGCCTGAGATTTGCTGACTTCTTTTTTTTATGCTTTTTTCCTTTTTTTCGTTGCATTTTTTTGCTTGTATTAGCTAAAGTTTTTCATTTTTCATTTTTATACCCCATCACCAGAAGATTAGGGGTATATTCGGTTTGTTAAAACGCTTGTAACGCCCACAACGAAGGTTAAGATACCTCACAAAGTATATATATATTCTTGTCAAGTGTCAAATTCTAAATTGATTTAAGCATATCTGTCTGTCCGTCTGTCTAATGCCTGTTGTAAATATACTTCTGATTGCAAAAATAAAACTATCGACTTCAAATTAGTACACAAATCGTTGTCGAGAATGGGCCAAATTGGTGGAGGAACACACCCACAGCGTCATGTTAACTGAGAACTCATAACTTATAACTCGTAAATATTAAACAAATAAATGCCCAAAAATTTGAATGCGAAGTCCACGGGCAATACTGTAACTAAAATAGAAAAATTGACCACGCCTACTCAATATAATAGACTATCAAAATTTAATTTTTTTTTTTTTTGGAATACCTTTATAAAACGCAGAGACAAGCGTCAAAAATCACATAAACTCTATATATTCTTGGCAAGTTTCAAGTCTGGAATTCATCTACGCCTGTCCATCCGTCTGTCCGCGCAACTGTAGTGTAGTATTTGCGGTAAACATTCTCGCGTAAGCGAAAAGTAAGAAATCGCCTGCAAATTTATAAAAGAATTTGAAAGCGACTTGAACTTTTCCAAGCCCACAACTCCTACACGCGTGTCCAACAGAAACTTTTATTTTGAAGGTAGAAAAAATCAGCCGCACTCACTCTACATTATGGAGCATGAAAATTTAGTTCTCTTACTTTTTTTCCTCTACTCTAGGATAAGAGCGATCGGTATAAAAGATTCGGTCACGACCGAATATAATTCCCTCACTTGTTTAATTTTTTTTTTTTTTCTTTTTTTAATTTTCTTATTCAGGTTTTTTATTAAATTTTTGATAAACTGCCATTTAATCTTCAGCTTCCGTATAAATTTGTTGGCTTAATGCCCACTATAGAGTATACGCAACTCACTGACTGTCGGTCTAATGCTTTAAATTTAATTTTAATGATATTGTAAAACATATCAACAAAAAAAAAAAAAAAAAAAAAAATTGCATAAGGAAAACTAAACATATTTTAAAGTTTACTTTAAAATTAAAATCTTTGTAAATTTTATCAAATTTCCTCATTGGTTACATAAATTATGTAACAATGCAGCGAAAAGTACTTTGTAATAATTTTTATATGACCGGCTATAGTACTTTTATCGTGTTTATGCGTAAATTTCAAAAGCAAACAAGAACTGATTAGGATAAGAAATTTACTCATCCAAAAATTCCATGTAATGATTTTCTGTCGTCTCATCATGAATTTCGTCAATGTGTTTTAGTGTAAGTTTTGGTCAAATAAGTTCCTGAAACGATTTTAAGGAATGCCTAAGATATCGAACTTCTTGTTCGTCAAATGCTTGAATGCAACGCTTGAAGAAAGTAAAAGGCCCGGGATCAAATGCACCGAAATCACAAAGCCAAGGCATAATTACATTTAAGAGCTTACCAGTGAAACCTTAGGTTCAGGTTGCTTTGCATGCTTTATGATTATTATGATAATGGGCAGTGCACACCAATTACCTTGTCAAGTCATTCGATTTTTCGTCCTTTCTTTTTTTTTTTTTTTTTTTTTTTCTTAAGATCATTCAAAAGTTCTAGCCATTCAAAGGAAACGCTTGCCGACTATTTAAGCAATCTTCTATATAGCTATACGACATTGGTCTTTCTTAGACTGCGGTAAAAATTCGAGAGGTTAAACACAAGCAGATGTTCGATCCTTTAAATTATTTCATTTCTGTTTGTACGGCACCGAATATATCAAGCTTCTTCAATATCCATAGCTTATGCAAACCTTACGAAACTTGGTTGATTAATAATTATTAGATATTTTACCAAGCCTTCGTAATTTTCAAACATCTATTGAAATCGTATGATCGACCAAAGCGAAGAACATCGTGGAGATAAAAAGCTCTGCAATTAAATATTGCAAACATCTTGCATCACAAACTCTCTCGCATAGAATTCTTCTCCGAATACTATCTGGGCTTGTTTAGCACTAATTGCACAATCTTCTTATGTACCCAAATCTTTGAGAAGTTCGCAAGGGAACAATCCGTACACTTTATAAGCATCGTTCTGAGTGTTCTAAAATCTCACCTATTCTGGAACTATTCCTTTTCTTGCTGCAAATAATCAGAGGAAGCATTATTCTGAGAGTAACAAGGAAATCATTTCCAGCAGTGACCTGAGCTCGCCCCAAAATATACTTTCTTCTTTCCTCTACTAGCAGAGGCGACACTCCTCTTATCCAAAACCGTACTATTCTAAATCCATCATGGACAAGCGTATGCTCGAAATTATCTATGAACTTCCAACTTTCTTCATGGATTTTTTTCAAGCATACAAAGGCAGATCCAAAAAACACCATTTTCTGCTCTCATCAATGTATCTCTTAAAGTCGATGAATGAATATTTTAATCAACATTTTCCTAGAGAATGAAAGAAAAAAAAAATGAAAGCCTTTTTCCAGCTTGTTACTTGCAAAAGTACGTGAAACTCAAATCAGTCGTAAACTAAGACAGCGGAGAAACAGTAGAGAGAAAGTGGTTAATGGCAATAAGGCAAAAATTACAAAAAAAAGGCTTCAAATTAACATAGGTTTGAAGCCATGAAAAGACGTTTACATTGTTTCAACTTTCTCGCTAAAATACTTTGAAGGAATTAAAATTTGATCTGTCCACTAAAAATTCTACCTAATTGTATTAAATCGCAATTACTAGAGACATAGGTTAAGAAATTTCGAATTAATTAATGAAAAGATCGTCGCCCCAACCTGGCGGAATTGTTTTTATGTATTTTAAAAATTTTGGTAACAAGGAGATCCAACATTTTTTTGAGACTACCTACATAGTTATAACTTGACGGGTTTATATATAAGTTTTGATTATAAAATCTCCTTATGCGCCTTTGAAAATTATTTTAAATTTTTTTTCTTTCTTCTTAGGTCCAATCCTTTAAAACGTACAAAATCAGTAACCAAATTGGAACGTACCAAAAGAGGATCGGGTGGCTTGCGCGGCTCACGATCCCATGAAAGTTTACTCTCAAGTCATGCTGTAATGTCCACAATTGGTAAGCCATTCTTTTCAGATTGTTTTGGGTTAAATTTTGAAAATTTGAAATTTTAAGATCTCTCTTGCACCGGTGCTGTTGGTGTAGCTCCAGTGCATCAATCAGTTTTGGGTCGGCGTTATTG
Source organism: Glossina fuscipes (assembly GCF_014805625.2). NCBI lineage: Eukaryota > Metazoa > Arthropoda > Insecta > Diptera > Glossinidae > Glossina > Glossina fuscipes. Next base: position 5,851,534 of record NW_023998414.1, read on the forward strand.
TTTTCAAGTGCGAGGTGGTCCTCGCGGGGAACGTTACTATTCATGTGGCTCTCGTCAAGAACGCGATTTGTGGATTTATTCTTTGCGGAAATCCATAGCACCTAATGCCGAGCATACACGTCGCACCGATAATTCTCTTAAGATATGGATATACGAGGCCAAAAATTTACCACCAAAGAAAAAGTATTTCTGTGAACTGCATCTAGATAAAACTCTATATGGGCGAACCAGCGTTAAATTGCAAACCGATTTATTATTCTGGGGTGAATATTTCGATTTTCCCGACATACCTGAAATTAATGTGATTACAGTGAATGTATTTCGAGAGGTTGAAAAGAAGAAAAAGCGTGATAAGCACATGTTCGTGGGTTCAGTGAAAATACCCATACATGAGGTTACCACGCGTTTATTTTCCGAAGATTGGTATCAGATACTCAGTGAGAAGAACGACAGTCTTAATCGCAACGGCAAGGATGTTATACCCACTTTGCGTATTAAGTGTCGCTTCCAGAGTATCGATATCTTACCTATACAGGTCTATGCCGATTTCTTGGCCTACCTTAAAGACAATTATAAGAAGGTATGCGAGACTTTGGAACCTGTGATCGGAGTAAAAGCCAAAGAGGATATCGGTCAATCGTTAGTGTTGCTAATGCATGCCCAAGGTTTGGCGGGAGCTTTTCTAACCGATGTAGTAGCATTGGACTTGCTAAGAGTAGGCGATCAACGTCTTACATTTCGCGGAAACTCTTTGGCTACAAAAAGTATGGAAGCTTTTCTGAAGTTGACCGGCGAACAGTATTTGCAAGATACGCTGGCAGCACCCATTAATGAAATTATACAATCGGATCGCGATTGCGAAGTGGACCCAACCAAAGCTAACGGATCGTTGCAGAGACAACAAGCCTCTTTAAGGGCTGCAGTGCGTAACGCTTGGCAATGTATTTATGAATCTCACAAACATTTTCCGGCCCAACTACGAAATTGCTTCGCTACGTTTCGAGAAAGATTAGAACAATTAGGACGTCAGGATATGGCCGATAATCTAATATCAGCCTCGATCTTTCTACGATTTCTCTGTCCAGCTATTCTCTCGCCCAGTCTTTTTAATATAACGAATGGTAAGTTGATGCTACATAAGAAAAGAGTTAGTGAAGTTCTTATATTTTTATTTTACTTTTTTAGAGTTACCTTCTACAAGGGCTACACGAAATTTGACTCTGGTGGCCAAAACTTTACAAACTTTGGCAAATTTTACCCGTTTTCAGGGCAAAGAGAACTTCATGGAATTTCTTAACGACTTTCTGGAACAAGAGGCTCCTCGCATGAAGGAATTCCTACAACATATTTCTACAAGACCTGAACATCATAGCCCAGAATCCATTTTGGACTGGGCAGGCTATATAGATCAAGGCAAACAATTATCTATATTGCATTTACTGCTCAGTGAAAGCATTATCAAATTGCCTGACTCACGTCAACATGATTTAGATCCTTTGCAACATATTTTGGATGAGATAAGTAAAGCCAAAGAGAGCAATAGCTATATCCAGCAGCTTGCACCACCTCATTTGTTAATGTCTACCTCGGCGACAAGTGAGAATCAAGAAAATCGCAATCCAGAAGAGATGATGATTTCTTCGACTACCTCGACAACGTCGGCCGCGGGCATTGTTCAGCAAGCTCAGCTGGCTCAGCCCCAGCATGCTGTCATAACCAAACCGATAGCAACGGAACGCGGAATAATGCGTGGTGTACTAACACCCAGTTCGCTGGAAAAGAACATTTTCCGTTATAACGATCCAACTGTAAACGGTCTACTTCAACAGCAACAACAGCAACAGCAGCTACAAGGTTCAGTCAATAATAATATGGAAAAAAGACAATCGAATTCTCAAAATTCCTTGGCGGCTTTACCCGGTTACGCAGGTGGACTTCAACACGCGCAATCACAAACTTCCATAGCCAGTTCTTCGCAATTGTTAATGAGTGCAGCCAGTATTCAACATCATTGTCCACCCGCTCCCAATGCTAGTGCCAATAATACCATGGAACGTCATTACTACACTGGAGGGTCCTCGAATGGTAATCTCTCTACCAACGCTAGCTCTGTAAGTCACAATGTCAATGACAGCGAGTGTTCTGGCAGCGGCCAATTGAGAGCCACCACCTTGCCCCGAGGCAATAACAATAATAATAATTATGACGAAATGAGTGGGGACTTCATACAAATATCTGGCTTAGATACTAACAGTGCATTTGTAAAGAAGTCTCCTACGCCCCTAATGAAAAACAATCATTCTTCAAACGCGGTGGCGGTGAGCACAACTGTCAGTATGCTAAATTCCACTCAACAGCAAAGACAGCAGCAGCAACAACAACATAAACTTTTAAATAATTCTTCATTGAGCCTAACGCTAAGCGAAAGAACACCGAGCAAATTAAATTTGGGCATACCTGATCACTCAAGCTCTCCTCTGACCCATAAAATGACAACTAGCAATGCATTGCCACCACCCTATCAAAGACCTCGAGATACTAATCCTAATTCGAATATGCCCATGAATCTAGAAGATTTGGATGATCTGTTCAAATACGCCGAGGAACATGCGGTTGTGGGTGAGGTAAATCCACCATCGATTGCTAGCAATCGTAACTCCACCAAAGAGCAATTATCAGCCAAAAGTTCACATTGCAGTAGTTCGGGATATCAAAGTATTAATACACAAGGCCATAACTCTTCTTCCGTGCAAACTAATAGCCCTGTAGAGAATCAACAGAAGCTAAGTGCAGCCAATGCGCCGCTGGCATTTAAAAATCCCAGCTATCAGTTACAGAGTGCTCAGAGTCATCATCATTATCATCATCATAATCACGTGCACCATCAGAATTCTCAACAACGTTCAAATTTTGGTGTAGGATTTACGGCACATCAACAACTATTTGGTGGAAACAATCATCAACGTCAGAAATCTTCGGGTAGTATAGGTATGGTGGCTGCACGGGCAGCTTTATTGAATAGTGGCGGTGCACCGTTAACACCTTCGTCCAGTGAGGAGCGCTTATCTACCGATAATAATTATCATGTTTACGCGCCTGTACAAAAACTACTCAAATCTCCTTCACATGGCCACTTAGATGCTCAGCGCACTTTAAGCGCTGGTAGTAGTTCATCAGGTTCTAGTTCACATGTAGGTGGCGGTGGTGGTGGCGGTGGTGGTGGCGGTGGTGGTGGAGTACTTAATCTTCCTCCATCCCGTAACATGCCCCGGACAAATCCTCAGTTCAAAAGAGAAGATATTTATGCTCCCTTAAACAACGGCAGCAATTATTTGACATCATCCTCGAATTCCTCGGGCGGCAGCAACGGTCTACAGGTTGGAACTACCGTAGCTATTTATAATAATCCCAATATAGGCGGTGCGGGACGTAATAACAATCATAACCATCATCAATATCAAAATAACTCGGGAGTGCTGATGTTGGCTGGCTCTAACGGTCGCTATCAAAGACGTTTAAGTTTAGATTCAGCTCGTACACTGTCGGACAGCTCAACCGACACGGAAGGTAAGATAAAGCAATCTTTTATAGTAATTATCCATCTGTGAATATCAAATGCGTTTTCCTCATTTCTTTAGGCCATGGTCCAACCCATGAAAGCAATAATAAACGACGTCGACCACCCCGTAATGCTTCCACAGGTTTATCGATGGCTACGCAGCTTAATCAAACATCGCTAAATAGCTATGATCAAAATGGCGAGATACAGTTGCTGCAAGAGACTTTAGACACTTTGCGACACACTTTAGATCGCGATGAGGCCGAGTTGCGTGACTCCTCTGATGAGTTGTTTGCTTTGCAACGTTGCAATGGTTACGGACCAGTCAGCAATGGCTTGAGTAGTAATAATCTTAGCTTACAATCGGAGTCCACCATGAGGAGCATTATCGATAGGTAAATATTTGAATACTTCGATGATAAATATATTTCTGAAAAATACTTCCTCTGAAACAAAAATACTGAAATAGTCCTTGACATTGGCTCGGATATGGAAAGATAAATACCATAATGAACAATTCTATTTGCGACATTGTAAAATGTACATTGGTATCTTAGTGTAATAATATCGAAGTGGCTAAATGATGTCCGTACCTTTGTCTGCGACTCCGTTTTTCTCATTCTTTTTCAAATTTTAACTACATTTTACGTACATATATTGTATTATAATTAATAAAAATATGCTTCAATTTTCAAATATTTTGGAGGTCTGTTTTCAGACGGCTACTGTCCACTCAAACAAACTATTATACAAATCTAAATAGAGAATAAATTTAAGCAAGAAAACCTATCACCGCATATATGCGAATACGCAAATTGTGTGATTGTACAGTGAAGGGTCGCTATTGCTCATAGGATCGATTGTAAAGTTGTCTGACTGAAAAACAAATAATATGTTTAGTATTTTGATGCACTTACACAATCATAAGATATCTTCGGATATTCAAAGTGAAGACGCAGTCTCTTTCATGCAGTCTTCTAATATCCATAATAAATAAATTGCCAGACAATTTGCGGATCGATAACTGTATTGAGCAAGGCGTACATGCGAGAGAAGTTACTAACTTAATAAACTTGTATAGACATCATTTATCGAGAAAACAATAATGTTATGCCAAATAGTAGGCAACATAAAGTTTCTTTTTTAAATTTCTCCTTAACTTATACTGTATATTCGATAAGTTTTTCAACTACGAAGTTATAAGAAAATCAATTTTACTTGTTTAAACAATGCTAAACAAAATAAGAAGAAGCATGTTTACAGTTTCCTCTTTAATTTATATAACACCAACTTTTTGGCAATTTTTCATTTACAGTTTTAAAGTTGATCTTGAGTTTTTAATCTGTATTAAGTAATAAGATCGTCATAGGTCGTCCAATCTATTTACCTACCTATTTTGCCCTCGACTTAAGAGATGTGGCGTAGGTCGAGTATAATTTCTTTTCTGTTTTCGGACATGTTAAGTAAAATTTCGAATAATATTTATTTATTTTATTTTTATTTATTTATTTATTTATTTATTTTAATTTTGTTTTTCTTTACAGATTGATTACTATGGAAGAGGAGCTGCGACGTGAACAATTGAAAATGTCTTTAGCTTTGTCTCACAAGCAACGTGTCATTGAGGAACAGGGTCAGCAAATAGCAGCTTTAGATGCTACCAATAGTCGTTTATTAAGTGCTTTAACGGCTTTACGGCAGCGTTATGAAACTCAACAACAGCAACAACAACAGCAACAGCAAAACCAAACGCAACAATAAATAAATAATTTTAACTCAAAATAATCTCGCTCCCCTTCCGCGGCCTCCTCCAATTTCCCAATCATGCTCCTTCCTTCTCTCTCTCTCTATTTATCTATCTCTCTGTTGCTCTCTCCTCAAATTCAGCAAAAGAGAAAATTTATTTAAAAATTTTTAAGATTGTATTTATGCTACAAAAAGAAAAACAAAAAAAACGTTAACTTTTAGAAGAAGAAGAGCAAGATTATTATATATCTACAAAAATAAGAGCAAAATAACACTCTTAAAGAGCTTAAAAAAATTATAATAAAAACAAAAATCCATAGATAATAACTAAAGAAAAAAGATCAAATAAAAACTACAGTGTGAAGAGCGGAGCACCCTTTTAAGCTTGTTTGTACAGTAAAGATGTTTAAAAAAACAAAAAAAACAAAAAAAACCTTTTTAAGAAGCTTTTTTTTGTACATTTCATATAAAATTCGTTTTTTCTTTTTCTTCCAATTTTATCTTTAAGTTAATTTTCTTTTGTAAAGTTACCGTTAAATATTTTCATAATTTATACTACTTTTTGTAATTTATTAATTTTTGTGTTTTTTGGTTTTTTTGGTTTTTTCTTTTTTTCATTTATCTAAAAGAGATTTCAGTAAAGCAATTACTTTCTAAAATTTTATATATGCTTAGATTTTTTGTTCATATCTTTATACCCTACATCTCTTGTGGTGTATAAAGTTTGTGCGGATGTATGCAATACTTAGAAAGACTTCGAGGTAGACCAAACGCTTATTATTCTGAAATTGATTCTGGATCAATTTAGTCATGTCAGTCCGAGATATTTTAATGAAATGTGGTATACTGATGTGTTTCAGCCTAGGGATGATCGCTGTCAAAAATGGTTTAGATCTGACCCCATTTTTCGATCATTTCCTATATAACGCCTCATTTTGAAACGTTATTACATGAATAACGGAGATTTGGGGTATTTTATGCTGAGTCCTGGCCCACTATAGTAGTTTTATTTGTTTTAAACATAAAAATGAGTTTTTTAAATATCTTATGTAATGCTATATCTACCTTGAATGGGTGAGAGAAATCAATCAATTTATTATGCTTAGAAACCATACATATAAATATACAGAAAGATATATAAATATATGTATATGTAGATTCTAGCAATCTTAATTGTTTCAAGTTTGTCCGTTTATGACGTCTTTCTGTTGATAGCTCTTTCAAAACAATAAAAATGAGATGAAGAGATAAACATATATTTTTACTTAACGTTGAAAATTGACGAGAATATTTTATAACTAAATTTAAAATAGTTAAAAGTTCAAAAGAAAGAAAAGCTTGGAAAATGTTTTATTTATATTTACATCAATAGGCAATGTCTGTCGTAATTTTTGCTCATAAAACTATTTGAAATGATAGATATTTAAGAGTTCATTTAGGGTCAATGTTGCTTAGTTTCCATAGTGCTTGTCCAGAAGTCATATCTTTAAAGGTTATTCCTTAAAATTTTAGTATGTTTGTCTTTCGTCCATTACTGAAAAGTTTATGCTCGCCACGGTCGAGATGGAAAGCTAAAATTTGAAAATATTATGAATCAGCAAAAAAGGATGAAAAACTGAAGTCTTACAGCCAGTCAGTCAGCCTATAATAAAATTTAAAAAAAAAAAACAAAAAATAAAAGCAACAACTAAAGAAAACTCATTATAAATATTTACCATGTCAGTACGGTGCTGATCGGTCAGTTGATACGCTCATTAAGCAAGCACTTTGCAATTCTTATATATTGGTTCAAGGTGGTGGGTACTTTTTCTATTTTTTTTATTTTTTTATTGAGATTTGTTCTATGTAGCCAGCATAGATTAGCTTCATTTTTTTTTTTGTTTTTAATTAAATTTTTTGTTTTGTTTTTTTTTTTTTTTTTTTTGAGATTTGAAAACATATTTTTATAGTAACATATGCAAAAAGTCTATTGCGTTTAAAATTTATTATATAAATTTTTTCAAAAAATTGCAAAAGAAAAATTTAAAATTTCTAAAATAGACATTAATAAGAATTGTTATAAATAAATCTTCGCAAATGGGAAGAAAATACTAATAATAAAAAAATTTTATATTAACATTCAATAAGTGAAAAACAAAAGTTTCAAAAATATTCCTTTAGACTCCTTGTCTTCAAATTTCGAAATCATTTAATTGAGCTTCTCTGTTATCTTAATTTATTTATTTTTTTATTTTCAAATTTTAATATAAAATAATGTATGTGCATTGCCAAAGTCGCGCTGTCCTCAAGGGGTTTGAGTATCAAAGTTAGAAAAATGAATGGAAAATATAAGCGTTACGTAATATATTAAGGGATTTCACTGCGTTCGAATGTATTTTAGCTAAAGTTGATACTGAATTGTAGAGCCTTTTTTTTTTTTTAGTCTGTTACGATTAAGATTTTAACTTAAATTTAAATTTAATTTCTTTTTTTTTTTAATTTTTTTTTAATTGTTTTTGTTTTCTAATATCATACATGAATATTTTACGTGTATTAATAAAATATTAGTAACCAAATATATATCAAAATATAAACATTTATATAAATTATTATTATTATTATTACTATTATTATTATTATTATTATTATTATTATTATTATGAGAACCACCTTTAGATCAAACAGTTTTAAAAATTTAAGCTACACTTACAACACCCAGGCATACAATCTTTATTAATCATTAAAATAATGCAAACACAAATTTTCGCTTTTCACCCAAACAAAAAAAAAAAAAAAAGAAACAAAAAAAAATTACTTTCTCAACAAATATACTAAAGAGTTATTAGTCGACACGATTTTATTTCAGTATAAACAATCACTTGCATAGAAAAACCAAAACAACATAAAATAAAAAAAAATATATATATATTAAAAAAAAAAAATCAAAAAAAATCTAAATAAAATATTAAAAATATTAATCAAACAAAAACGG
>NW_023998414.1:5859909-5918262 GCF_014805625.2 Glossina fuscipes
TTATTTATTTATTTATTTATTTATTTATTTATTTATTTTATTCCACTTATACTAGAAACTCAACTAAACAAATAGCAGTCGAGTTCAATAGGCTCTTAATGCAAAACTAATATTAATTAACAATAAAATTGAGTATAAGCATAATAAAACAAATAAGAAGAAAAAAAAAAAAGAAAAAGAAAAAAGAAAAAAAAGCATGTACACTATCAGCATAGGAGCACACTTACAACCGGTACAGGATCAAATTGCAAATGAACCCCTAAGCCATCGCAAACATGCATAAGCCTGGCAACCGATAATAAATTGACAATAATTCACTTTCGAAACGTAACGACTTTTTAAGGATAAAGCTAGTTTAAATACGACATAGGTAAATCGCGCGTATTAAGCAATGTTGCTTTAATGGACTTTAAAGAGTCCGATAACGAGAATAAGTGGTAGACGTCATTTAGGTTCTTGCAAACGACTCTGAGCGGATTGAACAGCTCATAATTAAATTTACACTGATTAAGCTTTACCAAGATAAAGTGCCTAGAGAAGCGGTTAGGGACATTGAAGCTTACTTCACCAAGTAATGAAGGCGAGTCAATAGCACCATTTATTACTTTAATTAGAAAGGAAACGCCAAGAACAAATCTACGTTTCTCAAGAGACGGTAGGGACAGCAGAAGCAACCTATTTTCATACGGAGGAAGAGAGGCAATCGGAAAAGAAAAAAAATTGAATCAAAATAATTCTGAAGAGAAAAAAACTTAAAACTGTTAGTGCAAATGTTATAAATAATAATAATAAAAAAAAAAAAACAGGTAGGAATGCTATAAAGCGGCAAGGCCGATCATTAAGCAACCCACCCACTTCGCTTAATTAGCATGCATGATTTTCATGAAAGAGCTCGGCAAGGCTCGGCTTGGCTTAAAAAAAAAAACGACTCTTCAGGCTCTGCGGACGTACGTAACACCTAGAAGAGTCTAAAATAGCTTGTTTGTCCCTCTGTCCGCCTGATGTCTTTCTTCAGATCGCGATTCTTGAGATATTTTGATGAAATTTGGTACACTGACGTGCTTTGGCCTAAGGACGATCGCTATTAAAAATGATTCGGATCGACACGTGTGGAAAAAATTATAATTGAAATAATGATAGTTGAGATACTGTTTAGTTTTAAATTGGTTTGTAAAATTTGGTTCGGCTGAGCTTCTCTCACACAAACCTTCCTACGAAAACTAAAACTTTATACGTTAAACTGGTCTAATGTTCAATATTTCCTGGTGAGAATGGGTTCAAAATAGTAAACTGACAAAGAAATCAATCTTACCGTATTCGGACCACGTAAATCTATTTTATAATGGTAAGAAGGATTCTCAGGAAACGTAAATCTTTATATGCCGAAAGGACATAATTGTTAATTTTTATGATGAAAATTTGGTTATGATAGTAATTTGACGTAAACGTTGAGGACCGAATTTGAACGACTTGGGTCTATTTCTAGGATCCCGTGGTTCCATAATAGCAATTTAACAAAAAATTAACGATAGGCAATTTGGATCACATGGCTCTATTTTTAGACCCTAACATATATCGGGATTATCATGAAGAGCAGATGTTTATATGGGGAGAAAGTCGCCCTTCAATATGCGGGCTGTATGAAAACTAGGCCGTTGCATGAAAATCATATGTAATACCAAAACGGTGTAGGGTTTTTAATCGACCGTCTTGTCCAACTTTAATGTTTACATTTGCTTTTTTTTATTAACACTTATTTATTTGTATGCTGTAATTGTACGTGTGTTAGTATGTACACATTTAAAATTTCGCACATAATTCGCTTGAGTCGACCAGGCGCCCAGAAATAGCTAGAAACAATTTCTTTTTACATTCTTTGCTCAAATATTCTTGAATTCTTTCTTCGTTCACTTCGATACACATACACAAGCAGTCATAGGATTGAAATCTCACTTTTCGAAATGCTACGATAACGATAATGTGAGTATAACATTAGATGGAATGGCATAAATAATTCCAGTAAAAATCAAAGCTGGACGCGCTTAGGCGCATTCCAATATTGAAACTGGTTGAGAATTTATACACTTTGTGGGGTTTTTTGAAGCTTGTTTCTATGGGTTGTAAAAATTAAAAAAAAAAACGGAAAAGATATGACACACTATAAAATTAAGCAGGCGTGTCCGAATCGCCCATAAAATATATGTTGAATACCTGGGGACTCATTCACAGTTACGCGTAATATATATGTTATTTTGTAAGTTTTTTCGAGCAATATTTTGTCAAATGTGAGCTATGGGATGACAATAAATAATTCATGCATCACGATTTAAATAAAAATTTATATGTCATCCGTTCTCAAAGTTCGCGATCGTCGTTGATTTTGAGATCCAACGAGAGACCTGCCGACAGATCAGCATGGCTAAATCAGGATACCTACCGTATATTTTATCAGATTTCTAGCGCGTATTTGCAATTGTTTTGCAAATGGACAAGTAGCTCTGGCGTAGTGCTTTGCTTCGGTAGAGCGGGAGAGGGTATAAAAATAACTGCGAAACGCGTATAGTATGTAAATAAATAAATATATATATAAATCCACACATATTACTTATGCTTTCGTAATGGATATAATTTTTATGAAATATTATTATTATGATTATTGTAAAACCTAACGTTGTATATCGAAAAAAATTAAAAAATAAATAAATAACCGAAATATTCTTAAGATTAACGACCTGTTTTGCTTATTTAGAATTTAGAATTTTCCAACTACAAGCTTTTTCGCGATTTCCAACAAAGGGTAACTGATGACTATAATAATAATGATACATTTTTATGGCACACTGCAACATTAATTAATTAATTAGAGAGATTACAATTTAATTTTTTAATGTATTTCACGGAGACAGGACAATTTCCAATGGTTTCACTTTGTCCTTTATTTTGTGTGTTATTTTTTGCGTACGCTACAAAAAAATAAAACACCAAAGGCAGAGAGTTGTTTTTTTTTCTTTTTTTTGCAATAAACAAATATTGTTTCTTCAAAAATGAAAGTTTATGTTTAAAGTTAGTTTGCAAAGTTTGTTGGTGTTGCTTTTGTTAAAAAGAATAAAAAATAAAGTTTACGAATATGTAAATTTCATTTTTCCAGATTTCAGTGGAATTTTTATCAAATATTTATGTAAAATCTATGCGTTTCTGTGGTAAATACAATTTACGTGCAGAGTTGTATTCATTCGATTTTGTTTCATTCCATTACTGCGCTTCCTAAAAAAGTCTTCAAGACACAAACCTGCAAATTTGCCGACGGCTTTGCAAATTAGCATAGAGTATTACGTTCGTTCTGCAAATAGCTGAAAATCGACGTTCATTCGATGCCTTTTCAAATCAGCAAACTACCGATAATTTGTTGTTATTTATGGTTATTACCGTGGTAGCAATTTCACTCTCCGAGATATTGCCAAGATATCAATTCCGCAAGTTTCCGTTGCATTGTGTGTTAAACGCGAAATTCAGCTTAAGGTTTTTAGCTTTAAAGCTTTTCTGCGTTGCTCATTGCAGCATTCGATTTAAAATTTTTATGTGTATATAATTCGTTATAATAATACAGTTTTTCCACTATAATTGATGATGTTAATATATATTAAAGAGATCTCCTAGCATAACATGAGTTTTAAAACAACACCACTCTACGATCTCTTATCTTATCATATTCGCCATTGTACCGTATACCGTAAACATTGCTTAATAGCTGGATTGAAAAAAATTCCGTTACAAGACTTTATTTAATTAACCATCTAAAATATATTGAGCCGTGACAAGGAATAAGAAAAACAAAACTTCACACTCATACAGGCATAATATTCATTTATTCAATTTTCACGCAAATTGAAGGTCACGAATTATCTGCTTTCATTATTACACTAAATATTTAACAATAATATAAGAAACTTTTCATTTCTATTGAATTTATATTTAATTTGAAGAAAAAATTGTGCTGTTATCTGAAATGTATTTAAAGAAAAAAAAAAAAAGCTCCCAATTTTTTAGTATTTAATCATAAGTTGAAAGACTTGTTGTTAATTTAAAGAGTTTTATTTTTAAGAGTAATTTTCTTCAGGGGTAATAAGAGAAACCTTCACATATGGACACTATTTCTCTTTTAAATATATAACTACTACTCTATATCCCATTTCTATTTCTCTTGTCGAATAAGACAACTCTTTTGGTGTGTGAAAACACTACTCACTACACGCTCGCTACACTTAATTAAATGAGGGAAAAGAAATAAAACAAAAACAAGAGCACCATTGTTTTTGTATTTTGTTTTGATTTTGAGTACATTGAACTTATAAAGTACAACAACGACAACTTTCCACGAAAGTGATATCATACTTTTTTTTCCTTTTTTGTTTTTTTTTTTGTTTTTGGTTTGCTTTTATTTTTGTTTTAGTTTCGTTTCGTTTCTCTGCTAATAATTTTCTTTCGTTTTATGCATTGTTTTTGTATTAAGAAAACGGGTATAGTGTTGCTAGTTGGGAGTATGTTGTTGTGTATAATATGTGGTATTGTTCTCACTTAACTGACCGACCGACAGTTTGATCATATTGTCAGATATCATCATCTTTATCGCGTCATATCATTGAAATGTTAAATATACGAAATGTAAACGCAATTGGCCACAAGACGACGCTTATAAAAAAGCAGAGCAAACTTAGCTGAGAGATCAATGGCAAAATAAGACACAATTTCGTTAAATTTTTTCCCCATTTTTGATTATATTCTCGTCTATTTTGTGATAAAAGTACAGCTATAGTTCTGATATGCATAACGAGCAGTTTCTGACTTTGTTTGTTTGTTACGTTAGCTGAAAAATAAATATTTCCTTTTTTCATTATTAGCAATTAAAAAAAAAAAAAAAGAAGAAAGTTTAATTAAAGATATATAACAAAATCAATTTCTTATATATTAATTTAATATTTAACATGTAGTATATACATACTCCAGGCCCTTTATTTATGTCTATTTGCGTTTGTGTTTGCGTTCTACTCCTATTTATTTAAGTTTGCTTGCCGTTAATACTTCGCTTGCTGCTCGCTGTTCATATGTGTTGAGTGCAAGAAACTCGGCCAGTTATTGACCCTACTAGTTTGAACTCGCAATAAAGTTGAAAGCACCTAAATAATACTCGTACATGTAAAAGAGTAACATTTTAAATGCCGGCGTATCTTCCCTAGCTTAACACATGCACATTTATTGTTATATATATATATATATATATATATATATATATATATATATATATATGTAAATATGCATATATATAAACATGTATGCGTACGTACGGATAGGCACAGCTGTATGCAATTGTTTACACAATATTTATGAACAGCAAGCATATAGGAAATGAAACAGTGAGATAGAAAAGAGACGACATCAACGACAATATTGCCAGCATTGAAAATAGTTAAGTTTTAATGTGTTTTAAATAACTATTACAGTGAATTTTTTGTAAGGTCGAATGAATCGATTAGGGAAAGATCGTGTGTCGGTTATTCGAGTTCCTGTTAGTTTTTTTCAAGATTGCCGAAGGATTTTTTTGTCGATTTTATGGACTACGTCTAACGTCTCCTTCCTCTTTTGGATTTAAGTTAATTTTAAAGATTTTATCCTCCAGCATGCATCAAAAGAAAAGAAAATTCCTGCATAGATTTTTATAGCCCACACTTGTTCTATAAATATATATTAAGTTGGTGAGGATGTATGCAACAACCAAAAGGGCATAACACAGGTTTATCTTCTCTTTCGATCTAAGCTTGTCTTATGTGTTTTCTTGCGTTCAATCTATGGATCGTAATCTTCGAAATATTTCGGTGAAATTCAATAAACGAATGTCTTTTGGACGTCCCAAAAAAACAAACGTTAATGGAAATGATTCGGATTGCATCACTTTTTCGATCACTTACCATAAAGCGTTCCATTTGGAAAAGACGTTTTATGAGTAGCTGTAGGTCAGTGTGTATAAGATATTTCACGGTGGTCGGCGGCCCACTATAGCCTTTTTACTTTGTTTTGGGTACATTTTCGACTAACATAAAATTTTCTAATTTTTAGTTTTCCAACAGAAATCAATTTAAGCAAAGACATTCAGGTTTAGTCATAACCATTTACCACGCATACATGCGTGGCATTTTCTTGCCAAAATCTCTTGATTTTTAAACACAAACTATATATTGTCTGTATTAGAAAATATATATATATAGTCGATCTAAGTATTGTAGTACACTTTATAATAAAAGTATTAAGACGGCCATGTGTCAATCTAAGCTAACCTCATGAAACCTAATGAATTCAACGCGGTGGAGTTTCCTTTCGGCGTAGTTATAGAAAGTAGTGATACGGTAAAAGCACAAAAGCACTCTTTCTGTGGACACACGCCCATTAGGTTGCAGTCGCTTCCCTGTCTCTTTCTCTTTCCTCCCTTCTTTCCGACTATAACCTATTACATGAATAGAAGACATTCCATGAACGATTAGGGATATAATACGTATACATGCATATATGTATGCATTATCAGCTCTTGTCTGTCTTTTTACCTGTCTATTGAATAACCGATTAACATTGAAATCGGTTTTTCGTTTTTACTCAAATTCGATTCTGTTCGATTTCGACCACTAATAATAATTCCTGTAATAATTATTTATATATGGAATATAGGGTACTTATGTGCTTACGTACTCCTGTCACAATAATCTTTCCGTTATTTGATTACATTTTTTTCATCAATTCGAATGGTTTTCAACTTTTTCTCATCGAATATAAAAGCCTACAAACAGTCGATTGATCAATGTCATGACCATTAGCTATCCTAGAGGTCATATTGGACTTGCCCATTTGTCCACGATTCATTCTTATTGGCAATGAAATTTGTCTATCATTTGTCATATTTATCATTTACATATAAAAATAAAACATTTTCAGGTAAGCTGAGTAGTTGAATAACTGAATAACTGACTGTTTTCTTCTTTAGGTAATTACACTGCGGAATTTATGAATTGTTTTAATTTCATCGTATCACACAGTCCATGCATAAGTGCAAAAATGTGAATGAAATTTTTCCATTGGCAATGCTTTTACTTAAGGTATTTTATATATTATACTCACTAATACTATTAGGAATTTATATATGCTTAGTAATTCAAGAGCACAAGGCGGAAAGAGTGAGTTTTTTTTTTTTTTTAAATGAACAGAAATATGTATATATATGTGTTTCGTATCGTGTATCTCAAAAATCTACAATGAAAACAACAGCAACAAATAAAACCAAACAAACGAATAAAGAGATCACGGTTGAACAAAAGAGTAAAATATAAGAAAAAAAAAAACAAAAAAAAAAGAAAAAAAAAAGAAGCAAATAAATAAATAAATAAAAGCAAGAAATTCATAAACAATAAAACAATAAAAGCAAAAAATGCATGCTAAGCACGGTCATTCAACTCCTGATGATATACTTGCGGGTTAAATGAATAATAAGAATAAAAAATATAAATAAATAAACAAAAATTTTAAAATTTTACAAGACATGAATAAAAAATTTCAACTTTCTGCGAAAAAATAAATATATTATGGATAAAGTAAATAAAAATAGAAAGCAATAAAACAAAAAAAAAACAACAACAAAAAACAAAATTAAACATAGCCTCGCTAATAGTGGATGAATTGAATTCATTCATGTGAATGAAATGCTTTTTCTCATTTATAAAAAGCTTTGAATTTTAATAACACTTTTATTATACTTTATATAAACAATTAATGAAATAATTAAAATTTTTAATATTTCCCCAAAAAACTTTGAATGCGGATGAGAAGCTTATTAAGTAGAATGAAATCATTTGAAATGAAATTGAAACGAATTCACTTATATAGAACTTGAGAGCAGAATTAAAAAGCATTTAATGGCGAAAGAGAATTAAATTCGTATTAAATTCGCATTGATTAAGGCTTCTATTTAACTTGATGATGCATTGATAATTATCTGAATAGAATCCCGACCAGATATAAATACAATTTAATGACAGGTTAAACTATTACCTGCCAACGAGCCAAGGCCCATCCACTAAATAGCTTATACGACCGTACCGGCATTCATGTAACGACTTTTCAAATGTAATGAGGACTAGTCGAAGAAGTCGGCCGAATCCGAATCATTTTCACTAGTGTTCGCTTTTGGGCTATTTATTTCATTAAAATATCTTAAAAGTTGACAAGATGGACAGACGGATAGACACGTTTAAAGTCAAATTGCCTTGAATGCAATTGAGCTAACTCGACTTAGATAAGTTAAAATGAATGAATAAGAGTAAGAGAGCTTAATGCATTTTAAATTATTTATTTCATTCACTCATGTCATCGAATAAAATGTGTGTAAATGGACTTCAATTGTCACTAAACTAAAAACCAATCAAAAAATTTAGAATAAAAGTTCAAAGAATCGTTTGTTTATGATTTTCGGTTCGAATTTTAGTCACAGATTCATAAACATCTAATCTATCATCTAATTATTCATTATGATAAATAATTAATGATCACATAAAAGAGTAGAAGAGTGTAGAAGCAATAAAGATAAAGGAACGTCAAGACTCATTATATTAAATCAATTAAAATGAAATAATGAAGCACAGTAGAGTCACTAAACAGGGTGAGCGACAAACTGATTTTATTTAATATTAACTCATATTAGCTCATATAGCCCATCTACCAGCTCACATAATAGCTCATGTACACAAACGATCGATAGTTTAAGTATGTAACGTATTAAGGTCCATTTACTCGCATCATAGCAGACGTGAAGGACACTGAGGAGACGAACTGAAATTGTATTTATTAGTTAATTCACAATTTGTTTATTTTTTTTTTTTTTTTTTTTTTTTTGTTTTTGACTATAAGTACAATTACAAAGAGCGAGTGTAGAGCAATTAATTAATCGGAAAGTATATATATAAGTACTGTTAATTAAGATAAAAGATATTTAATAATCTGATCTGATGAATCATTCAACTCGCATCACATGTACATGTATCATAAAAATCAAAGGAAGTAATTGAAACGCGGGACTACATTCACATTACTATTTCACGTTTGGTGCTTATTAAAACTTAAGCCATTTGTGGAATAGACTCTGTCCCGAACTTGGCTTATTACTATCGTTTCTTTAAGAAGCTATGATTGTTACATGCTCTATTGCAGGTAATAAAATGCATGAAATGATTTATTTATTTCTTGATTGATTACAAATACAAATCAAGTGACAAAGCTCTATAGGTATGTTAGGCACTCAAACTTTAAAATAGTGAATAGACTTAACACCAAAAAAAAAAAAAAAATGACATCTTAAAGAGTGAGAGAAAGAGAGAAAGGCAGCGAAAAAGAGAGACAGAGAGAAAGAGAGAGAGAGAGAGAGAGAGAGAGAGAGAAAGAAAACAACGTGACCCAAGTACATGTTCATATGCACATAAGGAAAACCCTACAAACACTAAGCGTACATTAGCCCATCAGTGTGAATGAACTTTTCTCTTATTGTTTTGGTAGACTTTCCGTTTTACATGAGACTGCACATACATACACACACACACACACACACACACACACAAACACACACACACACACACACACACACATTTACAGACATTAAACATAAATTGAATATGTTAGAAATGTTACAAAGAGCAAAAATTTCATTTTTATTCGTACGCATTAACGAAGAGCAGAAGATAACACAGAAGAGTAAGAATAAAAAAAGAGCACATATCTCTAAGAGATAGCTTTAGGAAGAGAATGTAGATGTGAAATAATTTGTTTTTGTTTTTTGCTTTTTTTTTTTCTTTCTATAGCGGTAGTAATGTAGAATTATTTTTACAACATACACTATATGCGGCAGTTGCGGCAGTTATTTGAACGTTAGTCGTGAGTGATGAGTATGTAAATGTCGCGCGCCTTCTTTGTAAACGCAAACGAAACGAATTTTTTCATGGATTTAACGTGCGTTGTTGTCGTATGGAACACTTCTTTTTTTTTTTTTTTTTTCTTTCTTATGTATCTATGCTATCAAGCAAAACTAATAGTTTTTTTTAGATACGCACTTTGGATATACAACTGATTTATATAAAAATTCACGTTTTGATAGAGACCTGCAAAAGAAAAATATTAATTAAAAAAAAATAAAAAAAATAATATACATATATATTTATATATATATATATATATATATATATTTTATATTTAGTTTCTTAACCTAAAGATATTATTCAAATCTGAAAAATATATATATCTTCGTACGTGCATCTATATACATGAATATATATACATATATATATATGCATATATATATATACATATATATATATATATATATATATATATATATATATATTATATTGAAATACTCAAGTTGTAATAAAAGAAGAAGACAAATACAAGCATTATAAATATAAAAAAAAAAATTAAATGAAATTATTAAAGAAGTCGCCGGCAAAGTGGATCAAAATAAAAGAAAAAATAAAAAAAAAAATATCCCAGTTAAAAGAAAATATCTTAAAGAATAATAGTTAAAATAAAATAATGCTGCAATGCTGCAACAGCAATTTTAGAAAACAAAAAATATTTAATAGCATTAAATAAAATCAAAATCATCCAAAGAGAGAAATTGTTTTTTCTTATTTCAAAATTTCTAGATGCAAAATTAAAAACAAAATATTATGATAAAAAAAAAAAAGCAAAAAGTTGTTGATACGACAACACAAAGAAAAAATAAAGAAAAATTTCTAAGCAAAAGTAAAACAGAAAATAAATGAATATGAACATAAAAAAGGAAGAAATCTTAAAATAAACAATTATATTTATAGGAAGCTTAAAAATTAAAAATTTAAAAAAATTGTATAAAAAATTTTTGGATTTGCGAAAAGTTTACAAAAAATCTCAATACGATTTAAATATCAAAACCAAAAAAAAAAAAAAAAAAAAAATATATGATAAAAATAAATAAATAAATAAAAGAATTAAAAGCAACTTTCTAAAAGATATCTAAAAATTCTTTTTTTTTTTAAATTTCAGTAAAGTTAAGTAAACATTTATAAATATATATATTCATATATATTTATATATATATATATATCCATATATACATACATATATATATATATATCCATATATACATACATATATATATACGTATATATACATATGTACATATATATATATATATACATATATGTATATATCACATAAATACATGCATAGGCATATAATCGATATACACATAAATAAATGAAATTTTCTTCAAACGTATTTTTAAGAATTTCACATAATTAAAAAAAAAAATAAATAAATAAAACTATTTTAATTTTTCTTAAAAAGTAATCAAAAAAAAAGAAAAAAAAGAAAAAGAGTTCAACAAATCGATTATGAAATTGGAAGATCTAATAAAATTAAGTTTAATTTTTTTTTTTATTTTCCAATAATATTATTTTTGGGTATTTTTTTTATTGTTGTTTTTCGTAAAAATGTTTTTTTTAATCTCACGTAAAATTTTTAAATATTCTTTTTATTTAAAAAATATTATTTTACGTAAATTACTTCAAAAATTATGTTTAAATACCTGAGCGTGCACGCACGTATATATATACATACGCTCACGCACAACTGGTCAACGAGTTAAGCGTTTGCATACATACATACCTACATACATACATGCATACATACTTGTGATATATAGAAAAAAAAAAAAAAAGAAAAAAAAAAGCAAAGAAAAAAAGAAAAGTCTACTGCAATAGTAGCTTATTAAACGAGTGCGTTGTACGTCATGCCATGTGTTTTTTTTTTTTTTTTGTTTTTGTGTGAAAAGCTCCTCCGCTTCGCATTACTTATACTTCGCACTCATTCACTTATTTACTGCTCGATGGGTGTGTGTCGTATATGTGTTTGTGCTGTTTATATGTGTATACAAGAAACCACTATGGACCACGGTGTTTAACTATTTTATTAAAGTTTATTGAGAGAGCCTCCAGGAATAAAGAAAAACGAATTTATGTTAATTCAGAAAATTTTCGGACAGAATTTTTTTTATATTTTTTTGGTTATTTTGTTGGGGGAGGGGGGTGGGATTTGGATCATTTTCTGTTTGCTTTTATCGTTAAAGAAAAGAGGTAAGTAAACTGAAATTAGAAGAGAATAGATATACGCTTACACCTATAAATTGTATGTTATTTGTCATATATACATATATATGTATGTAGAATATCGATGACGGAGTTTGCATAGAGGTGACCTTTCTACAGAGGAATTTATAATAATAATATTTCTGTTTGTTAGAAGGAATCGCAAGACTTTAAACCTCGTGCCCCGTTAAATCGCATCGCGTAAAATTTCCATCCCGCCCAAGTCCATTCATGTTAAAATCGAGATAATTAAAGCTCTTGCCGTTAATCAATAAATTGACAAATTTTGTTATATACAATAATACAATAATACAATGTTTCTCGGTTTCTAAGGGTGCATCATTTATCATTTCAATTAACATAATTAACACCATTTTAAAAATCAAGCTAGAATGTGGTAGTCGGCCAAGGCCTTTTATTAGATATCCTACACCGCCACGCATGCGGACGTTTAGCTTTTACATTTATAATAGCTGTCAATAAGAACAAGCATAAAAATTTGATATCAACTTGTCCGCTCCAAAAATCCTTAACAAGAGAAGCACAAATTTTAGGGTTCGGCTGCACCGATAACTATATATAAAATATAAAAATAAATTATTAATGCACAAATAATTATTACATTGTGTTAATGTAATGTAAATGCAACCTTTTGCATATTGGCAGATAGTTAGACGTGTCAACAGGGTCTAAATCTAGCATATGAAAACAGCTATATATGGTGCAGTCAAAACAATAGACCGATGAGATCCAAATTCTGTATTGTTGATGAGTACTATGGACAATTATTTACCATAAAATTAAAAAAAAAATTTTTTTTTTTGGCATATAGAGATTTATTTATTTTTCATTAAAAATCTTATACGGATTGGGATACAAAAATCGAAAAATTTATTTCTTTAATTTTGAAAGTGTCGTAAGTCCATTTATAGCTACCAAAAATTTATCATTATACCCTCTACCGAATCCGGTACGGGATATATTAAGTTTCTGCGGACATAAGCAACACCTAGAAGCACTTAAGATAGCTTCACCTTTTATTACACCAATCGAGCCAAAATCAATCTCTGTTTTTTTTTTTTTTTTTTTTTTTTTTTTTTTTTTTTTCATGTGCTTTTGGGACCGCAATTCTCGAGATATTTTGATAAAATTTACTACACTAACGAGTATTGCTCCTCGAACGAACGCTATTCGGATTGGATCAATTTTTCGATCGTATCCCATATAACGTCTTATTTTGATAAGTCGTTATAAGAAAAAATATTGGAATTTTTAGCATTTTCATGACAAAAATCGCTTAGTAAGAGGAATTCGGCATTGATTCGGTGTGAAAACCTTTGGTTGTATGGGGAAAATTTTTGAACCTTTGGCCATATGACCGGGCCCCAGAGAAACTGAACTTTTCTATGATGAAAAGATCTAATTTTCAATTTTTCCTAGCGGGAATTGATTCATAATAGTAAATTCACATCTTTGTGATCTGTTAATCAAACTTACTGAATAGATCAGGTAGATGTATTTTTTCGGCACCAATATAAGGATTCTCACGCCTAAAGGCCTAATTGTTAATGTTTTATGATAAAAATTTGTTTATATATGTTTAAAGACTCCATCGCCTATTGCCATAGATTATTGATGATAAAAAGTTTGTAATCGAATGTGTATCATTTTAACCCTAATCGGACCAGGATGTGAATTTGAGTCACATTTGAATTTTGGACTTCAATGTTTTTGTTATTGTATAGTGCATTTCCAAAAGCATATTCTTTGTCTTGTTACTTTAAATTAACAATGAATGTGAAAAACCAAGAAGCATTTGTAAAACTTAATCAATTTAATCAAGATATTAAAATCAATCAGTTTTCATAAAAGGTACTTTATTATATCATTATCACTTGAATTCCTTTTCGTTTTGGTTGTTTTTCTATACGATTCGAAATTAAAAAATGTGGCGACCGGTGTACAAGACTTTACATGGACATATATATGGGTATAATACTTATGTTTACGTTTCGTATAAATAAATGAATTTGAACTATAAACAAAAAAAAAATAACGAATAACTAAGAGTCACATTTATTACAAAAACAAAAGAAAAAAAAGGAAAAACACGTGCGACGATTTCAGTTAATTAAAGCGATTTTATATATTCATTAGGAAGCAGGTTTTACTTACAATACGGAAAAACTATAACTAATCGGCTGTCTTTAATCTTGTTGTTCACCAATCATTCAGAGAGTGTTCCGTATGGGTGTAACACTGCCTTACTCAGAAATAGAAAAAGAGAAATGAAGAAGAGAATGACCGCAGCCTTGTAGACGCGCACCCACTCGGACAAGTGCCATGTCTTCATAGACTGAGCTGTTGCAACAGCTACCATCAAGACAGAGAACAACAAGCTAAACGCGTTACAGTGTGGCAACGTCGATCATTATATATCCTACGCTACATCGCCTCATATAAAGCGTGATTTATTTTGCTTACAAAATACTAAACATTTTATTTGACGGCGTACCATTTATGAGAGTCATTAGACTTGCGAGGGAGTGTTAAAAACACCAACTGACGACATCCAAATTTAACAAATTTTCACATCCTTATCAAAATTCTTATTATTCGTCATCTATTTTCGTCACAAGGTAATAATAATTAGGATTTATTGCCATAAAAAAGCTTACTTCTCATAACGATTCTCTGGGATAGGATATCTGGGTTAGAGTTCAACAACTAAGCTTATCTGTTACGATGCATTTTTATGTCAAACTGTTATTACGAATCAACTTTATATATAGCACATAATGGCTTAGTTCTCATTAGGATCCTTAGTTAGAATGGGGTGCAAAAGCGGTCTGATCCGATCCATTTCCAAGAGCAAATTGTGCTCTCTGGAACGCCAAGGAAATGCACGTACGGTGAAAAGCTTAAATCGATTCCGAATATGATTTAAAATTGATTAGTATATAGATAATATGGGATAAAAGGTAGGCTTGCCGTAAATCCTTTTCGATCTTACTTACGTCACCACACAGTTAATATACCTTCTATCACTAATGGCTAAAATTTTTTTAGGATGAAAAAAATGTTAATAAATTCATAATACTCGAGGGTGCTAATAAACATATATTTAAGTGTTAAGAAAAAATGGTAACACTGTAGTTCGTTCCATGAGTCATCTTTTGTTGATGAGGCTCTGCGCACGCCGTGCGACTGGTGTACATTTGAATTCAAAATCAGTTAATCTGCATGCCCAAAGACTGGGGAACTTGCCAAGGGGACTATGGGTACATGTCATTGTCACATCGCGTGTACCGTTTTTGGTGCACGATACTGTTATCACCATCGTTACAACGCAGAAAATAGTAATAAAAAAAATTAATTTTAAAAAATTAAACTTAATGCACAAATGTGTTTTAGCGTGTATTGAAAAGGATGCACATGGCAGGAAAGATGTTAAAGATATCAAGCTTTACATGGTTTTTGAAAAACCAGGTAGCCACGGGTAACAGTTGCATACCCTAGATAACATTGCTTAGCATAATTATTCATGTAACGCAAAAGCCTCCCATGTTTCTCTCAAATTTGAAAACGGTATGTAGATTTTTACCACAAGGAGAATGTCGTCAACACACGCCACAAAGTCACACAGACGGACAGACTATCTTTATCGATGCAGAATTTCATGCTAAAAAAGATTATGTATATTTTATAAAATCTCTAAAGTTTGCTTCTGGATGTTGCAAGCATTACGACAAAATGATCCATCCCTCTGTGATGGGTATATAAATTACATTTTGTTTGCCTACAAAGTCTCCTTTTCCATTAGAATGCTTATATGAGGTGGGATGCAAAAAACGGATCTACATAGTCCAGTACAGACAGGTGGACAGAGGGACACGCAACGGTAAATAAAACAGGTGAATCACTTTAAATAATAAAAGTTGCGTCTCTGTCAAGTCCTTCCGGGTGTTACATGCATTGTCACAATTTTGCTATAACCTTGTAACACAAAGGGTGTAGGGTGTAAAGAGACAAACTTGTTTGAACAAATCATATATAAAATAATTTGTCAAAAACCACCATCCTCCCTCTGAAGGGGCGCTTTAAAGCGAAAGCATTGTAAATCATCGTGAATGTGAACAGAATGAAAATGATTGGGATTGTGCTTGCAAGACGTTCTAAAAGATCGTGTATGGAGGAGAGTTTTCGGAAATACCGCTAAACTGTGAATTATGTAAAATTTTGAATCATGTGGCCCACGGCCAAACTCCTCCTTTTTTTTTGTTGTTGTTATATAATTCGTGGACATTAAAGGCAGTAAAAAAAAGAATTGATTTTCTAAAAACTTCACCGTGATGTTCTGTCCCAGCTTTGAACTAAGCAAATTCAGTTTAGATAAAGGAATGAAAAATAATTTATTTTTTAAGATTATCTTCTTCTTTCCTTCCTTTCAAACCCGATTTCAATGGCAAGCGAAAAGGCGTAGAGATATATGTGGACGCATAGTAGATGCACTCGTTGAGAATTAGTTTAAGAGAATAATTTAAGATTTTTTATCACAAATATAAAATATAAAATTTAACTAAATGTATTTTTTCCTTTCCTTCATTTCCAGATTTGTTGCTTGGGCGGTGTAAAAACTGTATATAATTAAAAAAATAATAAAAAAAATTTTTTCGATAAATATTAAGTATAAAAAAATATATATATATATATTGTGCGATACCCAAATTGTGTTCAAAATTATAAAAAAAGAAGAAAGAAAAAGAAAAGAAGCGATATAAGCGATAAAAAGTAACATAAAATTTTTAATGAAAATTGTTATACAATTGTAAATAAAATGTTAAAATTAATTTAATAAATAAATAAAAATTTATATAAAATTAATATCAAAGTATTTATATATAAGAAAAAAAAAAAAAAAATGCTAAAACATAAGAGTAAAAAAATAAATGAATTAATATAAATAAAAAATAAATTATGAAATATAAATAAGAAAACACATTCTTCTGCTGCATCTTGGATAGTTGAAAAAATAATAAGTAAATGAATGAATAAATAAATGAGAAGAGTCTTAACCAAAAATCTAATACATTTTGTGAATATATAAAATAAATAATAACAAATAATAGTAAGCAATTATTTTAAATTAAAATTATATTTAAAAAGCTATATTAAAAAAAAGAAAAGAAAAGAAAAACAAAAAAATTGATGCCGCTTTACCGGATTATTAAAGGATTACTAGAAAATGTTTAATAAAGGATTTTAGAAAATGCTGGTTTATCATAAACACTTTAGGTAAGCAAATAATTCATATATATAGATATAAATATAAATATAAATATAAATTATTAACAAATACATAAATAGATGCTTGCACATGTACATGGCTTTGGGGGTGGGGTGGGGGACATTGTACAAAAGTCAAACTCATCGATTCTGTTTAATTATACTTTGCATTGGACAACTTGGCTCTTGGTATCATTAGAGATAAACTTAATCGTCTCTTGTGATATTTAAGAACGTAATCCAATATATTTCACCTTTCAATTTTCATTAAGATTTACATTAACAATTTGTATTTTTTTCTCTTTTGTTTTTATAAACAAAACAAAAGATAATCATTTTTCCAATCATATGTAATATAATCATAGGCCTAGATCAGGCTTACGTTTAACGTTTAAAAGAAATGATCTTGATATTGTATAGGTTGAAAAGTTCCGGTACCTTCTTTTTTTTAAAAATCTTCTTTTTCCCATCGAGATTTAAGTGAGCTTGGTATTTTTCATGTAACCCAGATTTTAAGGCGTTGTAAAAAATGCTTCACTACAGCCGATACCCGCGCTGCTTACGCCACCTATATCCGGCTAAAATTGAGGTATAACTCGCAAAGCTTGCGTACACCGAAGGGCTCAGGTGCTCATGGGCGACGAATGTGTGTCCGAAACTTATGATTCTCTCGAGCATCGGTCTAGTGTAGGCTCATATATAGGTGCATCCACAGCAAGTGTTGTACAGTGATAAAAGAGATTTTTTCTTTATTAGGACAACAAGGCTTCATTTTCGCTCATTCCCATCCACTCCAATCGTCTAGGAGCAGGAGTCCGTGCCGCCGTGTCTGACGTTTCCACGTTTGAATCAAGTGTAAATAAACACTACTCTCTCCGTACATTATTCTCTAACTGCAATCCTTTTCGATCACCATCCCGCCTGCACGTATGGGGGACATCCCCTAGGTGACTGATCGAAAACAAAAACAGAACAAGTACAAACACTTTAGTGGGACAGGGCTTATAATTAAATATCGTATATCGTTTTGTTCAATACCGTTACGCATACAAAGACTTTCCAAAATAAGTTGTTAGATGGAAAGCGGTTGAAACAGTGGTCCGATCTACACCATTTTCAATAGAATGGATGTAATTTTTCGGTGTACCCAGTTTCATTAAAATATCTTAAACGAATTCCGGCCTGTAGATTGAATACAAGAACACAAGACGGAGCGATGGACAGACAAGCAGGATAAAAGATGGCGTCTATTTCAAGTTCTTCTCAGCGAAACCAGCTTAGCGTACACTGCGCCCGATGCGCCTGTGATGTGGAGTGCAAACGTAGCCCACTTACTAATGAGTCTGAATGCATCTCGGTTAAAGGTGGACAAATCGCAATACCTTCTCGGTGCTGCACAAATCCGCATAAACTTAGTATACCATATCATATCGTAAGTGCTGGAGAGTAAAAAAATATATAATAATTGCTTTTTCTAGGAGCTCGTAAGAGCTTGTGTGCCGTATATTCCACTGATTTGTTGAGATAATTTATGATTCAATCTCAATATGTTCGATCTGATCAATTTATCAGAACAATGTCTTCACCGACGCAATTACACGTACACCCTGCAAACTCTTTTTGCCAGACGCTATATTCTATTCTTCGCGGTTTCTTTGCCACATAGGCATTCAAATTTTTTCACTTCGTTCAATCGACGAACTTGGATTACATCGGGTGCGCTGCTAATTCCGTCTGTTTGGTGAATACGGGGGACATTATTCTTTAAAATCAAATGTAGAAGTCATTTATTATAGTTTAAGCATACAATACATTTCCAGGATAGAGTGATGGCTATTTCGGCATTATTCATTTAAACCATCCGAAACGGATTGCATATCGTGTACATAAAGTATTTCCGCGAATAGAATATCGTCTTGCTAACAAAGCGATTCAGTCCCGCAATCGATATGGATGATATGCCTGGATCTACGTATGAATTTTTGTGCCTGAGTTTATAACTTTTCATTCCCAGTTGGGGTATGATACACAATTTCGTTTATATCATGCAGGCTCTTTTAGCGGGACAAATGTCAACCTTTTCATTGCTAAAGACAAAGTATTTTTGCGTTTCTATACAGAAGTCCATGCGATCAAAGAGAACACAATTTCAGTTATGTATTTCCTCTACACGTGATGCTAACGTCATCTGTTAGTTGCATTTCGTATAGGGACTCGTTAGGCAATGCCACTCTAACAAAATGTTGCGTTGTTAGAGAAGCCATTGGTTTCGTTTAATGATCGTTTGGTCATTCTCGATTTCAGGCGATTCTATGTATACGGATAAGCAAGTACAAGTCATTGTCCAAAGTAATAAAAAATAAAAAAAAAAAAATGAGTCTCCTAAAGATGCTTACTTCCTGAAAAATGGTCATCGATAGGCCTATACAAAATCGTAGTACTTCCGCCATATGTTCTTTCTTCCCGGTTTTGTTCATACTTTTCGAAATGTGAACAAATTGATGTAAATTTTTTCCATACGATGTTTAAACGCTTCGCAAATAAATAAATAATTATGTAATGTATAATGAAAAAATAAAATAATTAAATATTTATAAATGCAAAGTTCAGAATCTCCGAAACGTAGCAAAAGTGACCCCAAAAGCAACGCATATGAGAAATTTCTGTATAAGAAGACACTTGACGTATATCTATCTATCTCTCGCTTTTCTCTTTCAAATATTTTCATCTAAGTAAGAAGCATGTAATAATCACTGGGTGTTGGCTGGGGAGATATTAATTTTCACTTTTTTTTTTTTTTTTTTTTTTTTTTGTATATTTAAGTTGAAATTGGAAGCGCGCGTGCGAATAGAACGTCATAGGCGTCATACGATCGATATTGACAATAAAAGAAAAAAAAAACAAAAAAGAAGCGATTCTCGAAGAAGCAAAAGGCAGCCACACCAGTAGGCTTTTAAAGGAATTTTCTTTTTTTTTTTGGAGAGAAAATTATAATTTTTAATTATTTATTGAAATTTTTTTTTACTCGTCAAGGTTTTGTGATAACATATACTTATACATATATCTATATATATATATATAAATGGTCGAAATAGCATGAATGTTTGGCACGAACCTTTCTAAAGGTTGGTAGATCATTTAAAATTCATCTGAATACGGATACCATTTAGTAACGGAATTTTTCATATCCCCGTCCACTTAATGCTAAGATTGCTGTTAGGTCGTTAAAAAAAAGTGATTAACAACAGATTACTGTAATAGCTGCGAGTTTACTTATAACTTGAAAATAGCGTTGCGACGAAATAAAATTTTAATTTTTTTTTTTTTTTTTTTTTTAAGACAAGAAAACGATATTATTACATAAATTGTACGAGCGTATTAAATATTTTTAGGTTTTATAGAAGATATTTCACACATTTTCTGGAACATCATCCTATTGTTATTTTCTTTCTTTTTTTTTGCATTGTTTTTCTCATTTTTGCTTTTGTTTTTTATTTATTGTACAATCTTATCGTAAGGTTTATTTAATTGTTAAAAAAAAATAAATATTAGCCAACAACTTAATGAACACCATGAAAACAGGGAGAGAGATAGAGAGAGAGAGAGACAGAGAGAAAAACGAAAGTAAATTAAAACCAGAAAATCAACATGATTATGATAAAGAAAATTCTTAACTCTTGCTAAAGCTAGAGAAAGAAAGGAAGAATGAAATAATAAACAAAGAAAAAAAAAAAAAAAAAAAAAAACAGAGAAAAGAAATGCGAAGAAATGAGCAACAACAGCAATAACCACATTATTAACATTAACATTGTGAAAAGTCATGATCAAGATCAACGACAACAACAATACCAACAATGGGTACATTCAACCATAGTAAAAGTAAACGACCAACAACAAGAACAAGCTACAGCAAATGTAGCGAAAGACGACACTTAGCAGAAAGCACGATTGCGATAAATTTCCTCATCCATTTGTAACAATCCATCAGTTCCAGCGGATTCGATACATTTTGTGCTGTTTAAAAATGCAAGATCCGAGTATGCATTGTTCGGCGGGGGTATCGGTCTACAATACCACGTTTGCTGCCGCCTCAACTTTGCAATTGTAGCCGTTTTGGTTTCTCTCTCCTCTTCTTTGGTTTCCTCTTTTTTTGTTTTTTGTTTCTTGTTTCGAAAACTTGTTCACTTTCCTTCTTATCAAAATTTTGAAAATTTTAGTATTGACAATAGAGACATGTAAACTGATCACAAACAACTTAAGCTTTCGTGAGACGTTCATAATAACTGATTGCTTCACGATTGGTTCTGTAGTGAACGGAGTATCTCAACACTGATCGGCCGTCCAGAGGAAGAAATATCCGACTGTATTTACATATTTTTGTTTACGACTTTTTCCCCATGTCTTATCCCCCTCTCGTCATATCGAAATTGTATTGAAATTTTATATGTATTATCGATTCCGATAGATACTCGTTTAAATTGTCGGCACCCATTTCAATAATCAACATTTGATGTCCGACGTGTGTAAAGTCGGAAAAATAATATGATTCGATGATCTCAATCCACTGTATATATATATATATATATATATATATGTTTGAGGTGGTTTATCGGGAAGTTTTGGTATTCTGTTTAAGTCTTGCTCGTTAACCTCAATCCTTATTGATTGTATTTCGGAACCCGCTTATATCGGCTTTAAACTAAACTTCGTACTGTTGTTACTGCTACTGCTACTGGTGCTGGTGCTGAGACCGTGTTTAGCACGCTCAATAGAATAATTAGCGACTGTGCCTTAATTCTTTCAACAGAAAGAAGCCAAACTTTCTGGTGAATATCGTCAGTTTAGTTTATTAATAGATGCCACTCATGGTATATGAGTACAATTGTATTGTGCTACTAGTACGACTACTGCTAATGCCATTGCTACCGATACTATTGCTACAACTACTACTGCTACGGATACTGTTATTATATTTAGAGATGCTATTTCTACAGCCACTATTAGTGCGACTATTAGTTTTTGTCTAAGTGATGAGTGCTCAAGAATCGACTCAAATTAAATCTAGTTTGCTCATTGCATTGTTTTAATACAATGTTGATATGCGTATACGCTATGTATTTATAT
Organism: Glossina fuscipes; assembly: GCF_014805625.2. Lineage (NCBI taxonomy): Eukaryota > Metazoa > Arthropoda > Insecta > Diptera > Glossinidae > Glossina > Glossina fuscipes. Next base: position 5,882,529 of record NW_023998414.1, read on the forward strand.
ACTTATATACATTTTTACTTTTTATTTTTCTTTCCGCTCTTAAGTAAACGTTAACGTTCAATGCTCTTTGTTGGTTTGCTATAACGTTGACGTTTTTATCATTAAATATTATTTTTAATATTTTAATTTTATTTATTTTAATTTTGTTTCTTTTTTCTTCTCTTCTCTTCTCTTTTCTTCTCCTTCTTTTTTTCTTAATATTTTATACACTAGCTGCACACATATTCGTACATTGCAAAACACATAAGAAATATTCAAAAAAGCTTCTTTTTTTTTTTAATATGCTTTGTAAAATTAACACTTTTCTGGTAATGTGCGAATAAGCTAAAGAGTGTATTTATCATTTCAAAGAAATAAAAACAAAAAGTAGAAAAAGCAGAGAAGCAAAAAGAAATTATTAATAATAGGAAGAATCATTTTTCATTTGATTGTTGAAAGCATACCTAGCTATGGATATGTTTATGATTACTCATCGTTTTATACATTTATTCTCATCTACGTATCTTAAACTACTAAAAACTTTCGTTTAAGAGCAAATATTTCATTTTCAATTTAAAAATTTACTTGGCTAGCTTAGCCCGATCGAATGACGAAGACAATTAACCTTTTCAACGCCTTTCATTCGTTTGGCTAATCTCCAATATTCTATGCTAATGAAATTTTCTCGTTAACGAATTTATGTGCCTTTGATTCCATATGTACAGTTTATTCAGCAAATATAGTTGAATAAGTGCCATACATAGATTACTTAAATACCGTAACAACAATCGACTACAATTCAAACGTAAAGCAGTTCAAACTAACTGAATTATCAACATCGAGCATTAGGTTCGATCTCTGTATACGTCAAAGGCGGATCAAAGTCGTTCAATTGATCAGAGTTAATTCTCTTGTTAAATAGCTTTTTAATTAATCTAGAAATTATATTTTAACTTGGCATCAATGAGTATCGATTAACTTGCAAGTGAGAAGAGGAAAATTTTTGCAAAAAAATATTTTACGCACTACTTCTGACTCGTGATTTGCCCTCTTTCCTCCGTAGCTCAGTCCGTTTATCTTAATATTAATGAAACTTTTCAAAAACAAAAAGAAAAAAAACGAAAGCATATGTTGTTCTTATGCCTCGTTCCGTGAGAGTGGATCGTAAGGCGTACTTCCACAATATATGAACGAAAACTTTGATTTGTCATTAAATTTATGATATGCAAGCGACAAGCGAGCATCTATCGATATTTCATTACACAATCACATATAATATGTGTCCATTTCAAATTTTCTTCGTTTGAGGTTATGTTATTATTGTGAGCGAAAGAGAGTAAGACCCTTGTTATCCCTTGAAATATTATGTCATCTCTTTTGATAGAACATGTATGTGCCAATGCTTAGACAGAGCTTTTAAAATCGCAGGAAAATTGCAAGATGACTATGAACAATTTTTCCATTCGAACTTATCCGTTCAATCGAATTAAACATATGTCCATGCAGCGGTTTTTCGTATTTCGGAAATAGTCAGAAATTATACGAGCAAATGGAGCGATTACGCCACAAATTCAGTATAAAAATTGTCCATAATTTTAGCGAATATCTACACGCTAATGATGCCTCATTAATGTTACGTTTTAATAGTATCCTCCAGCGCGAATTAATGCGATTAAAAGCCTTTGTCATTTTAGTGATGGTTCCTTGGGTTGGTTTCCTTCGCTGACTAAATTATGCATTTAGACCATTCGATGAGTTGTTAATAATTCCCGGCACTTTCTTGTTAAACGAAATGATAAAATTTATTTATACTTTGTTACTCGTAAGGGGCGCTACAGGAATTCATAGCACAAGTAAGGGTAGTGAAGCAAATCACTTGTTTAATACACTCACAATAAAGCCTTAGGGGGAATAGATGAGCAAAGCATTACTAAGCTAAGTGGGTTTGGTTTTTTATCCATTTGTTAGCCTATGCCAGAAGTTGTTTCTAACAATGAAAAGGTTTTATTTAACACGAACATAATAGACTGTGTCAATACATAAATAAAATGTTAATGTCATCTCTCATCATCACAGTAAATGAAAATTTTTAGAAAAAAAAAAAAAGGAAAGAGAAAAAATAGAGTTTTGTCATTGTTTTATTGCGCTTGGGAACACACAATTAGTAAGCTAAAGGGCCTGACAAACATAGCTGAGATCGTTGATGTCAATAAAGTGGTGAGATCTGTGGGCAGATAAGCTAAGAATATGATGAAAACCATTTGCATTGATGTCGTTATATGTGAAAACCAGTAACAGCGTAATTCTATTGTCAATTATAGATTGTGCCAACTTACTCTATAAAAGCATGGGACATGGCAATTGGGCAAGCATCCACTAGGCTGCGGTGTCACTCAATTCATTCGTATTCATCTCTTCCCCGCTTCTTTCTGACGATCAACGTGTTATGTGTATAGGTGACAACCCCTGAATCACATTTTAAAAGAAAACAATTAACAATGTTATAGTTGGATAAGTCCAACCATTAGATACCCTACACCACTTCGCTTAATTAATAATACGCTAAAAATGATCAATTATTTTTATGTAAATACATGGTCCATATTGGAGGATCCTCAATAAATTAAAAGGTGTTTGTTTAACGAGAGCCCCTATTTTTGGTGCAGTCTAAAAAATAGATCTACGTCATCCAAATTCTCTAAAGTTTATTTTCTAAAGACCGGTTTTCGTCATAAAATGATAAAAATTCGATCTTTTTGGCACATAAAGCTTTAGTTTTCATTAGAGCCCTTATATGGGTTGGGATCCGTAAAAGTGGATCTACTTGGTCCAAATTCGGTAAGATTATCTTTTACGTCAAATCATTATTATAAAGGAATTTTCATCAAGTATATTGAAAATTTGGCCTTTTGAACATAAAAAAGATTCGGTTTCCGTAGGAACTGTTATACGACAAGAGGTTCAAAAAATTACCGCATGCGATTCAAAGTTTTCACACAAATTTAGAATAGTGAAACACGATCACTATGGTGGTTTTTCTCTTGAAATTCTAAAAATTACAAAATTTTCGCATAACGACTTATAAAAATAAATCGTCGTATGAGGAGTGGTCGAAAAAGAGACCCGGTACGAACCATTTTCAATAGCATTCGTTCTTGGGTCAAAACGCGCAAGCGTACCAAATTTTATGAAAATATCTCGAAAGCTTGTGACCTTTAGCTTGAACAGATAGGCGGGCAGACATTTTCGTAGAACGTACGTTGAAATTTCCTATTGTGTTTCTATTGTCCCCTATAAGTAACGACCAACAAGCACCATAGACTTTTCCTTTGACCGGCATAGCGTATTCTCTAGACCAACTGCCGTGCAGTAACTTGGAATGTGGTTCCCAAAATTGAAGGCCAAAACAACAGACCATACCGTATACGTGTAACATTGTCAAAACCGAGTGTTATTTACTTGCGAAAGCGTGTGTGGTAACAGACGGTGCATAGTACAGTACAAAAGCGAAGTAGAAGTATGTATCAGAAGACATCACCTTCTGTTTATGAAAGAAAGCTTATACCAGGTTTATACCAGGGATCGGGGAACTTCTGTTTTTTTTTAAATTAAACTTTTCTCTCTTGAACACGTGTATCGCAAATCTGCTCTTTGCATATTGTCTTGCAAATAGATTGTAGACATGTTATTGCGTCATATAGAAGACAGAAATTCTATAGTTGGTCAATTCAGATGCCGCTTTCACGAGTTATACTATGTCATGACCTTATCGATCCTCTACCATTGGTAAAGAATTGAACAGTTTCGAGTTAACATAAATATCCGTCATATTAAATTTGCTTTACTTTTGAAACTCTCCTCAAACGCGTTTCTAAATTTAAAGAAATTTTTATATAACTTGAAGAAAAGAAATTAATCTAAAAATAGATTAAAAAGCATAAAAACAAAATATCTTGAAAAACAAAAATTCCCATGCGTTCTTCTCTTTGGTTACAATTAAAATTTTTTGTTTTTGAACTAAAATATTATGAGGAAAAAAGAACAATTTTCAAGAATAAGGTAGAAGCATAGTAAGAACACGAGAGAGAAGAGATGTAAATAGAGCGATAGGAAGAGTGAGAAAGAGAGAGGGAAAAATAGGGAAAGAAAGAGGAAGAGAGTAATAGTTTAAAGAATGAATATTGTGGAATAAGGGAGAAGTAGAAGGTGGTAAAGTAACATTCCCCAATTAATCCCCAAAAAAGTTGGTGGATAGAAAAGTAAAAAAAAAAAAATTTTTTATATATATATATGTCTGCACACATGCACTTACATATATAGGACTATATTCGTAAATATATATATATATATATATATATATATATATATATATATATATATAATGTGAGAGTGTGCATGCGTATGTACACACACAAAAGTAGAATAACCGATAGTGCGCGTGAGCTTTACATAGCATAGAAAACTGCGTGTAGAGCATAAGCTGTTTGTATTATGTATATATATATATATATGATATATATGTATATATGATTTTGGGTCTGTGCTTTGTGTCTGTGGCTGTGTCTGTGTCTGTTTCATTTATTAAAGTTCATCGAACTTTGCTATTGAAAATTTTGGGTACATTTTTGTGGGTAATTGTTATTATTAAAGCGTAAAATTAAAGCATATGTTAATCTATTATTTGTACTTAAACGCGTTGTATTACTTTTTTGTACAGGGCGAGGAGGCAAAGCGGAAATATATATATATATAGTAAGTTTTATATATATATACGCATGTACATAAGCGCATATACACGCGATGAATTAATATATGAATGTCAATAACAATTTAAATGTAACAGTGATATTTTCGTGGGGCTGTCATTGCTGCGGTGGAAAGTATGTATTCGCTACGTGTACACACAAAATTTCATTTGTTATAACATATAGTAAGCATGGAGCGTGTGAGCTCGACGACTAGTTTCTATCGTAATCGCTTGCCGCCCTCAATTTCTGTTTTTTTTTGACAGATTTTATTTATTCTTTTTTTTTTTTGCTTTCTTCTTCTTTTATATAGTTTCGGATGGCTTTTTATGCTTACATTGACCATCAAAAAATGTAGTGACAAGGGCGCCTTATGTTGTGCGTTATTCTCGGCATTTGATTACTTTTAGCTTGTTTGCCTGCTTGCCTGCTTGCCTGCTCGTTTGTCCGACTCGTTGAACTGACTTGTTAACTGAATGAATGAATGAATATATATATATTTATAAATATATATATGTACATATTTATATGTATGTATGTATTTATTAGATATATATATATATAGTTAACTAGATATACGGATTTTGTGGCGAGTAGCTGGCTCACTTTATCATTAGTACTGAAATTGAAGGTTGCTGCTTAACTTTAACAATGGCCGTTAGAAGGAATGAAGGCAATTTCTAGTTATTTTATTCCGGAAAAATATTTCGGTGGTGTACAGCTCGTTTTCTTTTCGTTCCTATTTTCTCCGTCTTCTTCAAACATGAAAAAAGCATTGTTCTGCATGTGCTCTTTTGGCATTTGTATGCGTGTAGCGGTTGGTGTACTTTGCATTGAAATTATATTTTATTCATTTCTATGGAATACACAAATATATATTCTATTAATGATTTATTAAGGTAAATAAAGAACACAGTCGACTGACTACAGGTAGAATAGGTTTTTTTTTTTTCATATATATATTCATTTGTAATGTACACGTAACTTCATATTGAAGAATAAAACGTAAACTCTTACAAAATTTAAAGATTAACGTTCTATATTCCGAAATGACTTATGATTCTTACGATGATGTAGAAAGTAAATCGTCTTTTCTTTAATCTTATAAAGAAATTTAAACTTAACAAGTTGAAACTTTATAGTCGGTCAAGGGCGATTATTGAATATCATTCTACAGCAATTCTTTTAATAAACTTTTTTGTTTATTTTCATTGTAAACTTACAACAAGTAAGAAAGTTACATTCGACTTTAACCGAATCTTTCATACCCCATCATCGTTATCCTAAGAAACGACTAAAAAAATGGAAAGAAAAGCTAAGCTTTCATAGTATATAACATTTTATGGGCGTGGCTGATTTTTTTTTTTTTTTTTACTTTTGTGGAATAAAAGTGGAAATTTGTTCCGGCGCAGGTATTGTAGTTTATGCGTAATGAACAGAAAACACGTATCGTATGTATATCCTTTGGTCGGTTTGAATCGTTTTTATATTCTCTTGCAAACTTGTACGCCATGTATTCATTCTTGCGAACGAGGCAATGTTTACGACAGACATTACACATTTGGGCAGACGGACAGATGGACATACGAACAAACTGACATATTTAGGTGCACTTCCGATTTCACCTTGGTGAAGAAGCCTGATTCTGAGAAAGGTTTTGGAAAAAAAAAAAGAAAATTTGATACACTATCGCATTGGATAGATGAGGCCGATTTTCTTCATTTTTGTACAGAGAGCAGATACAGCATCGCTCATAGAATATAATTTTAAATTTTTATAGGTTTATCTCCGTTAGCTTTTGAGTAATGATCAAGAAAGCAATGTTGTCCCCTTTGGACATTAGAGCTAGAGTTCTAGAGAGTTTGCATATTACTGTAGACATGTCCTACGATCGATGTGGCCCATCCTCAACAGCATTTCGCGTAGAGGAATTTCCAATGTTTGTGCCGACTTTGAAGTCAGTGGCTTAGCTTTTTCGGCCCGGAGAAGGTTTAAAACAGACGGACAGATGAACATGCCTACATAGGTTCAGAATTTGATGCTGATCGAAACTACCTATATATAATTTATGAGGCGTCCCGGAAGCCTCCTTCTCGACATTGCCAACTTTTTCATCAAATCAATATATCCCTTATCCTTTGGTAATAAAAAGTTGTATCTGTCACGAGAACGCCTATACGAGAAGAGCTTTGAAAAATGTACCCAATTTGTGGCCCGAAACTTTGAATAGAAATTTCATATGCCCCGTTTATCTTCTTAACTTCTTATTATACCCTAACAAAAAGTTACCTTTGTTGTTTGGAATGTTCGGAAGCGTAGGAACTATTCAAAGAATGGTTGAAATCTTCCAAATTTCTTTAATAAGCCAGCAGTGTTCAGTGATTTTTTGTGGAAAAATATAAGAAATTGGAAATTTTGTTTTCTATTCAGGCCTTTTCCAAATTACGTCTTTATATGAAGAAAGGTCAAAAAATGCAGTTTTATTGTCCTTAGGCCATGACATGTCAGGATTCCAAATTTTATAAAAGTATCCTCAAAATTGCAAGCCAAAGGCTGCATACATGAGCAAACATACTATAATCACATGGAAAATTTCAGTCTTCCACCTCTAATAATTTTGGAGTAACGAGTAAAAATCCAGAAATATTTGTTAAAAAAAACTGAGTTGCGTTCAGTGCGCTTCTGCTCTGACCATTTTGCCCCATTCTCAATACCAACTTGCGAGCAGAAACCTCTAGTGTTTCTATCAAATTTGAAGTCGACATCTTCATTTTTGTGACCAGGAGAGTGCCAGCAACACACCACGGAAAAATACAAACGCACAGACATGGCTACTTCAGCTCAGAATTGCACGCTGGTCAAGCATATATATACTTTACAGGGTCTCTGAAGTTTCCTTTCGGGATTTACATACATCATGGAAGAAACAAAATGAGTATACACCCATCTTACAGTGGTGGGCTTAGAAATTGCGGTAATGCGGTAAATGATCCAATATTTCACTGTATATTTGATTGATCCGAAGATTCACGAAATTTATTCTATACACTTTTTCCAAGGCTTTGATTACTATGGCTGCTTTAAAGTTGTACACCTGAAGTAGGTTTAATCGCCCGATCGCCCGATGGCTGGTGCACGTTTGACTATAGCGTCAAATCGTAATCTCTTACATATGAACGAGTCAATGTACGAAATTTTCTTCTTCTTCTTTTTAAGGTGTTGCAAATATTGTTGCGAAAATTTCGTACGATAGCCTTTTCTATCCGTGTTTAATGAAGCGCGGCATCCAACTCGTCCATAGCCTACTTTTTCGTACCTTAATTTCTTTATTCATATTTGATATATTGACGTAATTAATAATTGGCCCTTCGGCTAAGCTATTGCGAATCCGAAGCTCTTCCAAAATCGAGTCATAGATCGACTCAACCACATACTTAAATATCTGTAAACTGAATTATTTCAATACTCCGTTCGTTTATGTAAAGCGATATTTTTTATGTTCATGGCATGCGAAAGCGAACTGATCTGTAAATGTGTTCACCATTAAAAATTCCTTTCCTCACTTTATACCGTACATCATTTAGGCAAGCTACGCAATAAATTTCTGCGGAGACGGTCCTCTTATTATACAAATTCCGAATTCGAATAATTCTTTGAATCGATTACAAACGGATACCTGTGCGTCAATCGATCCGGCTGACGTCTATCTACCATATTCAAATTTAAACTACAGGTTGGACTTGTCAAGGCGCTTTACATGGCAAGAGCGCATAGATTTGTATTAAGAATGGGCGACGAATAAAGATGAGTTTGAATGAAATGATTTTTGCGAACACTTCCCTACTTTGATGAAGTCATTACAGGGAAAATCAATTGAGCTTTTTTAAATTTTTCAATTAAAGACAGTGAAGAATAATATTTTGCCATATTATAATGAAGGTAGAAATTTTGAATGGGATGGAATCATTTTTTGACCCCACTTTCATATAAATATTTTTCGAATTGAAGCGCAAGTTTTTCTATAGGAACAACTTATAACTATTAGCTCTCAAGAAATTTTAGTTTTTAGCAATTGGTATATAAATTTACTATGGTAAGTTCACACTATGTCGATATATGGGGCTTGGGTTCGAACAAGCAATACTATCAATCACTCCGGGCATATCACCTTATAGGTGTAGTGCGAGCATACGGTCAGAGAGAAGTGCGGAAAAGAGAAAGAGATAAGAAATAGCTGCCTACCTTAATAGATGACTTGTCCGATTTGTCGGTGTTACGCATTTGCTGGCTGAGCACTCACTGTAGCTACGCTCAAGTACTCTTTATCGCATTGAAACTTGAAACTGCGAGTTCTTACTTGGCGAACGCGAATCATATTTGCTCGGCAGTTTTAAAAGTGTGCGGGAAGTCTTAAACTGCTCGTTCTTCTAGGAAAATGTGTTAAGCTTATAAACATCGTATTAATAGTTGGGGAGCCTTACAAATATATATATATATACATATACTTCGCGGGGGGGGAAATCAAAGTCAACGTTTTAGGAATGCGTAAAACCGTGTGCCCGCATCTCCGGCACCTTTGATATGCAACGACATTGAAGTTATGTTCGATCAGAGTAATCGGCATAAACAACTGATTTTTCCGGGTTTTTCTAATTATTATCAATTGTTATTATCATAGTTATTATCGCGTCGGGTTTATCTCTGTAAACGTTGAATGGAAGTAATGAGAATGACATAAACGCAATATTTGTTTAAAATAGAGAACAGTAAAGATTAAGGCGGATAAATAAGCCTTTTTATGCTGGTTTCACAATCAATGTCATAATCCAGCCAGTGTAGTTTGCACCTCCTTTCATAGAAAATTCTTTCGGTGTAAGATACGAAATGCAATCACGCTATAAATGTCATTATCAATGTCATGGGGTTTTCGTATAAAAGTCATTATCAATGTCAGGGATACATGGATGCATACGCCTGCATATACGCATGCACACACACATATATATATATATATATATATCTATACAAGCGCGTGCAAATCAAAACATCCAAGCATTACTACGCATACTATTATGCATGCATATCATCAGTTGAAGTAATTTATTAAAAGAAATATTTACAAGAAAAGAATACAAACAAATTTTTAATGCGTATTGAATGCATATTAATTTTGTAAAAAAACAAACAAAAAAGAAGAAGAAGAAGAAGAAGATATGATAATCATATTATACGTGGATGTAAACGTATACGTCTACATACGTAAATTTTCTCTACTTTTCTTATTCAATACACTTTCCACACAAACACAAACACACGCACACACATATAAATATATATAGATAGGTTTCTTTTCTTTCTCTCGTGTTAACCAACACAATACAAACAATAAACAGCAAAGGGTGCATTAGCATCTTATCTGCTCTAGATGGTTATAGAACTTCACACTTAACATATAAAGTATATATAGCGAGCTATATACGTGCGTATATAATTTACTCCTGCGTTATATATATGCTTTTTATATTTTATATTGTAATTTAAAAAAAAAAAATGAAAAGCGGCCAGCAGTAGTAGCAACCGAAAACCTGAGGGTTATTTGACATTGAAATACATTTTGAAGGTTCTTCGGCTTTAGTCGATTGTGCGTGTGCGTGCGTGTGTGCGTGTTCGTTTTATTTTTCTAATGAAAAACAAAAAAAAAAAAAATTATTTATTGCTTTTTATTTATTTATTTATTTATTTGTTTTTAACATAGCAACACATAAAGCTCTCTATTAGGGGATGATTTTTCCCGATTTATTGAAGAGTTTTCATGCCATTACGGCAGCTGTGTTATTCTCCCCGTTTTTATGGCTTCTTACCGGAACTTCTATACTGAACGCTGGCATGAAAATTTTGAAAATTTTACTCCAAAGAATTTACCACCAAAAGCAAAAGAAAAGCGATTTAAATAAAACTTGTTTAAATTACAATGACACGCAAACATAATCATGGTTGAAGGTATGTAGCAATGGATATGCTCTGTATGCCCGTTACCTCCAATCTCCTCCCCAACTCGATTCGGTACTTGTAAAAGAATTTACTTTCTGCTTATATGGGACCAATTTCTAATAATAATGCGGACGATTTGAACTTATGTACAAACATAATTCCTTAGGGAAATGGGGAGGAGTTTTTTGTTTTTTTTGGCTAAGTCTTTTCACGTTCGTGATTTCTTTGAATATATGTAGCGACGTAGATTAAGCAAAACGAAACAATTACGACAACGTTTTAAGAAGGTATTCATCGAGTTCCAGAACATATATATTACAAATTTTATTTACATTTTGAATGTAAAGGAGAAAAACGTGTATTTTGATAGTTGCAGTACCGGAAAGAAAGAGAAAAACCTTTCTGGTATTCATAACATTACATACGACGCGTAGACTATAAAAAAGTAGTGAGCAAAATGTTTCGCAAAATTTCATTGAGTAGATTTCGATCTTACAGATGATTGCGGTCGCTAGTTTTAATCGATTGCTTATGATATCTCATGACCTCAAAGATTAGGGATATCTTGCTTGCTGAAGTCGGTTACGAGTTCTTTCTTGAAACAAATGTTTTGTATTTGGTTTTTATACTTAATCTTTATCAATGCAATCTGCCTCACGTTTTTCTCTCTCTCTCTTTTTTTCAATTAAATTTCATATGCGAAGTCAATGGAATTTTTGAAAAAGCCTTACAACCATGATATTCAGTTAAAAAATGACGAAAAATATTTAAATAGATCCGAGAACGTTTTACAATGAAGAAAACATGAATGAAATTCTTGCATAGCTTTCAAAAATTGTAACTTAAATCCGAAATGAATTAAGCAGAGATATTGATGCGATGTGAACTGTTTTCAGGACACGCTAAAATGTATTTGTACCCCAAGTTAAAGATTTAAAATTAAAATATTAAAATCAAAAAATTATAAGTATTCTCATAGTCACTTTTTGTGATGTAATGATTTTCGCAATACTGTTTGAGGCGTGTACCGATAACGGTACACGTAGCGTAGCGAAATGCATATTTTTTTCTCAAAAAAACTGACATCTATAGTTGCAAATGACAAGGTAATGCGAAATATCAATGTGCACAACGGGTAAATGCGATGATCTTGAACCCTAATTAAAATACATGCAAGCACCTTATATTGCAAGTAACAATGATAATGAGAATGCAGTTATAGTTGAGACACCAATTAAAGAAGAGAACACAAGATGAACTTTTGACATTTGAGATTTTGAGTTGAACGAAAGTATGCAAAATATTTTGAAGAGGATTTAATTTCGAATTTCCAAGCCGAGGTAGAGAAGTGTTTGCTGAAGAGTGTAACATTGTCTTTTAAGAAGTGAAATAATAAATTGAATTTAGTTGGAGAAAATGCTTTGTAGACAATTAAACTGAACTTTAAATATATGCATAGAGGTATTAGCTAAAAAGGCGAAATAATTATCTTTTTTGAGGGGCAAAGCGGAAATGAATTGAACTGAAACTAGCAAGAACTGATTTCCGAATTAGTCTGGCAAATTATTTACCCTTGATATCGAATGTATGTATGTACATTTCTTCGCCTGACGAGCATATCAATTTTCTTACATTTTTCCCTTAGCAATACGTTTCTTATCCTCTTTCTTTGAAAGGTTATCAAAAAAAATTCTTTAATCATATTATTTGACGTAACTTAGTGTTTCATAAGCTTTTGTCATTACTTTGCTCTACATAATAAAGTGCAGCAGCAATAACAATATCTGTATACATACATAAAATATTATTCAAGCACACCCTGGTTTCGAGCGACCGGCTTGTAATAAGCTTCCTTCATATCTATTGGCAATAATACGCTCCTTACGTGTTTCACTTAAAAAACGGTAAGCACAACACTTTAACTCTCTAACAAAATTCCAAAAACAAAAAAAATTTAAAAATACATTAAACATTAACGTTTTATGCAGCTTAAGTCGAATACTTTTGATACCCACCGCCCGTCCAACAATGTTTTTATTTATATGCCGTATAAGGTTTTCCTTTATGCTTTCATTCATAACAAACAAACCATGCGACTTAGTTAGTATGCTCTGTCATTGATGACGACGACGACGACGACGACAATGACGATGACGACGATGATAATGATGATGATGGTGATGGTGTGGTGTTGGTGGTGCGGTATTTGGTGGCTATTAAAAAACAAACTTACAAAGTGCGTGAGCAATAAATGTATATAGGGCTGTGTACGCTTTCCGTGCTGTTTGCTAAAGTTTACTTGTAAGCTCTGTGTAATTTTTTGTTCGTTATTTTGGATATTTTTACATTCTTTTTTTTTTTTTTTCTCGGTTTAGTAGTTCATTGAACTCGGAATGTGCGTGCGTTGGCTCAGTTCAAATTATACAATTCGGCAATGTTGCCAAAGTTTTATGCTTATCCTACTGCACTGCCTGTAGGAAGTTACAGTAAAAATAATGCCTAAGGAGCAAATGCAAGGAGGAGAGGGGAAGGATGTCATAATTTACACAACAGTAAATAAGTGAAAACAAGTAAAACCCTTACAATCGGTCATGGCCGACGCACTTATTCAAAAAGCCCTTTATTTCTGTCCTACGACTTTTTAAAAGCGAGTGTTGTATGGGAAGTGGTCAAAGCAGCGGTCCGATCCGAAACTTTGTTTGTTTGTCGCTCGTCCTTGGGGCAACAAGACACATCAGTGTACCAAATTTCATCAAATGTTGAGACCTATAGGTTGAACCCAAATATTTATGAATACACATCATACGGACCGACAGACAGACGAATAAACGGACACACGGTGAGACAAACTTGAATTGATTCAGAATATGATAAGTAATCGATGGGTAAAAAAAAATAGTAGGCTCGATGTTATGTCCTTCTGGGTGTTGTACACATCCGAACAAACTTAATTAATATACCCTTGGATCGAAAATGATGTCGAATATGAGGAGGGAATGAGAGTGGGAATTAAACCCATTTTTGTTTATCAGAACATATGCAATAGATCTTATTCTTATTCGTAATCGTAATTGTTTTGTCTTGATCTGTAAACTCGTAGCCCAAGCCTAGTTCACTCGTATCGATCGAAGAAATGCGTAATAAAACGTCTTCGGACGGAAATTCCTATATTCACATCACTTTCACCAAATCACAAAGCTTGAAAACTATTTCCTATATATATATATATATATATATATTATCTGTCTCATTTCCATGTGCAGGCAACGGCATCGACAGCAGCATATTCTCTGCATATATATTTTAAAAATATAAGGTATCGTCTTTTATATGAAAAAAACTATTTGTCAAGAATTCTTGATATGGGATACGAAGTTGAAGTATACTTAAAATGCGAGAAAGGCAAACGCGTACGTACTTTCGACACTTTATGAGAAGGCACGAATTCTGTCTCATGAATTCATAAATGGATATGAGTCATAAAGTAAAACATAAGAGATATGGGCAGTGATCGAAAGAAATTTGCGAATTTTCACTGAGACAATTTTCGGGTCATTTCGGGTGTCGAGATTAAACCAATGCTTTAATTGACTTTAATCGGAATTTAATGAAAATAAATATGAATTTTTTAAAATTGAATTGAACACTTCTATGCCCACGAACTTGAGTTGTTGTTCTAATATCGTCTTTCCCCCATCTCTTGCAACGATGGCCATATTTCATAATAATACGCGTAATAATCGTATCGCCATTACTTGACATATAATGATTTAAATATCATTGAATATCGTTCATAGTACGTGTAGTTGCTGATTGTCATTATAGCGAATGATTCATTTATGAAGTGCTTCAAAAAGTCATGATTACATCTCATCAAGAATTCTGAATAAGTTCGTGTTCGTGTTCGTTTTCGTGTTCTTGTTCGTGTTCGTGTTTAATTTATTTACATGCATTAAAAAATTTACACATTTTAAATAATGACCGATTGTTACCGAACTCCTCTTACACTTTACTTGATTTTTGTATTAAAAATCTTCGAAATAGTTTTCGCGCATTCTTTAGCAACATTTTCTATTAACGGTTTAGGGATAGCGATTAACGTTTCATAATTCTTTTGTTTGCTTAGCAACCGATTCAATTTCTTTACACATTCCTCGTTCTATTTGACGTACAATAATGCTGACATTGAATTACAAAGTAATTTTATATAATTAATAATAAACTATAAATAAAAGAAAAAAAAAAAAAAAATAAAAATAAAATATTCACAAATAAAGGTTCAATGTCCGTTCACTGACTTTAGTTTAATAATGTGTTTATTAATATAAATAAATAAATATATATACGTACGTGTATATACGTTCATATCAATCGTCTTCTAATAAAAATAAAAATTTTCTTCGATTACCTACTTACTTACATCTGTCTATAGAGGATTTTTTGATTAAAAACTGTTTCAAAAAATTTCTCAGTTTCATTAAAGCGATTATCTCTTTGTCTTGATAGCAGTACGGGATGCATTGTTTAGTTAAAATCACGCTCAAGGGCTAATAAGAGCGCGTGCACGATAAATTATAGCTCATCATCGCTACTCCCGCTTACAAAAATAGTAGAAACATCACAACATTGCTTGCGTCTCCTTGCATTTCACCGGATATAAGGAGATTATGGAAGCTGTGCAACATTTGCTTATTCGGATATAAGTACGCGAAGAGCTTCATGTGGTTGTTTCTATTTTCACAGTGTACCACTTGTGGTACAGGGTATATTAAGTCTATGCGGATGCATTTAAAACCTAGAAAAGCTTAAGCTAGGCTGACCGTTTATTATACTAATCGATTCAGAATTATTTTCTGAATCTTGTCTGTCCATCTGATATCTCTCCTGGCGTGCTTTGACGCAAAGACGAATACTATTGAAAATGGTTCGGAACTGTCCACTTTTCTGACCTCACCCCATATTACGCCTTATTTTCAAAAATCGTTATATGGGAACAATTTGCAACTTTCAAAATTTCTGGCCAAAATCGTTGAGTAATGGAACTTCGATATTCAAAACGCGTATAAAAAATTTGCTTTTTTGAACCCTCTCCCTTATAATCCTAATGTTCCTACGAGGACTGAATCTTTGCATGAAAATTGCTTCATAAGAGTAAATTGATATAGAAATCAACCTTACCAAATTTGGACTAACTAAGTCTATTTTTTGGATACCAGAGCATCAAAGGAATCTCGTGACAAGTAAAAATTTAAATGAAGTGATGTAGGGTAGCTAATGCTCGGTGTTACCCGGCAATGTTTTCGTTCCGCGATGCTACTATAATTGTTCTTGTCAAACAACAGCATATACAGGTTGGTTGACTCGAATCGAAATTTGATCAATTATAGTCAGTCAATGATAATTTTCCAGATTTTATATAATTATGAATGTTCGCACGCATCGAAACATTGCTGATTGGAAACGAAAACTTTTTATTTAAGGTTAAGATCGATTCGCTAGGTAAAAGTTTTCAGTTTATTATTATAGTTGCATCTGATAGGAAGACGGACGGACGCTGCTAAATCACTTTAGCTTTAAAGTTATCAAACAAATTATAAATCGTTCACAAAATTCTGACCCCAATTACACATTTTTTTTTTCACCAACCTAATAAGATTACAAGTTTACTTCATTACGGTAACTTTTTCATTTACTATTGGAATACATTCGCAGACAAAAAAGAGAGTTGATGATTAAAATCTGATCCAAACTCTTAGCTTAGGCTGAAAGATCAAGCTTGAGAATGCACAACGAATAAGCTTTAACCGATTACACTTAATACGAGTAACTTCTCCCGTGAAATTTTAAAGTTTAATATCTTTAAAGTTATAGCCATATAATCCCAAGTAAGGGGCGAGCAAGACCTGAATCCATGCGATTCAAATTCACCGTGCCTTCACTTATATTCCGCAGCAATTGTCAGATATGAGAACTTTCTGTCATATAAAGGTTTACTTTTTATGACAACTTTTATAAAAGATGTGGACCTACGTGGCTCAAATTTAATTGCCAAAGAAATATTTGATTTTCGTCACAACTAGAAGCGCAAAACCTTTTTCTCTCTTATTCGTAGTGTATGAGAGGAGGAATTGGATTTGTGTGATCTAAACTCAGTATAATTATTTATTTATTGGTTTTCTTTGTCAAAGAACTTATCATTTTTTATCTAT
Organism: Glossina fuscipes; assembly: GCF_014805625.2. Taxonomy (NCBI): domain Eukaryota; kingdom Metazoa; phylum Arthropoda; class Insecta; order Diptera; family Glossinidae; genus Glossina; species Glossina fuscipes. Next base: position 5,899,453 of record NW_023998414.1, read on the forward strand.
TTTCGTCATCCGATCACTCAAAGTAATCATATCCGCTCATCTGTCGGTTGCTTTGCTGTTGCAATCTTCATAGTCGACAAGGCTGAGAGCTCAAGATAAAGCAAAGCTCATCTACATCACCCCAAACTTACAGAGTAGTTTTAAGAACAACTCAAGACGTTATAGCTTGATAGGTTGACTATTTAATATCCTCTACCATTAAGCCTCGTACAACCTCTTCGCTTATCTGCGACATAAAAATTAAAAAAAATTTACTTTGTTGTTATTCAAAATAAGCCGTCATATAGAAAGCGGTCATAAAATTGATGCAATCCGTTTACACTACGGGTTTTTTTTTTAAGGTAAAACATGTCTATCTGTAGAATTTTGTTACGATACCTTAGAAATTACGACCTGTTAGTTAGACACGAAAATACATGGACAGGCAAAGAGACAGGCAAGCGTAAACTATTTCAGAAAATCATTTTAATTATTTATTTACACATGAAATTTAGCTAAAACAAATCAACACTTGAATTCAATTGACTCTTAGAAGTAAGTCTTATGCTAATTGTTACTAATAAGTAATCAAACTATATAAAGAGAAGCGAAGCAAAAAAATGACGAAAATATGGAATTTTGAATCGACCGGTGTTGATCTATCGCTCTTCGTATATCGGTTGGAAAAAGCGGATAAGAACAGTGCACATCGAGGCGCATTGTAACATTCTTGCTTATCCATTCTAGACGTACGCGGGTTCTCTTACAGATATATTAAGCAGTTGTCTCTCATCAAAATTGCATATTTAGAAGCTTCATAGCCCGACAAAAATATAATCCACGTGCCTGGCATCTTCATTTCTTCATACGAATACATTGAAAAATTTCCATCCATCCGTTAAATAGTTTAGCCAGCTGATTAAGGCGAACTTGTTTTTTCCCGTTTTAGAAAGTAATGTAAACTTCGAAGGCGACTAACAACGAATAAACGTGAAAATAATAGCCTTACTTCATGGCGCCCGATGATACAACGGGTTAATTGGCTAAACGAGAACGAAAAGGGAGAAGAAAAATGCTCGGTTTTCATTAGAGAAGAGAGTCCTTTTCCGATACATTTCTGAGGCTTCGAAGAGAAAACCCCGTCGGCAGGTTATAGGCAACAAACCTTGAACCCTTCCTTGCTGTTGACTGTGCGACTCTCGAAAGTCAACGTTTATAGGCAGCACCATGAAAAGGTGAGGGTTTCGGCACATCTATGTTCATCCAAGGGATCGCATAGTTTCGCTCCCCATCAATCAACAACAGTGAAGTATTACTCGAACCAAAAATGAGAGAAAATATCATTTTTCATTGAGACAATGAGAACGTCTCCGAGAGACGTGCTTGCAATACGACAAAATTTGAGCAGTTGCCAACCGAATTGCTCTGTCGACCGCTCATCGTTCGCATTTATTAAATCTAGTCTATCTGGTTTTCATTTGTCACCGAATCTTCAACATTTAAACATTTCCCCGAGCCATAGTTATTGAAAAGTCGTTGCAAAAAAAATTAATTCGACATGAAGGCAAATGTAGTGAGGAGAAAAGATGCTTTGAATATTTACTTTACCTTCGTTTCATAATCTGATTGATCTAATGAGGTTACTTAATAGTTTAAGCAAAGCATAATTTTCTTTTTATATTTCATTTATTTATTTGTCTCATCTTATATTCTTACCAACTAATTATAACTTACTTCATTCGATGATTGAAAACTTTGACTTTATAATAAATTCAGGTAATGTGTTAAAGCTTTTCTAAGTTTATGTTAAATAGAAAGTCTTAACGTAAAAATATATGCATATAAGTGTGTGTGTCTGTGTGTACAAATCCATATATGAAAATATTTTAACACACATTTATTTAGTTTCGATTTCTCAGCGAATAGTGCTTCAGGTGGTCAATGTTTTAAATATCGATTTGCACAAAACTATAGGGGAATTGAATTTTTCAATATATTTTATTAATTAATTATAATAATCACAATAATAATAGTAATGACTATTATTATTTTTATTTATTTATTTATTTCTTTACTTATTTTTTCAAGTCATATATCTAGGCGACTATTGCCGCCACAAGCGCGACAGCAACGATATTAACATAATGGCAATTAGCATTCATAACATATACCAAGAGTTTAGTAACAACAACAGCAATATCAACGTTAATGTCGGCTTTATCGTATACATAGTAAACACAAAAGCTCAGTCTGTTAGTAGTTGTAGTAGTAAATGTAGTAGTAGTAGTAGTAGTAGTAGTAGTAGTAGTAGTAGTAATAGTAGTGGTAGCAGTTAGCGTTTGGCCTATCGGTTGCTTATTCATTCCGTCATTCAAAGTAATAAATGTGCGTATTTGTGTGAGTGATGGTATTTTTAAAACTAACTAGATAACGGTACTTGAACTTAAAATATTTTATACTGAAAGACTACAAATGAGCACAACTACAATAATACCAACAAGCCAGAAATGCTAGTAACAATAATAATTAAAAAAGAAAAACAAAAAAATAAATAAATAAATATAAAAATAAAAATAAAAAAAATAGAAACGCAAAACGCGAGAAAGAAACTATATTCGGTTTAAAACGAAGCTTCCGATGCCCATCACTGTTGTTTTTTCTTTTTAAATTAAATAAAATATATATGTCATTTTAAAAATTTGTTTAAGGAAAGCATTGCATTCAATAAAATTATGAAATACGATCAACCATCATATGACGTTATTTCCAATAACCAATAACACAATTTGAGTCAAAAAACATATACATGTATGTGGGCAGTTATAGCGCATCATCAGCTTTTCATAAATGAATTTTGAGGTTATGTTCGCTATAAATGCACATTTAGTATTGGATGATGTTGATTACTGCCCCAATTTTATCACAGTATCGGGCCGCGAGGAGGCTATCAAATATCTTAGATAGGAAACTCATATCATATCAGTTCTTAGACATCTCGCCACTTTCGCGGGGTCTTCTTGAGCAGCCTCGATTTATCGGAATATATTTCACAGGCAATCTAATTAATACTTGATATTGTTTAATAAATTTGTTCGGGAATTTGCTCAACTGTTATCGAAGATTCCAACATATTTGGAAAAAGATTGCCAATTATTCTCCCCCCCTAGTCGGAGAGTCAATATCGATGTTGATCAAACGAAGATTTTTATCGAACCCGACCGGTATATTTAACGATTATAGAGATTAAATGAGAAGCTGAGTTGGTGAGATTCTCGGCTACCGAGTCTGTGTTCGCGGGCTGAAACTGCAATGGCTTAGAGTTTACTTTGAACGTAGCTGCAGTGAGTGAGTGCAGTTGGTAAAGGCATTAGGCTGAATTAGGCCATTTCCCTATCTCTTTCTCTTTTCTCACTGCTTTGCGAATATCACCGTTTTACACGAATAAGGGACAGGCCCTGAATGATTGGTCAAATAATGAAAAGAAAAAATATATAACTTTACTACTCCCAGACTACTTCTGCTTATCATTCATTGTAAATTAAGGCGTATTTATTGAAGAGGAATAGGAGGAGGTGTATAGACGCAACATTGCTGAGATTGGTTTGGAGATTGAATCCTCCAAACCGAAGGAGTAAAAAAAAAAAGAAGCAATCTGTGAATGAATTTTTTGGTTGTTCGTCGTAGTGGCTGTCATTTCGATATAGACCGACGGTCAGACAAAGCTGAATTGAATGCCTTTCCCGTGTATATTTTTATATTTGCTTTCTATATATGTTTATTATTATTATTTTTTTTAACAAATGGATGCAAAATGTTTTCTACTCATCTTAAGATAAGTATTTATTACTTGCTAAGCAAGAGTGTAATATATTTCTGGTTTTCTTAACAGTCGGTAAAGGCATAACACTTACCGATTAGGCAGGCAGCATTAGTGTTATGATTAAAGTATAACTATAAGAATCATGTCTTCAATTTGCCCCAATAATCTATGAACCAAAGTGACCAAAGCTATAAAAAAAAAAAAAAGAAGAATTCTTCATTTTTGCATTTTATTACATGCATAATGTAATGTATATATATATATATGTGCGTATATAGCAATTAAATGTAACTTTCCGCAAAGCGTATAAGAAATTGAACATAACTTGGTTGTTTAATGGTGAATGCGAGAGACGCGTGAAATTCATGTTACAATGTGCAATAACGTTTGCATTGATTTAAAATTAGTACGAAAGAAAAATAAAAACTTAGGAATTTATCGAACTAACTACAACAACAGCAACATGGAATGGAAAAATAATAAAATTTATTAACATAGTTTTCTCATTAAATGACACAAACATGTAATCAATCGAACGGTACATAGGTCTCTCTCTCTCTCTCTCTCTCTCTCTCTCTGTATGTGATTATGTAGGCTGAGGCCGAAGAAAAAAGAAAAAACCTTAAAAATTACCATTTTGTTGATTTTAAAAGAAAATATTTTAAGCGTTGCAGTAATCATGGTATTGCTGTTCTTAACCATTAATTTTTACGACATTTTTTTAAACCGAACTCTAATAACAGACGTTTACTAAATTTCTCTTCTCTTCTTTTCTTTTATTTTTTATTATTATTTTTTTTTTGATGGTTTCATATTTTTACCATAAAAGTAAATAAATCTTCGTTCTTTTTCCTACTCTTTTCTCGCACATGCAATATAATGAATTTATATACACATTACCACGAAATATGTTTATATACTTGGGTTGTCAGTCCGTTTGTAAAACTCAGAAGTAAGCAACGTGATGATGTGATGAAAGGGCGATTCAAACTTGATTTCACTTGGATTTGTATGTTTGCCGTTACGTTTGTTATTGTTGAAATCTTCAAGAAGCGAAAAATTAAACCAATGTTTCCAACCAACATGTCACTTCACTTCATCGAGTATCTTAGAAGGGAACAAAGGACCCATAATAAATATTACGTAGCACCTCTAGTGCGTTTGAATCACGAAAATAAAACGGCTCCAATTGCACGAACTTATTAAGCGATGTCAAGAATAATTTTCATATGATTCATTGGGAATTACTTCCTTATAAACACGAATAGTTCTTCGAGTGTTCTGCGTCGGTTGCGTTAAGCTATTCCACCAATATTATGGACTAACAACGCTGTTCCTTACCGCACTAGTTTTTAAAACTTTTTCAATGAAAATTGAACTGATATCGTTCCCTAATTGCCCCCTTCGCTAGGCTTGGCCTAAAGCGACTTCTGACACCTCTGCCGTAACATTATTTTTACTCGCTTGAGGAGATACATATTCGAACAATACAGTTTCTTGTTTGGAAGTGAACAAGTATGTCTAACCAAAAATTGAAGACATTGGCAGCCATCGGTTAGGATGTTGTTAATTTCACTACTATTTGATGACATCGCAGTGTCATCTCGCAGTCAAAATGTTGATGTTGCAAAACATCAATGGTGTCTTCCTTGTCTCAACATTTGTGATCTCTAGGTTGAACATAAAAATACATGAATACACCATAGACGGACAGACAGCCAGACGGACAATTGTTTAAAGTTTTTCTTCCTTAATGTGACTAATCACGCAGTGAATATCCTATATACGTATAAGATAGCGATTGTCGGAAAGAAGTGAGGAAGGAGAGCAAGAGAAAGAAAGTAGCTGCAACTTGGCGTTTGTGTGCTCAATGTGTGCTCAATACAGTTTCAGTTTTCTTATATCCACCAGCGAAAAATGGGCGTTTGATTATTCTATCATAATGCTTACAGCATCCAACAGTAAGCCCCAGAGACCCTCTGAAGACTGTATACTTTCAATCAGAGTCTAATTCTGAATGGATCTAGCTAGGTCTGCCCCTAGGTCGGTCTCTGCATCTATTGTTGACACTTCCGTATTCGAAAGTGTTTAGATGCCGACTTCAAATTTGCCAGAATCACGGGACGTTCTGACGTACACAGATGAAAGTGGATCAATGCGGTCGAAGGACACGCTCACAGTACCACCTAAACTGATAATGCCCCTATTTTTCAAAAGGAATAAAAATGCAGTCTTCTTGTTCGTTACTCATAAACCATAGCAGATGAATCTAAGAAAATTTGAACATATATTCCATAGGTGGTGCTGTAGTTCCTGTACGAAAATCGGAAAATTTGACCACGCCTACCCAATATTATAGTGTATGAAAATTGCACTTTTCTTTCAATACCTGGTTTCAAATGTGGAATTCACCTACGCATATCCGCCTTCTTGACTGTTCATCTGTCCGTGCGTCCCACCGTGTAGAATCTGTGATATCGCCTGCAAAGAAGAGACCAAAACTTTTCAAAGAACACGCGTACAACGCTGACGCGCCCATGCGAGAAAAACTTTTCTTGTGAAAATAGAAGAAATCCGCTGCGGTCACTTCATATTGTAGAGCATGGAAATTTAATTCTTTTATTTTTTGTTTGTTTTTTTCCTGGGATAACTGTGATGAGTATAAAAGATTCGGTCACAACGGAATATAATTTGCTTACTTGCTTTTTCTTTTTTTGTCATCCTTCGTTTAATTACGAGCTGCACTCGTTTGTTAAGGGAAAAAATTTGATTTTTCCCTTTTAAATAAACTTACCGCAGACGTTATGTTGGCCATTGCCACACTACGATCCTAAAGAACATATTTCTTGGCCAAAAGTCAATTTTCGGATATTCTCTAATTATATTTTTTATTGCCGAAATCTGATAGCAAATACTGTAAAACAACAACAAATATGTTGCTGAAATATATAATTTACCGTTATACGACAAGTCGTCAAAGTTGAAACTGTTTGATGCATTTGTAATTAGAAATGCGTTCAGTCCGGTAGAGCGCATAACGTGCCAAATGAAGTCTTAATATGGTAACGATAGGTAATAGCGAAGTATACAAAACTTGAATACTGTGTACAAATATATAGAATCGCTTTTCCACCGAAGCCTTTCAAACTTCTTGAAGTTAATTTATTTGATAAGTTTTTCTAAGCTTTGCCTTAGGAGTGTTAAGCGTAGAGATCTAAGTCTAATCTGCAGTTTTTAAATATGTTTGCTTTGATTTCTCGCTTCCTGCGATGTGTGTGAAGAAATTTTTCTTTCTGTGTACAATTTTTAATATAATGAATTGAGTTGAAATTGAAGTAGCGTTTAATGAATGACTAATATGTGCGTAAAAGTGTGTGTGTATATATGTTAGATGTAGAACATTGAAATCTTTAAATATATTTCGCTTTCTCATTTGTTATACCCTACGCCGTTTGTGGTAGAGGGAATACTAAGTTTTTGCAGAGTTATGTTACATCCAGAACAGCTTAAGATAGACCCAACTTTTATCATGCCGATCGATTGGAGAAAACAATTCTAAGCTTAATTGTCCCTCGGTCCGCCTGATGTGTGTCCATGGATTTTTGTGTGTAACCTGTAGGTAGTAAATTTTTAAAATATTTTGCGTTGGCATATTTTCACCTAACGATAAACGCTATTGACAATGGTTCGGATCGGTCGATTTTTTTGACCCCTCCCCATATAATGCTTTATATTGGAAAAAGTTACAATTTTCGAAATTTTCTCAACAAATGTCGCTGATAATATTAATAGTAGTTCGACATTCTGAATGCGTATGAAAAAAAGGCTTGACTCCCCCTCACATATAACTGTTCCTATGAAAACTCAGTGTGTATATAGTAAAAAGGTATAATTTTCAATATTTCACTATGAAAGTTGGTTCATAATAGTATATTATCGAAGACATCAACCTTATTAAGTAGGTCTGTACCTTGGATTTTTAGGAAATGTAAATCCTTATATGGTAAAAAGTGCTGGTTGTTGATCATTTGTGATCCAAATTTGGTTCTGATAGTAATTTCATAAAGCAATTAAATGAGCCACGTGGATCGATTTCTTGAACTCCACTCGACATGAAATTTGTGATGAACAGTAAGCCCTTCAGAAAAACATTTAATTTTTAGTATTTTGTGATGCAAATTGGTCCGTGGTAGCTATTTAGAAAACAAAAAATTAGCGATAGGGAATTTGTCTCAAATAAATCTATTCTTTAGACTTGAACATAAGTAGGGTAGAGAAAGCATAATTTCTAGCCTTTTGTGCCGGAAATTGAATAATTACAACGTTTTTAGGAAGCGCAGTATGTTTGCTAAATTTGGATCACGTCATACGATGTTTTGCGGTCTTTGCATGAAAATTATGCATAACTTTCGTGTGTTAACATTGAAAAGGCGTAGCTTTTTAACCTACATTCGTTCAAAGCATAATACTCTGTGATAATACCTGCTGCCGACTGCATTTTTGACTAAGAAGAGTTTTAAGTTGAAGCCAATTTGTAAGGTTCTTCCATAGGAGAGTGCAGTTCGTTGCAAAGGGGAGCGTCTGAGTTCCTTATTATTGACAACCAGTGTATTTTATTATACGTTTCATCGATTGGGTTACATGCATATAGCAAGTTTGCGCAGGTGTATATAACACTTGATGTCTGTCCATTTCACACAAAACTTTCAAGTCTTTTCGATGTTTCAACGAAATTTAAATCGATTTCGTTCAATTCCAACAAGGACGACTCATTCTGCAACCGACGAGTTGTTCTTTAGATTCGGTGTTCGCTGTACGCTGTAAAAGAGATAATCATTTTCTTTTCACCCTAGATCCACTGTAATTTCTTTAAAAAATGTCCGCTCACATTAACGCATCTATATTGTAATGATTTAATGTAGCGACGACAGCGCTTTCGAAATGATTTGAAAAAAAGGAAGAAATGACCACATTTTTTGGTTTTTGGAGTTTGTCATCTTCACGGTGTTCGTGTAAATGTTTTTTTCTTATATATCAAAACCCATCATATGAGCAGTCAGTCAGTGAGGCGACGATCGCGAACCTTGTCGCGGCGACGACATAGTAATCGGTTTAGGTTAATTTGCGTAAAACCTATTAGGTCATGACTGTTTAACTTTGTTTAATGCTTACTAAGTACACTATACTCTATACTTCCCTATTGACTATCCGCAAACAATTACAATTACATATAGACATATGCTCGCATATACACATACATATTAATGCAAGCCAAAATATAAGTATTTGAAACAGCATACACACAGAGTGACAAAAGAACTTAAGCAGTAGCGATGTAGTAGAGAAAAGAAGAATAAGAGAAAAAGCGCGCGCACAGTTTACTAAGAAAATGGTAAAAACAGCAACAACATGAAGAACAAATGAAGAAGGGCACACGTTTCAAAGTGAATGACCGAAGCTAACACACATTTAGCAAAATCGAAAAAAAACCAATTAGAAGTCGACAATATGAGGAGGAAAGGGCCGACGCAGTAACAACAGCAGAAAGAATATTATATCGAAATGGAGAAAGGATGACAAAGAGAAACAACAAAAGAGAGAGAGAGAGAGAGAGAGAGAGAGAGATGACAATATAGTAGTCAATATAAGAGAGCGAACAAGAGAGAGGTGTATGAACTTGACAACCAAACATATACGCACCCACACACAAACCCATTCAAAATGATATTGAACCTATAGAAGATAAAACAAGTAGGAAAAGTTTATACGTCCCAAGGCGAAACTTTGACACCCTCCAGCTTATATTTAAAGCGAATTAAGACGTTCGTTATAACAATTGCCCAAAAAAGGCTTTCAGCACTAATCAACAATTCCAATAAACACATTCATATAGTTCTACTGATAGATGCGTTAACCAATAATAATTATAGCAGCATTTACGGAGGCTGTTAGCGATATATTTTTTTCGTTTTTTTAATTTGTGAAAGGCATAAAACTAATCAGAAAATCGGAAGCGTACGAATATGTTTCGTTTTTTGTTTTTTCCATTGGCTGGAGGCTGACTTCTTGAAGACGACTGAAGAAAACATAAATGCGTTGATACGTTGACGTTGAAAGTGTTGTGAATTTTCCTTACTCTTTTTTTGTTGTTGAGCTTCCTCTGGGCTTTACTATATATACCTACTGACGTGACTATAAAGGAACTTATAAACGAAGTAGACGTAGAATTCAAACAACAGATGCTTCTAAGCAATATTAGACCTTAGTTCTTAAACTGGGTCGAATCTAATTAAATAAAATTTTGCCGGTTTTCGATTTATTTAGTGCAGCACACAGACACGCGAACAATTCGACACATGAACGGTTGAATTCGTAATTGAACTGATCAAATTAGTGAAGAAAGGGCTCTATTTGTATAGTTTCTCTCTCTTACTTTTTTCAAGTTGCAAACGCGTTGACGAAGCCAGTATACATCAATTTGTCATGAGTATAGGAAAAAAATGTATACATATTATTACGAATTAAATATAATATTTTCGAATGTCTTATATAAATATATATTAAAAATTATTTTAATAATTATATTTAATGATTTAAAAAAATCTTTTTTTCGAAAAAAGAGTTTCTGTTACATGGTAAATACGTCAGTATTACGAATGGCACATACAATCCCGATAAACTTTAAAAGCCGATTGTTTAAGGTAGAGTAAGCTATCTTTGTCTAACATACGCATACTAACACATATTTAATGTGAATGTGTGCTGGCGTGTAGAATATAAACAAATACCGTAAAAATGTCATTAAACTCTAGGGATCAGAAAATACAATAAAAAAGAAAATCAACAGCAATAACAACAAGAACAAACAACAACAACTACGAACACAGTAAGGGAGATATTGTAATTTAAAGAGGAAGAGCTCAGTAAATTCGTACTCTTTTAATATTATTATTGTTATTATTATTATTTCTTTTTTTTTTTTTTCAATTTTCACATTTTTTTTTTCTTTTTTTTTTTATAACAAAAGAGCGCATTTTTATTACTCTTTAATCTTAATTCGCTCTCGTGAGAGTGTAAAGTGGTGTTAAGCCCTTTCTCCATCGTTCCGATTTATATGCTTGAGCATCTGTCACATTTTGCTCATACGTTTGTACTAATGTACATGTATATGTATGCGGTCGCCAGATGGCGCCCATCATTTTACTCATATTTACTCATCCACTCTCTATAGTTGGAATATTTATGCATGCCTTTAGTATTTTGTTATGTATGAGCGTGTACTGCAGGTGAACGACCGACCTAGCCATTCTTGTTGTTGCGTTTACTTTACTTTTCGTATTGTCGTTTTGTTGTTATTTAAAAAAGAAGACTTTTTCGCACTTCAAAGAAGAGTCGCCAAATAATAATATTGCTCTTTGAATTACTTCCTCTCTTCCATGTTTGTTGAACTCTTATAAAAACTCTTTTTTCAAATATTTGATTCATACTAGATTTCCATATTTTGGTCGTGTTTCGTAGTATTTCTAGCATTTTTGGTTAATTAATATTTTATTTGGAGAAAAGTACATTTTTGTGTATTATCGCTTCACCTGGGGGTTTGTTATATATTTTTTTTATTTTCTTAGCTCGTTTTGGTGAATTTGTGTTGATGATTGATGTACGCACGTTGACCTTGACTGTGACATTTCATATATGGCTACCGGCAGTTTGACAGAAAGACTTCCTAAAAACATATGAGAAATTGTCCTAAAAATTTCTTCACAAATGCACAAACCATTTTTGAAATTTAAATGCATTTATAAAAAAAAAAAAAAAAAAAAAAAGAAGAAAAGTATTCCAAATGTGAAAATAGTATCGAAGTACTGGGACTTTAAGGCGATTAGGCGCATTTCTATGGTCTATGGACTCCTTTCAATATCCAGTTAACACGCACTAAAAGCTATAATAATTTTTAATAATTAATACTCCTTTCCTACAACTCGAGCGAAGTGAAGACTGACCGCATTAAAAAAAATTTCATAAACATTTTAAGTATCTGAAGTTAGGAATGCAGTAAATGACGATGAATAAATTTAGGTAAAAAATGCTCTGATTTTCAATCTCTTTTACTTTCCAAGCGCACATCTCTTCCACCAAAGTATTATATAGCAGTTATCTTGTATTAAATAAATTTTAGTATTTGAAGAACAAATTTTCTAAAGTAAATTTTATTACCTAATGGCCCCAAGAAGCGAATCTGAGTCTTCTTGTTGCTTATGCAATCTGTAATAGCAGCGAATGGAATATCTTGGAAATGAAGCAAATTGCTAAACGAATTCGAAAAAAAAAAAAAAATTAAAATTCTCAATTACCTCGAACGTCTTGCTGTTCTTATAGCAGTTTCGGGGTCCACGTGCGACTCTGTATTGACAAGGACATAGGCCAAATTTCGGAGACAGAATTTCTGCAAACCGATTGTTTCATTCATATAAATAAAATTGACGGTTGCATTCGATTTCCGATCATCGCCAAATGCTATCAACAGACGTCATATTCTGTCAATTTACAATTTCTAGTGCCCCATGACTCGAAACAGTCGATTCGGCAGAGAAGGTTTTTTTAACAGAGAATCGCTTATTATAAAGCTACACTTGAAAATTTCAAGTCAATCGGTTTCGACATGTGAAACCTTAAAGCAAGTATTGTAAGTCGGCTGCTTGCTGTTTTGCGTTGAGATCTTCTACGTCGCGATTACCATAACATTGCTTCAATACAATGCTTATTTTTAGATTTTATATCCAACACCACTTCTAGTGCAAGAATGGATGTAAGCTTGTGCGGATTCACCGAGAAGGACTTGAGATAGATCCACCCCTTATAAGACCGTCTGTCTGTCTATATGTCGGTTCTTGTTTCGCGACGTTCAACCTTCAGCCCGTAATTTTTGAGATATTATGGTGAAATTTGATGCATTGATGTGTCTACGCATAGAGAGACGAACCCTATTGCAAATGATTCGGATCGACATAACCTTCTGGTCACTTCCCATATACCAACATTGTGTAGGGTCTAAATTGTAGTTTTTTAGCTTTCCTTGGTTCCTTTTTTTTCGCATTAAAAAACTTATAAAAGCCAAATTCGTCTATGGATACAGAGTGTAAATATTTTACAAGATGCGAGTACTAGATTACAATGTAATGATTAAGCTGATAAACCTTTTATGATATTTATAAGAAGACTGATAAAAAATAAGAGTTCATTGCCAATAAGCACTCATAGATTATTCAAAGTAATTAGTTATCTTTTCTTACAGGGACTAACATTGCTGCCAATAGCTCTCTGTGAGTCTTTTGTGCATAAATTTCATTGAACATAGCCCATAACGACCCATAGTCGTCATATAGCATTATCACACAAGTTGCGACCATTGCGGGAAATATTATCGAAATTTTCGCTACGAAATTCGTTTGCAGAGCTGCAAGGTTTACTTACTGGGGACTATCGAATGCCTAAGTAAGTAAGAAGTGCGGCTCATGGCAATAGACCATAATTTATTTACGATCGGTTTGCGACCCAATGCGCTTGGTTGGTAAAGGTCGTAATATTTGCACACAGGAGAGCTGCGGCCATTCCCTGTCTCGCACTCTTCCCATCTCTTTCTCTCCATCACCTTGTTACGCCTATAGAGCACTTTCACCTGAATGATTGCTTATATTTAAAAAAAAAAAACAAAACAAGGCATTATAGTGACCCACAGCCCACTATAAAATATCCTATGTGATTGAAAATTTGATCCGACTCGAATCATTTTCAATAGCGTCCCTTTTTGGGCCAGGAAACGGCCTTGTATCAATTTTTACCAAAATATCTTCAAAATTACGGGCTGTAGATTAAACACAAAAAAAAAAAAAAAAAAAAACGAGACGAACAAGCAGATTCAGAAAATGATTCTGAATCGATCGGTCTCTGTCCTAAGCCCTTCTGGCTGTTATATATGGCCTTAAAAATTTAATACACCCTTACAGTTACAAGAGGTGCAGCGTATAGAAAAGCTTACCGAGGTCAACGAAAACTTTACACCAATATCCGCAATACCAGTGGAAGAATTAAACCCGACTTATACTCGAGAACTTGAGTTTTAAGTCTTGATGCCTTATGTACTTTAGAGGATTCTTTTCAACTTTGTATTCTGTAGAAACTTTACAGTCAGTTTTCCTCCCTGCCTTGGCTGGCGGTACAGGTTTCGTAAATCGAAAGTGATGGCCAAGCGGAAGATTGATGCATAAGCAAGCAAGCATATACATATATATATATATATATATATAATTTTAAGGATCATTCCAATCCATGTCTTAAGGAAATGTGATTTTTATTATATGCAATATTGAAGGCCCGGTTAACGTTGTTGTCAAGATGACTATAATTCTCTTTTCACACACGACGTTGTATTCAACCGGTTGCTTAGCAATAAGTTGAAGAATTTCATATGCTTTGCAGTCATAATATATCCGATGTGTAGATAGTTTGTTTAACTATTCGTTTTCTGTTAGCAATATGTGAGCGCACATATGCGCTTTCGTTATGCATTTATGTAATTTGAGTAAAGCCCGTAAGGTTCGCTACTGAATTGTTCACGAAAAACACTTTACGTGTGCATTAATTTCTTGTAAATGAAAGTTAAAACCACACAAACAACTATTTATTATTATTATGAAAGGAAATCGTTTAGTAATTTCTTATTCTTTTTCTTATCTTTTTTTATTTTTATTATGATTTCTATTTTAATATAATAAAAGGATTACAGGACTTTTGTTGTGCATTCGAGCATCAAAACAATCATTGCAGCGTTCATTATAATTTTTTCTCATTTTTTTGTTTTTTTTGTTTTATGATTAATGATGTTTAATTCTCAGAAATTTGCCTTCAATGAAGTGATTAAATAAAAGATTGTCTGTGGTAAGGATTATAAATTACAATGGATTCCAAGGAATGTTGCATGAAGAAAAACAAAAAACTTTGATTCAAAATTCAAAAGCGTTCCCATTTTAGTAATCTACACTATTTATGGTATACTAAGATTGTACGGATGTATGTGACGTTCAGAAGAACTTGAGTTAGACCCATTTTTTATTATACCGCTCGAGTCAGGATCAGTTTTTGAATCGATCTAATCATGTCCGTCTGTCCATCTCCTTCAACGACTTATTTTCAAAAGGTGTTATGAAAAAGAGAAAAAACTTGCAATTTTCGAAACTGCTCGACAAAAGTCGATAAGTAATCGTATTTCGTCATCCCAAGTTGATGTGAAATATTTGAAACAAATGGAGCAATTTTTCGAAGTATACTTAGCTTACGTCATTTGACATTTTAGGCATTCTCCGATATGAGGACTTTCATGAAAAAAGTTTGCCTCTCCATGAAGGTATGTTATATACAAATTTTAATGTAGTAGGCAAAGTCGTGTGGCACATTCAACGGACGGCCTTGGGCGAGTGTATAAATTCTCATAATCGAAAGACGGACTTATATTAATCTAATAATTTCAGGAGAATGCCTTAGAACTTCTTTTTTTATTTTCTGAGCGACATTCGTTGGTTTGTATGCGCCTTCCATCTATTTGTCGTGTACCTTAAATAAATTTCGACTTGAAGCTTTTAAATCGTTTTGAGACAAGTCTATTTTAAAAAAAAGTTGAACGACAATCCATTCTTAGAAAGCAGACTCCATTATTTTCCTTTAGACATGAAGGACAAAACATTCCACGAATTACACGTTACAGAGTCAGAGTTCTACTTAACACGACTTTACCTGAAGTTTAAACCATTAACTTTGCAAAATGGATAAACGGATCAATGAACAAACCAAATTATCTCCCGTTAACGATAATGCGAAATGTTTGGGATGAGTGAATTTGTGGGACAGAGAAAGAAAATTATTATAATAATGTGTCGAGGAATAGTTGGGTGCGTGCTGTGCTCATGTCTTCTCCTGAATCATTCTTGCTCGAGAAAGCAGATTACGCTGAATGACCCTGCTGGTAAAAAATAAGTGGAATAAATAAATAAATAAATAAATAAATAAATAAAATGGGATTTGGACTGCGTATAATACGACATAACCCAAAGCTATGTAGACCAACTTTATAGTCTATAATAATTAGCGAACCTATACGGATCGCCCAAGCAAACATCGCTCCTAGTTAGTATAAATCGCTTCCCATGAAATTACCGGAACAAAATTCTCTTGCGTGTGCGTTGAGTACGATTCTTCGGAAAATATCACGATGTCTGTGGTTTCGTAAGAATACTAAACAATAAAATGTTTAACAGATCTCTATGCTGGCTAGAGTTGAGAGAAAAAGGGCTCATACCGATGTCTTATTCATTTCGGTACCTAAGCACTTATAGAGGCCCCTACTATAGCCATTATCTTAGTCTTAGGACGACGCTGCTGATCGCTTAGCCAATTTATCCGTTGTATCATTGGAAGCCGTGAAGTAAGGCTGTCACGTATTTAACTTATTAAGATCCCAAGTATTACCCTCTGATTATCATCCCTATAATAGTACCCACTTACGGATAAGATGGCCAGCAAACGTTATCGCAAACAAGAAAATTACAATCTCTTCGGTCTGCTCTTCTCGTACCCGTTTTTTCCAATCGATATGCGTAGTTGTCAAAGAGCATTAATAAATCCACATGTGTAATTTTTCCGATTAGCGCCCCTTTTACACCCAGCACCACTTTTGTGGCTCCAAGTGTATTGTGCTGAATCTGTGCTAAAATTTTTTTAACAACAAGTTGAACTTAATGGACAGAATCGGTCTTCTAATATCTGCCCATGTATTTTAGTTAGAGGGCTTGCAAGCGTTTTGACAAGGCTCGTTCTGGAAGTTATTATTATGGAAATTGCTGGAAGGCTAATTTTTCGATCGGGAGGCTTTTTAACATTGTACTTTCAAACTATATATTCGAAAGTGTTTCAATGTAATTTTCTATC
Organism: Glossina fuscipes; assembly: GCF_014805625.2. Classification (NCBI taxonomy): domain Eukaryota; kingdom Metazoa; phylum Arthropoda; class Insecta; order Diptera; family Glossinidae; genus Glossina; species Glossina fuscipes. The sequence continues at coordinate 5,916,230 of NW_023998414.1, forward strand.
CATACACATTATCAGTATCTTACAGTCTGTTGAGAGCCGATCGTGATTACTTTTAAGCTCAACTTGATTGTTTATATTAGGTTCTTGTCTTTTAACATTCACATTTTTGATGAAAGTGCGATGTGAAAGTGAAGCGTTGCTCCCTGACATGCCCAAACAAATCCAAGGATGTCAAATTGCATGCAATTTTACATAAAACGAACATTGCAGGCGAAAACCAACAATTACTGACGCCATTGATTCGAGTATTTAGGAAAGAACCGTAGAGTGCCAATATATCAACAGGCATTGTGCAAACTGTACTGGACGCTAACACCGTCCTCCCGTATGATCAATTTTTTACCTGAATGCCGTTGCCGAAATTGTACTCCCCTATGCGTAGACGCAAACTGTCAGATAGATGTCCATCGATTAATCGAAATTCATATTTTGTCAGACGGATAGGAAATAAGATTAGCTGGCTAGGAAGTATACGCATCCCCGATAAGCATTGATCTCTTTCTCTCATTTCTCATTTATTCATTTGTTCAAGCTATAGGCATAGGCCTATTTGCCTAGTGACATAGGCACATTTCTTGTGCGAAAGTATAAATAAGATTTAGACGTAGCGTAAGTGAGTATAATTCATCTAGATGGATGCTACTGTGGTCATCTTGCTCCCTAAACTCCGTAATCATCAATTCCTACCAACAGCAAGATATACATTATGAGTTTGGCGGTGCGATCAATGAAAATTGATCTAAACGTATACAAGAACTTGTCGAGGGATTTCAAGCGCAATGGTAAGGCCCATGAGAGCGAGCAGCTCTTCATCTGCCTCAGAAACAAAGGTGATCAACAGAATGGATATGATAATCGATAGCACTCTATAGGAGTAAAATTTGAGTTTAAACGCAAGATCTTCGATATCCAAAGTTGAATCGAAAAACAAAGTTGAATCATATATAGAGAGAAATTCAAGCTGGCTATCCTTGTTCCACTATTTAAATCATAGATAGTGGAGCCGATATTTAGAAACATATAAGAAATGAAGCCTTCCTACGACTGCACTACGAAATGCGCGTTAATAAAAAAAAAAAAACCACCCGAATAAACGTTATTAAGTCGTAGGAAGTGCAAGAAGCTGAAAGACTATAAAAGCACGCCAAATATATACAACAAACAAAAAAAAAGAAAAAAAATTTTTTGTAATAACTAACCTTCGACAATGCACTTCTAATTTTGCAACAGAAATAAATGCGAACTGGAAGCCACAGTATATATGTTTGTGTGTGATAAAGCAAATATATATATATATATACATATGTATATATATCTCTATATATATATATTTATATAGATAGGTATAAATATATATATTTATATATATAAATTCTATACAATTATAAAAGTAACAACGCCAACAACAAAACAAAAGGAGCGGCAACCATAAAATGCTTGCACACATGTTGCTGAACAGAGCGTTACCATACGAAACATTTACGTACAGGAATATGGTATACAAGTAAAAATATTATTAAGCAACAACACGTTAAAGTACATGTGCGATTATATGTGTGTGGTTGGCTGCGTGCACGAGAGAATATTTGTGCATTGTGTGCATTACTATTTTCAATGGAAAAAGAAATAAATAAATAACACAATAGATTAGAGCAGAAAAATTTTATTGTTAAACCGATGACGATGATGATGACGACAACAACGACAACGGCAACGACAACGACGGCAACAACAGCTAGAGTACAGACTTTAATATTAATATAACAAATATATCAACAACAAAAATAACAACAATTTATTTGTGTGTGAATTGCAGCTGTTCCTTTTCGTTTATAAAAACCGTTTAAAGGATTGCACAACTCACACGTTTACATGTGAATGTATTTGAATTTAACACACATTTCTTCCCCTAGTGAGAATGATGGCAGACACTTTGAAAGCCGTAAATACACACACACACATACACACACACACACACATACACATACACACACACACACACACACACACACACACACACACACACACACACA
>NW_023998414.1:5918272-5939940 GCF_014805625.2 Glossina fuscipes
ACACACACATACACACACATACACACACACACACACACACACACACACACACAGATGTATACACTCGCGCGCGGATATCCATGCATAGGCATAGGCACAGATAAATGAAAATGCTTGCATACATTCTCTATTAAGGTGAAGGGGAAAACTGCAGAACAGAAAGTAGGTTCAATAACCTTAAACGACCCTGAGGCCCGAGGTCAATAACCTCTACGAAAACAATAATAAATAGTTGTGTTGACAATAACGACATGACAAGCTAACTATATGCCACGAAGCGTTCATATTAAAAAAATCCTTTCAGACGTCCCTTTGGATCACAATTCGAGTGAGAGAGAGAGAGAGAGAGAGAGAGAGAGAGAGATAAAGAGCGAGAGAGCAAGCATAATTAAATGTTGATTCGCTAGGGAATGTCTTTAGCGCAAAACACGATTTAAACCCGAAATTGCAATTGAAAACTGTAAGGACTGAGGAGGTGAAAAATTAAAGTTGACAGAGAAAACGCCTCCAAAGATATTGTCCTGGTCATCCTTTCATCCCCAGCTGTATTCGTTACAAAGCGGGCGTCACCCGATTAACAATATTTACGATCAGTTATGAATGAATATTAGCAGCTGCTTACAGTTATCCTTCCACTTGCGTGTATATTAAATGGAGAGACTCGTGTACAGTTCATGTTGAAATTTGTGCCGACATTTTACAACCTCCGTGACGTATACAAGTCGTTTAAGTCAGTTTATTTACATTTACAGTGTTTTCAAGGTATATGACGTTCCTTTACTTCCCGTGAACGAGAAATTAGTCGCTAATTAATGGAATGGCGTCCGTTTTGCAAGCAGAGAGTATAGCGACAGTTCGGGTTAAGTTCTATGTAATATATGGGCGCTGTTTCCAAAGATTCTGAGCAGTTTAAGTTTTGCTAACTCAAGTACGAAAGTGGTTTAGAAGTCTAGTTGGACCCCTCCGTCGAATCTAGTTATGACAGGTGAAAAGAACATCATAGTCTCTAGTTGTTGCTGGATTCCATTGTTATTTAAGAAGTTCGAGGTCTTTAAAAGGGCAAACTAACAAATTATTAATACAACTTTCAAAAAAAAAAAAAAAACAAATTGGTTTTGATCTATGTTGCAAGTGTATTCACAAACTGAATAAAAATAATTAATATACTCGGAGGTAGCAGTTGGTCGTTGACACGTCTAAGAGGATCGGACGTAATTCCAAATTGGTCAATCAACTACTGCAAGAGAATTCACGGTCTCTCCCCCCTTTTTTCGCTGTAAAGTACTGCATAGATAAAGTAAGTGATAACAACTCCTAAACTGAACTCAACTCAACTCAAATCAATTTCCGTTGACACTGCGCATTTATTAGGAATTGTCTGCAGATTTTTTTCTAAAAGAAAATTTATTTTTTTTTTTTCTAATATTCCAATGATTGCTGGTCAATCAATATTTCTATTTAAAAATATTTTAACCGATTGTTGGGATAATCTTTAATACAGTGTGCGTTACGTCTATGCTGTTCATAGCTTTAACACGATAGCACCGATAGACTTCTCCCTAGTAAGTAAGATATCATCCTTTTTATTTTCCCTTTTACAACGGGTCAGCATTTAAGTTTCGGTCTTAGCCGGCAAAGAATTAATTCACTTGTTTTGAAAAGACAAATACTATGCTTTTGTTACCTAATGTGCACACATCCACATCAACATTGCATTGGTTTCGTGTACAGTTTTGTTGTGTTGGTCTTAAAGTAGGGGTCGTTGGCTCCTCTCTTGCAGCATTTTGGTTTTGCTTGTTTTTTTTTTTGTTTTTTTTTGTTTTGAGTTTTTGTTTTGTTTTTTATATCAATCCCAAAGTACACAACAACGTCATCGTCATCCAAGCACACAGCCATAGCCACGTAATGAAAACCTCAACATTACATTATAAATACAATATGTCTCTGTTGCCTTGGTTATTTGTTGTTGTTATTGTTGTCACTGTTTTCATTGCAATTGTTGGCGTCGTGACAAAACGTTGGGGTCGTTGATGGTCGTTATCCTATATACCGAGAAAAAATCTATTTTTATGTGTGTTTAGAGTTCTACTTCGTACGTTCGTTTAGTATATTTTCCACAATTCTTTTCTTTTATTTATTTATTTATTTTTTTTTATATTTTTTTTTATATGATTTACTCTTGTCTTGCGCTCACTTATATGCTTATGGTGGTAGCATGCTCTCGCCGCCTACCGTAGCTGAGAATAAATAATTAAGCAAGAAGAGTTAGTGGAGATATTTTCTCTTTAACTTGAGCCCTTTCGTCATGTGGTTCGAATGCTTGTGTTTAATTTCAATATGCTTTAGATTCATTGTTGGGCAACAACTTCCTAGATATAGATGCGCGCACACGCTACACCATCGAGCACGCATCATCAGTGCCAGCGTAATAAGCAATCGAATCACTGTAGATAATAATAACTTTTATTATAATTTTTATTATTATTATTATTACTATTATTATTATCATTATTATTATTATTATTATTATTATCGTTGTTCATTTAAACATTTTGTTCGCCTCGTGCATTCATTCATTCACCGCTGTGTCGGACGTACGTTCATTGACTTTAGTTAAGGGGAACTCCATGCGTACACGTACCTAGTTAATATCATATATGCTTAGTCAGCATGCTGTTTACTCCCAACTTGTTTCGCTTTGGTTTGCTTAATTTAAGCTTCCTCTTCCCTGTGTAACACTAACTCGCCATACAACGAAATGTAACATGTTGAACAAGTTTGTTGTGGAGCATCATCATCATCATCATCGCCACCACCACCACCAATAAAATTACTTCCATCGAAAATCAACATATACTTAGAAAGCACTTGTTATGCTCTCGCGTTAACTTTCTCTTTTCATCGTTGCTTTCATTCGACTCTTAAAATAAATTATTTGCTCTTAAATCAAATTAATATTCGCAAGTGTTTTTGGAACATCATCTATCAAACACTTCCTCATTGCTAACAATTTTTCAAATGAATTTTAAAGTTTTACAACCATAGTGGGTGGTCGGCGGTCCGCGGTCGGCCGCCAACTCTGGCCATACTCTGGTATTTAAATATATAAAGATGTCTGGTTTATTTCTTCTATTATTAGAATAAAACTACCGGCATTTTATTAACGTAATATTGAAGACTTTTTTTGTTGAATTGTTTAATTGCAAAAATTTTGGAGAAACATTAGAAAAGTATAGCGAAATTCTCCAAAGCTATATTGAGAAGAAAAAAAAACAAAAAATTTAATAAAAGATGAAGGATAAGCTGAGCGAAAGACCTTGACTTTGTATATGAATTATGATGATTAGACATATGAATTATATAAGGGGCAATTTCGCCTTTTTTTTAAAGAATCTATCCTACTGTTCCCAAAAATAGCTGCGCGATGCTTCAATGTCTAGTTCTCACAGAACTATTAATCAATTCTTAAACTAATAAATGATATGAACTTCTTGATCAAAAAAGCATAAAAAAAATATTCAAAATTGAAATTCTAATCAGCGATACTTCCGAAGTTTACGGCTAGGAAATCTCCTATTAATCCCCGGTTATATACGATTTGAGTAGAAAATTTTAATTCTTTCTCGTTACTTTGAAGACTTACATCCCACACGTACACATTTTTCAATGTTTTGCTTTCGAAGGAAAAACATAAATACTCAAGTCTCTCGCACATAACCTCATTGTTATACTCCCTTGGAATTGTAGAACTTGCATTAGATAAAATACGGTTCTTAAGGGCTCTTAACAGTGCTCATGTGCACAATCTTCAACAAAATGGTAATCGCTGAATTTGTTATATTTTTTGTAAGACGGTGAATATTTAACAGATTCCCTTAAAAGTGGACCACTGGACTAAAACTTTACTAAATGGCGTTTCTAGTTTTTTGTTGGCCCGCAAACGTATCAAACATACGAAGTGTCATACGTTAAGTGAAAGCTGGAATTCGTGTCCGGCATTTTAAAATCATCGCTGTATACGCAGGTCAGCAGGTCATTACCTTATGCCTTATGAAACTCGTAGGAAGGGCGTGTATTTTTTAGGCACTTTAATTTATGTTGTAGGAGGATATGTACGTCGGTAGCGAGTTGGGAGATGCCATTGCAGAGACTTCGGTCTCTGAGTGCCCTAATAGTGATTAATTTAAACTATTTGGCGGTTAAATCAACTATTGCAAGCCATTGTGCCTTTGATATTCAATCGAATTTTTTGAATAGGCGGTGAAAATAGTTCGCAGTATTTGACGGTGACAGGTAACGCAAATAACATCGAACATTGAAAAATCGATTGCCTTTCGACAGTGTGTCACTATCTTTTTTTATGCGTGACAAAGATTATTCTAATATTAAAGCGTTTATGTGCTTTTTAAAGAATTATAATTGTTTTTGTGTGTAGTAAATTTATTAAAAATTTAAAAAACAAAAATCTTAAAAATAATACTTTTCTTATAAATTAATATTAAAAAAAAAAAAAAAAAAAATTTAAAAAGAAAAGACAGCTCTAACCAAAAGAATGTGTTTTTGTATGTTTGACTGCATTGACAAGCACGGGGTTAATGAAACGTATTGGCACATATAAGCACAACAGCACACAACAACAGCAAACAACAGACAGGCCTCCTCTTTCATCAGTTCAGAGACCTTAAATAACAATGACCTTTAATGAAATAATAAAAAAAATTTCAAAGTAAAATCATATATAAAATAAGAAAGAGAAAAGTGTAAGATATTAGAAATCGCGCGAGAAAGAGAAAGATTTCTTAAGAGAAACAATCAGGAAATTTCTCTTCGTTATTTCCCAGAAAAAAAAAAAAAACAGGAATCTACGCAATTACTCTTTAATTATTTTGCGCCTAATTAGACTTTCTCTTAAGTGCACTCAATGAAAGTGAATGTTTTCTAGGCACACGCACACACAACTTTTTCATCAAGTGCAATAACCAGCAAACGAGAATAGAAATCCGACTAAGCAGCTGTAATGGTATCTATATATATATGTGTGTGTGTGTACATCTCGCATTTTAAACGAAATACTTCCGCATTCAATTTCATATCATTTCACTTTAATGCAGGAACTACATGCGTTTCATTTTTACATTTGTTTCTTTTGTTCTCTCTCCGTTTATTTATAAAGCTCTTTTTCTGAGCTCGTGCACGTTATCTGTTCCATTTGCATTTGTGCAATTTCCAATTTCTCTGTCAACTTCACGTTCCTTTAAACAGAGAAAGAAAGAAAGAAAGAAAGAAAGAAAGAAAGAAAGAAAGAAAAAAAAAAGTAAAAAAGGAGTGCATTTCATATTTCTTTTCCATATTGCAATTTTACAGAATTTCTGTTATTTTTTTTTTTTTTTTCTTTTTTTGTTTGTAAAGCCCGCCAATTTCTTTTCGTTTACTGACAGAGTTGCAAATCTCTTCGTTAATGTTATTTAATAAACATAGATGGCGCTTTTATAAATATCTTTATTAAGAGGAATTTTTTTGTTTTAAATATCATTTCATTTCTATTATGTTTGCAGCTTCCCCTCCGTATATACCGCTGCCCCACAACAAACATTAATCAAAGGATTCATCTTAAAATCATATAATTTATATGAAGCCAGCGTGAAGCGTATCATACATGGGAGATTTTCTAAATATTTAACAAATAAAACACAAGTGCTTGAAAAACTCAGTGAAAGGTAAATAATTTTAGTAATTAATTTAACACAAGTAAATATTATACATATATATAATTTTGCATGTAAATTGTATTATTTACATGGATGGCTCTGCTTAACATTTCAAGTTATGTATTCATCTTTTTTTCCTTTTTTATTTATATAAAATCGAAAAATTAATTATGCTCGGTTTAAATTATTGGACCTTTAATTATCGCATACTCATCGAATAGTGTTGTCGCGTTCCTAACACCCGTAGCGTAAGATTCTGAATCAATTAAGTCAGGTATTAAATCGTTCGTCTCTCCGTTTCTTTGCTGTCTGATACGTAGCGAGTACTCATAGGCGCAAAAATCGAAAGCGAAAATTGTTATTGACTTCCGCGCTCACTTCAGACAGGATGATGAAAATGAATGCGGTCCTTACGAGATAATAATTGAAAAAGCTGTACAATGTATCTACTTGGACCGTTTATAAATTGAAACAGTTTTCAAATGGTTTATATCGCTCCACTGACATGTCTACAAACAATTAAATATTTTGCAATTATTATTTTCACGCAATACAAAAGATATATATATATATATATATATATATATATATATGCATAAGATATATACTCAAATGTACATAAATTCATAACTAAATAGAGTACGTTTTTAACCCTCTTGACTTTCTGAATCTATTTTATTATAATTGTCACTATTGGTCTGTTGGACTCACAACTGGAACAAGTCAAGACATCATAGAAAAGTGAAACTTAGCACTTGGATTAAATCTGCAAATTAAGCTTAACTTTGCTCATTGCACACACCCGCACACATTTATAGGGAACATTCCCTAGATGTTAAGTGAAAGTAAAAAAAAGAAAAGAAAACGAGAAATAAAAACAAAATAAATAAAGCAAAACACGCTTGCAACGGCACAAAAGGTGCAACATATCCACTGCAAGGCGAACAAAGTTTTTTTAATTGTTTTTCTTTTCTTTCGTTTTAATATTTCCTTTAATTTGCTTTTATTTATTGTTTACGAGAGGTAATTAAAGTCTTCTGCAACACGATTTCAGTATAAAATACTACTCATACACACGTGCAAACTCATTTCTAAGCTCAACAAGTCGATAATCTAATAGTGGTATATAGACAGTCATAAGGGCTTAGGGTTTCTATTTACGGGTTTTTTTTTGCTTATCGAACGACGAATCCATGAACATCGACGATAAAGGTATATATTCATGGCGGCTCTATTTGGAAGGGGGGAAGGAAAGGTCTGCCTTTCTATGAAGGGTTGTGGTTTTTTTTCTTTTTAATTAAATGAAACCATCACTGAGGAGTGGCCACAAATCATAATTGATGTAATCGAAACAAAAAATGGACGGGATATGACAAATGTTATGATATCGGCAGTTTTCAATGTAATGCGGTCCAGCTCCAAATAGCGTACATTGCTTACGATATTTTTCAATTCAAAAATTAATCAGTTTAAGTTTGAAAAACTATGCGCGCAATTAATCAAGAGCGTATGTAACTTGCTTTTTAACATGGGCAATTACCGATAGGTTGCTCTCATTTACGAGATGAGAAAATTGTATAGAAAATGTTATGAGATATATCGTATGTATATCGTATATGTATTAATAATATTTTGTCATTGCTTATTAGTAATATACGATCTTATCTGCATTTAGCAAGCAGTAATCACTAAGCACATACACATCCACGCATACATACATATACAACATATGGTCATCGGTAACGTAAAAGTAACATAAAGCATGTACAAGACCAGAGGCGGATTTTCATTGCAAATGCTTTGATAAAAAAACGTGCACTTTCACTGCATTTGTACTAACAATAGCGGCACAACACGGAGCACGGAGTATGTTATGGCACCAATTAGGCAACGTATACGCCATCTAGTAGTATGTATTGGTATTGCGATACTACTTGCCGAGAATTGTGATCATCGTTTGAATGGCGCCAGAGTAAGATTACGTAACATCTAGTAACCCTAACCGATCGACCTCAATATAGGTGAGTGTCCGTCATGCATTCGTTGTACAGGTAAAACTGCAACTTATAAGCGAACATTTTGCAAGCATTGGCGTTACATTCTTGGTATGGAGCTACGCAGGTAAAAACATTTAAAGCAGAATATTTTTGGTTTTGACTTATCGGGCCAAGATGCCAAGCTGCCAAGCTGCCAAGTTGCCAAGCTGCCAAGCTGCCAAGCTGCCAAGCGAATCCTCGTCTACGTGCCAAAGAACGATAAGATTGGCGACAATCGCGCTGTTAATAACGTTGGACACGTATTCAAAAATATTATCACATTGTAATCAGCAGATTACAACCGAAAGCGCGTATTAAACGCACTTCGCATAACTCCGTTGCCTCATTGCGGAGTTCTTTTTATGCTTGAGAATAGATTTCGCTCTATTTGCCCAGCGATTATTGCAATTAATCAAAAATAATAACAAACTTTTGACGGCAGTCGAGAACGAACATAAATAGCTCTAACTTAAAATCAATTTCGGTTTTTCGGCCTTCGGAGAATAGCACTGTCGTTTCTTCAGAGACAAGTCGCACCGACTGAGTCGGTGTTTACGGGTTTAAGTCTCAGTACAGCCGTAGAGCATACTTGACATCTGTAATGCTTGGGTGCAGGCATCCACTAGCACTCTGTTTCTCTTCACTTCGCTTTTCCCAGTTCCGGCTAATCATCACCGCGATACACGTACAGGGGACATCCTAATAATTATTTTGCCTAGTCCGATATTTAGTCAACTAGATTTGTTTTGTGTATTTTTTGCTTTTGTGCATCAAAATTTCTTTGTCTGTCTGCCCGTTTTCATGAAATTTGGTGCACTGAGGAGGAGCTTTGATTCAACGACAAACGCCATTTAAAATGAATTGTATCGGTTCATTTTTTCGACCAAATTGCCATTTTTTTTGACAAAACTCGCTCTGTAATAGTATTTGGATATTCTAAAGTGCTATGTAAAGTCTGTCTTGGTTAAGGTCTCCTACAAGAACTGAATTTATACATAGTAAAAAAAAAATTAGTTCATAATAGTAAATTGACCTTGAAATTAGCTTTACCGAATTTGGACCATGCAAGCCTATTTTTGAGATACTGCCGCATATACGGATGCCTCTAGTATGCGGGCTCTCATCAAAAGTATGCCCTTGCGTGAAAATAATGTGGTATATTATTTCCCAAAAGGAGTGAATAACGGTATTAGGCGAAATAGTATGGGGTATCTAATAGTCGGCCTTGACCGACTTACTTATTTTCTTACCCATTTTTCTTTAAATTATAGTTTCATATGGAATACAGTCGAAATAGTCTCAATTGTCTGATAGGTGAAAAAAATGCCAAAGAAAAAAAAAATAAATAAATGAATGAAAAATGTTTTGTATATAATATAAATAAATGTAAATAAATGTTTACACTTATTGAAGAATAATGAAAAATGAAGAGAAGAGAAAAGAAAGAAAAGAATTTCAATTAGCTATGAAGTTAGAGAGGAGCCCGGACAATTGCTTTGTGGCTACGTATGATTCTTTATAATGCGTTATCGAAAGCAAATGATTATAATTTCCCATATCGCAGTCATGTGTGGCCAAATCCTACCGATTGATGCAATGTCATTCATTGCACAACTCTAAATTGAATTGTTTTCTATATAAGTTGCTTAAAGAAACGAATTCTTTATCGCACATATGCATATGCACAAAGGCATACACACACACACACACACACAAACATGCAAACACACATGCAAACATATATACACGCACACATGCAAGCATAAACACATAAAAACATACATACATATATACATACATGCATGCACACATACATACATACATACATACATGCAGACATAACATGCTTATATTCTTAACTTGGAAATTCATTTTGTTTATTAGAAATCTTGTTGCTTTTGTTATTATTGTTGTTGTTCTTGTTATCGGTTCTCCTTCACTATATATTTTTAACAATTTGTTACTATAGCAATGAACTTTAATTGGGCCAAAGACCATTTAAAAGTGCATTAGGCATTAGTCAAAGCCATACATGGTTTCATATACGCAAACAAAACAAAAACAAAAAATTAAAAGAAAAAAAAAAAAAGAAACGCATACATGTACGCACCCACAGAACTCTTTTTCCCTCGCTATTTTCTATTTCTAAATAGCTGATAAAGACAATATATATATATATATATATATACATATAGAAGAACTTATTCACTCACTCATTCACATCTGCTCATAGACGAACAACACGAATAATTTTCTCTAAAAACAAAAAAAGAAAAAAAAAAAGAAAACATTTCATATGCATTCGCCTAAGAGCTAAGAGTTTTATGTTAAAGGCTACAGGGGCGTAACTAGTAGGAGAGGTTAGCTGCTAATAGTCAACAAAACTTTTTATTATTAAAAAAGAACGAAAAGTAAAATAAAAAAAAAAAAATATAAATAAAAAAAAAGAACGTTACACATACATACGCACTTTGCATGCATATTCTCTCTTCTATTTAATTATCTTAATATTCGAAAAAATTAAAAAAAATAAATAAAATAAACTAATTGGGTTCATTTCATTTATGCATTTCAAGCTTGAAATTGCTCTGATTCTGAAGTTGTCAATAATACTGATTAAAATCTATTTCTTATCTTTCAAACTTGTTGCAGAGTCTTTAATATATTTTTTAACCTATTCGACGACAAATTCGTCATGAAATCGAACCATATCCCCCAAGTAAGTAAATTTTCTAACTTGGCTAGGTCTAGGCTTTCAGTAGCTGTAAGTACAAGTATTCTGATACATGGGATTTATTGAAGAGATGGGCTGACCAAAATTGCGCTGCATCGCCTCATTGAAATGAAATAACAAACTGACCGATAGACAGATAAGAAAAGTAAATGCCTATCGCTTGGGCAAACTCTTTACAATCTTCTAACAAATAAACTAACATACGAATTTATGAATCAGGTAATGGATGGACGGACAAGCAAATCAATATTGATTGATGGCTGCATGGGTAAACTAAGGATCCTATCGAAAAAAGTTTGCGAAAAATTTATGAATGGACGGAAGGACAAACAAATAGCCAATGCATTGGCATACCGACTTGTGGCCATACGAACGAATTCGCCCAAAAGCAAAAAAATTGAGAAAAGACCGTAAATATCTAAAAAAGTAAAAAAATGTTTAATTTTTATAATTCGTACATACACAACACATCACTCAATAAGTCCGCAAGATAATATATGCATATTATCAATAGTGATGAGTAGATTTCGTTTCAAACGAAATGTGGCAAAATTTCGAGACATTTCGACCATTAATATAATAGTTAGAGTTGCGATGCTACTGCAAGAATCTGAATATCGTGTGTAGCTCGTCTGGATGCTAGTCACCAATTCTATCCATTATCTCCGATTATTAAATATAATTAGAATTCTTTTATATTATGTTGCAAATATAAAAGCCTCTATAACGTGCACCTAACGCCGGAAATCCTGCTTTAATGCAATGTTGACGATCTCATCTAAAATTTGCAGAAGATTTTCAAATCAGTGAAAGGTAAACTTTCACTGCTCATTGCAGTAAGAGCTGTTTCTTATTTACTAGGCTCGTAGGTTACTTGATCTCTTGGGTCTATTCCCTTTACGATTACGATTGCAATTATCGATTCCAAGTGTATTTAAGAAAAGTTTTTCTCTATCATCTTTTTGCAGTCTTCTCGCTTGAATGCTTATAATCTTAGGCTTGTGACCACTCATCAGGTCACTTGTTTGCATTAAAACTTCATATCATTACTGCTAGATCGATAATCGTGATTTGTGTGTGTGGTAAATTTCAAAAGTTATCGATATATCGATCGGCCAAGAAATCAAAGAAGTCTTCGTTGTTAGGTTTAAGCAATTTTTACGATAATTGCACTAATTTTTAATGTTAACCGAACTATCGAGTCAAGGCGAAATGTGTAACAAAAAAGGAACAGACAGAATAATAAATTAGCGAGAAGACAACAGGAATGCGGCAGAAGACTTTAGCTTCAACAACAGTCAGCATCTCTCTCTCTCTTTCTCTTTCTCTCTCTCTCTCTCTCTCTCTCTCTCTTAATTAAATTTGCCCAAGTTTTGCTTCCACAGTAAAGAGGAGAAGAAAAGAAAAGATAGGTATAAACGATTATGGTAGGGTAATTGATTTAAGATGACAAAGTAGAACTATTTCTGTAGCGGGTCATTTTTATACTCTACACCGCTTGTGATACATAAGTGCATTAAATTAGTACGAATGTGTACAACATCCAGAAAGATTTCACCTTTTCTTATACCGATCGATTCATAATCCCTTTCTGAATGTTTTGAATGCCTGTCTGTCCGTCCTGTACTTGTCTTTTGTTCAGCCTACATGTCGCAATTTTTAAATGCATGTTTTTGCGATGAAACTTGGAACGCCAAAGTGCTTTGATGCAAAAGCTTACGCTATTAAAAATGATTCGGGTTTAATCACTTCTTCGACGACTCTCTTTGAAAATTACTTATATAAATAAGTTAACTGCATTTACCGAAGCCTAGTGTAGTGTATTTATTGCTAGGCCTTAACGCACTGTAGTATTTTAACTTATTAAGCTACAGCTTCATGTTTTTAATCATCTTTGATTTCTTGAATGTAACAAATTGGAAGACTAAAAGAAAAAATGAACGAAGAAGAAGAAGAAGAAAAAGATGAAACGTTCTCCGGGAAGCAAACGCCAAAGTCTTCATAATTTCAATTGCGTGAAACAAATATCTCTTTAATACAACTTAGAGGTAAAGTCATAATAGATTTGAAAAAGATTTCAAGCTCTTAGGCTCTAAGCGGTCGTCTTCTTTTACGATTCGCATTAGGAAAGATTATGAGAAATGGATTTTTATTGTTCTCTTGAATATGACCCGTAATTCCCCACTCGACTGGTCGACCGAGCATGTGTCCAGTATATGGTGTCGGGTCTAGAATGGTAGCCTGAAGCGTGTAGGGTGCGAACGGTAAACGCGATAAACATGTTTACTGATCAAGAATATATTTTTTCGAATACATAGTGAACTATTGAAGGTAACTTGTTACTTAAGGTGTTTAAGGCGGCGACTTAAGCATTCGACATATCGACATTTAGTTCCTATTACTACTTTTTTTCCTTTTTTTTTCCCCCTTTTTCTTAATAGTTTTTGTGGTTTCCTATTTAATACTAAACATGCAATTCTTCGAAAACTATCAAAAAACAGAAAACTACAACAAAACAACAACGGCATCTAAAAAAAAAAAAAGTTATTTAGGAAAGTAAAGAAAAAAAAACAAAAAAAAAAAATCCTTGAAAATACAGTGAACCATAAGATGACGACAACGAGAACGACAACGTCGTTAGCACGTTAAGTATGTCTTTCTATATACGCCTGCATGTATACGTGAATGTATGCGTAAATATAATGTTTGAGTGTATAAAGTCACAGAAAGCCATCAGTAAGCAAGCAATAGAAAACTAGCAACAGAACCAAAGAGAGAATAAACTCAATAGAGAAAACTATCTTCTCTCCGCGGATGCACCTTCAATGAGTGGCGCCTTCCTTTAAACTAAACAAAAAAAAAAAAAAAAAAAAAAACAGCTAAACTATGCGAACTGACTGAAAGACTAAAAGAAAGTCAGGCCAAGTCAAGTCGATTACAGTTAACTAATAGCTTACATAGATGTGTATATACATATACGTATAAATGTACATATATACATATATATATATATATATATATATATATATAATATTCGTAGTTGAAGGCAAAAGGGTTGTTGTACGCCAAATAGGCAAAGGAGACTGATATCCAAGCGCACATACACGTTTACAAAAACATACGCATACGCATACACACACACACACACACACACATACACACACACATACACACACACATATACACACGAAACAAATTCACGACATTATAAATAACTAACATTTTTCATTAATGCTTCAGAAGTAGAGCTATAAACATACGCACAAATACCGATATATTGCATAAGTAAGTGTATGAGTATTATATGCATTTTGTAACTGCTACTGAGTGCTACAAACAACGACAACAACAACAACAAGAACAATAACAAATGAATGCATTTCTCTCTCTGCTGAATCAAATAGATACGATACGCTCGCTCGCTCGCTCGCATGAATGCACACACGCACGTACGCAACCCATGCATACACAACTAACGAAAACTATTCGTTTAGTGAGGCAGTGATAGGGTGGTTTTACAGTTTTTTGGTTTGTGGGTAAAAAGCTTTTACCTCAACTTTCAAGTGGACGGCCCTGAAGTGCAAAAACACACACACAAACACAAAACCAGGTACACAACATATTTATATATATATATATATATACATACACAAATGAATGATAAAAACGTACATTGCACTTGCCACAGTCATCATTGAAACTAGAAACGAAGGCGGTTTGAGTTTGGGAGCTGAGTGCTGAGAATGCTAATGTTATGCTTTGTGGTTGTTGTTGTTGTTGTTGTAAAAAGTCTTTGTATTAGTTTAAATATATCGGTGCAGCTTTTTAGGCTTATAAAACGCCTTGACGTAGAACAATGAACTTTTTTTTCACTACTCGATTATGATCTACATGCATATATATATATATATATATATATTAACGTATGTGTGTGTGCGTACATGCATACATGTATGCGAGAGCGCATATCTTGTATCTGTTACTATAGTGTATTTATACACTTGTATGTATGTATGTATAAAATTAGAGTAAGTAGATGCAGTGAATTTTTCAAAACAAAGAAAAAATCAAAGGAAAACTTTTTGTTTTTGTTTTTTATTTTTATTTTTAATTTTATTTTGTTTTTGATTTTTATTAATAAACTTGCTATAAATTCTCCTTAACCTGAATTTCAGCTAATATATCAAAGAGAGTAACAATTTAGAAACTTGTACGCTTCTTATAAGAACAAACACACACATATTTGCATGTAAGGTTTAGATTATTATAAATATATATATAATTATATTGTATATATATATATATATATATCACATAAACGAAATCTAATTGAATTGAATAAGAGGCTAATAAGGATTGAGTTAAATGCTAGCATTAAACAAGTTAAGAATACGACCTGGTGTCCGAATAAGTTATTTATAGCTTATGTAAATTAATTTTTTCGGTAAAAAACGGCTTTTAATGAATAACTTTGCTTCAAAGAATTTTCATGTAAAGCGAGATATTTTCTTAATGCCATAAATCTTTAGTATACTACTAGCTTAAGTTAAGTATGTGTGTTATCCATTTTTTTGTTATTAATAATCTTTTCATAATTTTTTGTTTTTTTTTTTTTTTTTTTTTTTTTTCTTTTAAAAGCAATATTACTATAGCTTTTAGTGTAACAAACAGTCTGCGTACTAGAGTTAAAAGTATATGAGTAGTAAGCACACTTCGATTTACTTATTAATGCCACAGTATAAAAATTTATTATGTGCGTAACTAAGCATACGAGTTTTGATGAAAAATGAAACATAAAAGAAACGACTATGAGAATTTTCATTTTATCGCTTCGTTTCTTGTATGTCGGCGTTCTTTTAACCTCTCGGAGCGCTTCCTGTTCTCAGTGCTGAAATCGCTAATTTTCAAGCCTTTATATCGTGCATTCCATAAGACTGACATTATAACTCTCCCAGTAAGTGGAAGTGTCTCCGCCTTCTTTCTCTCTTCTCTTCCCCTCTCTCATCACGATTCATTCTATTGACTAGTCTTTGCCCTTGCGTGTTAAAATAATGTATCCACGTTGTATCCACGCTTATGAATCGACGCAAAAGCTAGGACTTATTGTTCTGACACATCGACTGAATCCCTTCTTAAATCGACTTTTTTATTCCACCAAGGGCATACGCAAGTTTAGGATTTTTTGGTATATATCACTGCTTAACTGCTCCAACTCTCTTAAAATGTCGTTTTTGGCAGAAAGGAAAATGCTTATAAGCGGTAACATCCGTTCACAGAAAGCCGAAACGAATGTTTTGAGCATCAAGCGTGTTGCAGCGAAATTTGTTCCGAAAATATCAAATTTTGACGAAAAGAATCTTTGCATAAGCATCGCCATGGAGGAACCACTGAATGACACCAACAACAATTCAGATTTGCTGAAAAGGGTTATAACTGATAATGAAACATTGGTATATGGTTATAATCTCTAAACCAAAAGCCGATTGTTCCAATGGAAACGACCAGAAGAGCCAAGAGGGAAAAAAGTCCGTCAAGTTCGAACAAATCAATTTCTTATTCGCGATTTTTTGCCCAAAAATCACACCATATGCCTCATCCCACGTATTCACCGGATTTGATTCCCTGCGGCATTTTCCTGCTCCCAAAACTGAAAAGCCCAACGAACATGAATGGACAGATAGGGGATATGGGGACCTCATCGGTGGAGGAGCTCAAGGCCATATCGGACACAAGTGTATTATGTCTAAGGAGAATTAATTTGATGGGGACAATGTAAATATTGACGCATATATATATATATGTCTCGGGAAAATGATAAAGCCACCTCTTGTTTTGTTCACTTCTCGCATATCATTGCTCAGAGATTACATAAATGTATCATTTTAACTTACTTCACTTGTTCTTGAACTTATGCATCATCTATAAATGAATTAAAACACAGCGCATCTTTTTTAATTAACAACTATGTCTCTCAATGTTTTCACGAGTTGCACAATTGTAGTTTTTGTGCAATTTGAGTCTAATTGCATAGGTTTGTGCTAAAAAAAAAAGAAAAAGAGAGAAAACGACAAAGACGGAGACACTTATGTTTTCTGTTTACTTCGAATTGAAAAGTTGCTATATAATAGCACATAACGATCTAGAGCAGGTGAGGAGAATCATTAATAATTCGGCAAAGCCGAATATCTTTAGTATTACTATTTAGGTAAAGTTGTTGAGTTCAGCGCACTATAGGTTGTGTTAAGCCGGTGACTTCATTACTGGGGGTCGAATGCATTATAGGTTGAATTGACGTGGCTAGGCTTTATATTGCGAAAGCTATTTAGCAAACATTGGACCATCACTCCATTGAAAAGCCCTATCGTTCACGCTGTAATCGCTAGACATACCGCTGTAGTCTAGCTACTTGAAACAGTGACTTTGACAAAGAAAAATGGGAAAACCATGTAGCTAATGATTCTTCATCCAAATTTTCATACTTAACAACGCTTGTGGTATAGGAGTAAAATAAGCTTGTGCAAAACCCGGAAGGACTTGAGATAAGCCTCACCTATTGTATATAGAAAATGATTCTGAATCGATGTAAACTTGTCCGTCCATCTGTCCATCTTGTTTTCTTGCGTGTTAACTAATCGGCCGCAATTTCTGAGATATTTTGATGAAATTTGGTATACTTACGTGTTTTCGCCCAAGGACCGGACACACTTTCAATATAAGGCCTTATTTTGAAAGTGGTGTGGAATATTTAGAGGTATTGTGATTTTACTTGTTTTTAAATACTATTACATAATTTATATATGTATGTGTATTATAATAATTGATTAGAGAAATGATTTAAGAATTTCTTTTCAAAAGTTGTTTTCATATATGAGGCAGGGAATAATAAAGAAACAACGTAGTTAACACTAGAGTTGCTGTTGATCAGCCTTTTACATCTATCATCAAAATGTTGGAGGTATTTTAATTTTGTCAAAACGGGAAATTTCCAGAAGATAGTTTTTTTTTTTAACATCTTATGCCGAGTATATGAGTATACATTTTTAAACAGCATCAAATTATGAATTGATTTAAAATATGTTCGTCTATCCGTCAGTCTGTCTGGCTGGCCATCCAAGTAAGGTGATGAAAATTGTCCTGATCGCATTGATTAAAATTTTGCCTACAAGTTTGATAAAAACCATTGAAATTTCTTCAATAGAGGCTTGGTATTGAAAATAGGCTAAGAAAGAAAAACAAGTGTCTTCCGCTCGTTACTCACGCGCTACAACAGATTTTCGCTTATATTCTATAGGTGACCCTCTCAAATGGGGAAAAATCGCCCAAGCTCACTTATCGAAATTTTATTTTGTGTGTATGTGTATGTGTGTGTGTGTGTGTGTTTTTTTTTTTTTAAAGTGGTGAGTGTAAAAGTTTTGCTCTTACTTGTTTTTTGTTTAAGTTCATTTTAAATGGAGTTACATGCATTATATACGTATATGTGAAGTTATCAAAATGTCAACTATCTCGATAATGACTCCAATAAGTCTAACGAGCTGCAAACTATGGCCATACTATTATTTGTTATTTTCTTTCTTTCCTTTTTTTTTTGGAAAACTGCAAACTGACATGTAAAGCTTTTCACCCATCCATCCCTCGGTGATAACAAAAAAGGTATGATATTGATCCGCTTTGAAGATTTGAAACGTTCTAAATTTCAAATTTTTAGTCCATTATTGAGTTTGACAGTGTAAGTAAGTCGAACAAATGAAAGGAAATGACTTTTTGGGCATTTAAAAGTCTTTTCCTGTAATTAAAGGCCATCGCAAATCTCTGAAATATTTAATCAATTTTTCAAAAACCCAAAATTTGTAGTTTGCCACTATGACCGATATCTTATCTAAATCTGGTATTAAAAGGAAATAGTGTGCGGGTAGGGTACCATGCTTAAGAACAGAAGTCTTAAGGCATTCTGCACACGTGTATGTATACACAAGTAAAGATTTTAATGCATTTCATCTGAAATGAATGTCTGTAGGGAAACAAGTGCAAGCAACGTATAGCGAAATATGTAAAAAAGTTTACTTAAAAGCAACAAAGTCAATATATAAGAGTTGAGCAACCGTATAGAATGGCACTGTAAGTCTGCCAAGTGTAATGATTTTCTATAAAATAATTTTTAAAATTACTTAGCGACATGTTGACAAGTGTGCTTAACAAACTTAGCAACACTTTCCCACCGAAAATGGTTTTACATAAAACGAAAATAACAACACAGGCGTTATTAATGCTGAAATGAAACGGAAACGGATACATTTCCTACTATGAAAGAAAGTCATACAAGTATAAGAAGAGAGTGAAGTTTGACTAGAAATTTTAACAAAAAGTTATATATTTATATAAAATGTGTACATATATTTTGCATATTTCATTTTATGTATACCAGTATTTGTGCAGATATGTCAATTTCATATTCATATAAAAATAAGATGGTGTTCAAAAAGTAGGGGGAATTTAATTTTTTTATTTTTAATTTCAAATTTATTTCAAAAAATGTTGTCACTTTTATATTTATGAGAGAAACTGCGTACGTTTATCGTTGCCACGTGTACCATTTTCAGTGCACGGGAAAATATTTACATGTTTTTGTTGTGCTGATGAGAGGACGTAACAAATAGCGTTGTAAGCATTGTAAGATCATACAAAATAGGTGAAAACAACAGTTAATTAGCTTGCGAAATATGTACGATGGACTGAATCAAAGACTGGTATAGCTAACAGTTATAATGCAAGCCTGAGGATAGCTGGAAATCGCTACAGCAATTTTGTTAAGATATAGATCGCACTTTATATATACGAATATAATATATCGGTGAGTGATCCCCGCTGCTGACCCGATGGATGTCGTCCGTGTGTAACAAAAAAAAGCAAATTCATCTTATACGAAGTCAAACCAATCCTCCCAAATCATGTCTGTCGAAATTTTATGTTGATTCAATTATTTGTTTATGAGTTCCAGCGATTTTTTGATCATCATTTTCAAAATAATCGAAAAATGCACATTTTGTGTCTTGGTCGCAAAAGTAAAATTTACTTAATAGGGTGCAACGGCAACTTTGCTTTCGTCGAAGAGAACAATTTTTCGGTATTTTGCTGACAGCAAAACCGTGCGGGTACTCATATCGTGGAACGTAGTGGACGCTTATGGATTACATCAGAACATCAGAATCGAAATGATTCTCAGAATTCTTCTCATCTTATCGAGAAAAGAAGTGGCAAGGGCTGGCAGACTGACAGCCTCCTTATTAGCTTATGCATGAGAAAGCTGTCTTAAAAACGGACACCACGTTTAGTTAGTGTGGAATGAAAACCTTACCACGCGCTATTTCAAGGTGTTTAACCGCAATGTACAAGATGTGATTGGTGGATATGTGTGGTTTTGAGTCGAATCGGGAATCCACTGATTGGAACTAAGCTGGTAAATTTCGTGCAAACGGGCAGAACGATGCAACGCGTCACAACGATAAAATTTTCGTGAATTGAACAATCAGTTGTTTCAATGATCTCCCATATTTTCGATGTCTGCCCTCTAGCGACTTTTATCTTTTTATGGAACTTGGAAGAAGGAAACAGCAGAGAACAAGATATGAAATGATTGATAAGGTCGTTCAGGAGACAGCAACGTATACTGAGAATCTCAACTAATCGTTCATTAGGAAACGCATTGAAATTTTAGAAAAACGTTGGTCTGATTGTAAGAAACTACATAGTCCCAGGACTTATTGACCGATGTTTTGTATTGAAAATTACACACTTCACGTGTGATATTTAACCATTTTCACACGTGAACTATGCAATTGTACTACGAATGGAAATAAATAAAAAAAACTATATGCAGCTGTGACCGAATCCTTTGTACACACGCCACCTTTGCATTTTAAAAAATACCCAAAAAAAGAAATTAGAAAGTGAAAGCATATTCTGTACATTGATTGGGCGTGACTGAGTTTTTTCATTTTTGTTGAATTTATACGCATGTGAAAGTTTTTTATTGTGCGTCCGTTGCAGCTAACGATTGATGAGCATAAAGCTCAGAAAGCGGTATTGTTCTCAGCCTATGTTGCACTGTACGCTCGTTACTTTCGCTATTAGTTGGCTACTCATGCGGACAAATTTGAATCCGGGGAACTTTTCACCACATATATTTACACAATGGTTTCCCTTACCCTAACATTTGTAAAAATTGTAACAACGCATTGACCGATGGACATTCATTATATGAAGCCCGTGTGATATGAATAAAGTCTAAGCGTTACTAACATAATGAGAGGAAGAAAAAGAAAAATTTCTATTCATTATTTTTGTTTTTTTTTGTTTTTTTTTTTGCAAACATTAAACAATTATTTTATAAAGTTTAAAATAATTTAATATTTCCTAAGGGGAGTATCGTGCTCCTCATAAACTATACGTTTATTAATATTTAAATATGTATTTGTATTTGTATTTGTAAACAAATTTTAATCCTTTTTCCGTCGTAATTCTTCTTCCGTGTTTGTTTGTCGTGCTTACATTTTCTCTTCTTTTACTTTTTGCATAACTTTTAATTCTTTTCCTATTTTTTTTTCCTTGTTTTTTTTGCATTTCTGCTGTACTTTATTAGCAGTCGAAGAGTACATTGTTCTAGTTTTTGAGCTTTTCAGCCGTATAATTATTATTCAACAACATCATCATCATTATCACAATAAACGTCATCATCTTTGAAATAAAATTTCAATATTTTTTTTTTTTTTTCTGTTTTATTGCTTTCTGTATTTGTTTGTTTTTCGTTTTGTCTGGTTCTGTATGTCATTTACAGTAAAAAGAAAAAAAAAAACTAAAAAAAAAAAAGGAAAAACAAAAACCCTATTGTTGTACATGAGAGTTTGTTTTTGTTATTAAAATATCCTTACTTGCCAGGCAGGCATTCGCCTTTACATTACATTCAAATGAAGCACACAACTGCATCTACTGCATACTTTTGTCCATATATATGTATGTATATACTTTCATATATATATATATATATATTTATATATATATATAAATACATTACATACATATTCATATATATGAAAGTATAAACACAAACTGGGTTAATCTTCTGTATGAAGTGCACTTCCTGTTCTCTACCCCTTCCGCTCAGACTAAGGGTCTTTCACTCTTTTACTCCCCCCC